>NW_027509215.1:757500-1357500 GCF_051911475.1 Siphateles boraxobius
CTGCTAAGTTAATATGCTGGACATTTTGCTTGCAAATAAATACACAGTTGTCAATTCATGATACGTTGTCTTCTCTGTATTGTAATACTTAATGTACATTTTTGTTAAATATAGTTTAATAAATAATGCTACATGATTAATAGAAGGCTTCAAATAGACCCTGTGATCGGTGATCGTTATCGGGTGATAACACAGCACCCCTAGATAAATACCATAAATATATTAATCATATATTTTAATATAATGAATGTTAGGAGGACCATCTAACACAAAGTTGATACTTCAATAAAAGTTATAAAAAAGCAACCTCTGTGTAACCTCTTGCTTGCTTGACTCTTCTTTTCCTTTCTTTTGTCACGGAATACTACAATATGAGAAGAGCAGGAAAAGATGTACGTCCAGTGTCTGATAATAGGAGCTGGTCCTTGCTTGCTTGCACCACTCACTTGAGGATCCAATGTACGGAGACATGCTGTTATCTTGTAAAATCCTGATTACTATGAATGCACTCAGTAACTGGCAACTGGGCACTCCACAAGGCTAGTGGGAGACCAATTTGAACTAGTTTTTATCTGTGAGGTACGCTCTACGCTCTCTATGGATAGGCTACTTATCACCAGGATGAATTGATGCTGCATTTCTGTCTGCAAAGATTATTACAAGATTTAAGAATTAATGTTAACCAATTGTCGCAGGTTTAAATGCTGGTTGAGGTGATTCATTAACAGCAGAACAGCAGATTCATTTTACAGCAGAAAAGTGGATGGACTGACAAACTGATTTAGGCTATAATGAAAGCAGATGTTCCTATAAAATGAATACCGTAATACTTCAAATAATAGCCCGGGCTTTTATTTTCCCAAATCGTCGAACTGCACTGGCTTGTATTTGAGACAGGCGTCTATATGAGACAGGCCTTTATAATTTAGTGTTGAGATGTTGTTCATTGAGATGTTGTTCCTAGAGTCTCTAATATCTAAAAATCTCCAAATGCTCCACGTGAAAACTGCGGTCTTCCGACCTTTTACTATCGTGTCAATTGATTTTGAATAAAATGCGCGAGGGAGAGAGAGCAAGACAGCGCTCGTGTTGTTTGAAGACGTGATAGTGCGCATGCACACGGCCGGGGCGCTCTCTCTGCTCGTTTGCGCCCTGTCAAGCGCAGCAGTCATTCTATTCTACATCACTCACCGATCAAAAAAGGCTTTGGCGGGACACAAATTTGCTTTGGCGGCTGCCAAAAAGCGGACGATCTGACGGGTTTTAGAAGATTAAATACAACCCGAAACTAAAGAACAGACCCGGCCTCTATTTGACACCGGCCTTTATTTACCCAAACCTGTTGCCACACCAGGCGTGTAAAAGAGACAGGCGTCTATTTGGGACTTGGCTATTATTTGAAGTTGTACGGTAGTGAGGAATATTGTTATGGGCAGAATCAATATGTCCACACTGAGTGGACTGCAACAAAAAAATAAAAAAATAAAAAAATAATCCAAAAGACGGACACCACATTGAAAATCTGTGCTAGTTTATCATCTGTGCTAGTTTATCAAATATAGATATAAACAGATTAATTAAAGCAGACCTTGCTATGAAATTAATAGTGACGAATATTGGTATGGGTAGAATCAATATGTCCACACTGAGAGGACTGCAAAAAAAAAAAAAAAAAAAAATCCAGCCAAAAAACTGAGACCACATTTAAAATCTGGCCTTGTTTATCATTTACACCTGGAAATAAACAGATTAAAAATGCAAAACAAAGGTGGCTCTGGGGTGACACTGAGCATATGAAAAAGACTATAGAAATTATGAAATGTTGTATATAAAATTCAATTAAACTTTTTTTTTTAACTACACTGGTAATAGTATAGTAGTAATAGTATTTGTAATGAAACTATGTTTTATACTGTATTAAAACATTTGTACAAGTGATTTCAGATTTTTGGACCCTACTTTATATGGGTTGAATCCTGTTCGGATTAACTTTATATACTTATTTACTTATAACTTAAATAACTTATAATACTTATTGGAAATGTCATATCCATCCATATGCATGGAATTGGATTGATCCTATAACACTTCTCTCCACATACAAAAAAAAAAATCACATTTCTCCTTCATCTAAACAATCAGAATCATTAATCTGTCTCTATTTCAAACCTCTCCTTGTGTCAGTCTGATCAAATTCACATCATAAATCAAGTGAAATAATATGAGGCTTGTGGAGTGCGTCTACCCAGATTCTTTGCTGATGTCACTTCCTCTTCAGAAGACAAAAGGTAACAGAGTTCCCGCACATTCTCATATTTTCAGAATCACACACATTTCAGCCATACCTGTGAACACACGTGCTGTGAAAGCAGCAGGGAGGCCGGAGCAATTTCCACCCGGGACCCTGCCGACAGATCTGCTGTGTGTGGACTGAAAAAAGCTTGTTGCTGTATGACTCATGCAACACAATATAACCGTCTGATCATGAAATAAAACAGAAAACTCTTTGAATTCACAGCAGATATTCATGTCATTCCACCATGTAGAGGACGGGCAACTTCAGAGAAGAGAATAAAAAATTAAAAAATACGGAGAGAACCTTGTCACGGTGCTGGAGGGAATTCGGTTCAAAAAGAGGATCTGGTGTCTGTCAGAGCGCATGTAAGGGCCGGAAATACGGGAACAAATAAGTGAGCGAATCAAAATCACTAAAGTAGATGCTTATGCACTTTGCAGGAGGGTCCATTCCGACTGGCTTGAGCGGGATTGTCTAAAACAGATACCACCCCATTGGCAGAGCCGTGACACTGACTGACATTTTGCCTTCTGCTGCCGTCCCGAGTGCTTATCCCAGCTGTGACCCACATACTGTACTTAATCCCACCACTACAATACATACGCACTTAACCACAAGATCCACTTTCACACGCACAAAAGAGCTTGCTATAGGAAAAGAAAGAGGAAGTGAGAAAAAAGGGGGAAGAAAGAAGAGGGTGTGGGTAATGTTAATGAGGTCATTGACTGTGCAGGGCGAAAAACTTCCCGAATGGAGAATTCTGATGGGAATCAAAATTATGTGGGTTCGAGAAACAGAGTGGAATTACTAAAAATGATGTGCAAAAATATTTTTTGTGCATAATTCACTCAAGTAAATGGTGCAAACATGCCCGCAAAATCAGTGGAATACAAGATTTGCATGGTGCAATTCTCCATCTTGCAGGTTGGGGCGTGATTACACTCGGTTATAATACTCTTTTCCATCATTGTATCCCAATTTTAATTATCAAAAGGAAATGTAAACTCCGTAAAAAAAAAAAAAAAAAAACGTTTTAGTTTTTGAACGAGGTCTCGTATGCTCACCAAAGCAGCATTACTTTGATCCAAAGTACAGTAATATTATGAAATATTAATACAATTTAAAATATATTTTTTCTATTTTTAATATATTTTACAATTGATTTTATTTCTGTGATGAGAAAGCTGAATTTTTAGCAGTCTTCAGTGCCACATGATCTTTCAGAAATTATTATAATATGCTGATTTGGTGCTCCATAAACAGTTCTTATTATCAGTGTCGAAAAGTTGTGCTGCTTGATTTTCATTTATTTTTTTGAAACCATGATAATTTTTTTGATGAACAGAAAATTCAAAAGAAAAGGATTGATGTACTTGATGAATAAAAAAAATAATTTCTTTAAAATAAATCCTACTGACCTTCTGTGAGCGGTAAAAGAGCAGACAAATAGCACTGAGTTAATTGAATAATTTGGCGATCTATAACGAGACCTGTTTGCATAGAAAGGAGGCATGTTTGCGGTGAAAAGAATTTATATATGATCCAGTACTATTTAAATTAATTTAATGCCTGATTAAACAAGATTATGGGTGGTAAGTGAATAAGACACATGTTTCTACAACACCACAAGCAAAACTGTTTCGTGAAATTATTTTCACCGAAGTCACCACAGTGTTTCCAGATGAAAACAATTATCGTAAGAGGGGAGGGGTGTCCTACTCCGGATGACCAGCGGTGAACTCTGCACTCCTGAACAACAGAGACGGAGGGTGAGAGAGAGAGAGAGAACTTCTCAGACAGGCTGGCGGAGGGTGAAAGCCCCAGCGGGAGGGCCGGCACTCTCTTTCTTTTCCTTCCTCCCCTCACTGCACTGCTGTCTTCTCTTATGGCAATGAAAACAACACTGGATGAACTCACCACAAAACACCCTACATATTGGCATGATGATAAGAACAGAGAAAAACTATAGCAAAGTGCAAAGTGTTGGCATCGTATCACATCAGTACTTATCATATATTACTTATGATAAGTACATTCTTATCATCGAACATTACATACTTATCACATCATATATTTAGTCGTACTGAAAAACTATTATATTCCAATACCATTGTATTTACATTGCACTCCAAGGGTGTGTCAAACAATATGTTAATACCAACAGATTTTGCTTGTAGGGTTTATTTCATTTCAATCATTTCAAATTGGTTTCTTGAACATGACAATGGGTTCACTGTACTAAAATGGCCCCCACAGTCACCAGATCTCAACCCATTAGAGCATCTTTGGGATGTGGTGGAAGTTGAACGGGAGCTTCGTGCCCTGGATGTGCATCCCACAAATCTCCATCAACTGCAAGATGCTATCCCATCAATATGGGCCAACATTTCTAAAGAATGCTTTCAGCACCTTGTTGAATCAATGACACGTAGAATTAAAGCAGTTCTGAAGGCGAAAGGGGGTCAAACACAGTATTAGTATGGTGTTCCTAATAATCCTTTAGGTGAGTGTATATATATATAAAATAATTACTATAACCATAGTTTCTACCAACATACCATACCTAGTATTGTAAATGTCACTACAACAAAACTGTGGTAACTTACATTACTTGCAGTAGTCACTACTAAAACACACACACACACACACACACACACACTAAAATTGACGGGCCATTCGTACAGGCTTTACATAGGACAATTGGGGGGGAAAACACCTTATATAAAAAATTATAAAATGACAGATACATTCAGAAAGCTTCTCACACTGCTTGAAGGACATGTCTTTAACAACAACTGCAGCCACAGCAGTACTTGAGCAAAAACTATATTTTCCATGATACTATAAACTACAGTTTTCTTTTCTGAAAGAAAGTCCAAGCTCAAACAGCCTACCATTCTCTATACTTCATATCTTGTTGCTTGTCCTCTCTGGTTGTAAAACAGGCCGAGGGGCAAGCCACATTTTTAATTTGCCATGAGGGAATTTGGGAAACTCTTGAGCCTTCGTGCAGTAAAACCCTTCAGCACTTTAAACTTCACACCCCCTGTCTCACCCTCCATTTCTCCCACTCTCTGAGCTGAAGTTTCGATCTGAACCCCAGCCCTGCTGCAGGGCAAAGTCCTGTCTACTCAGAGCACACTTTCGCCAATGTGCCATGCATTAAGATCTGTGCGTGTGAAGTTACGCCTGCCAGTTTTGCTTAACATTTTATCACTTATCATGTGGAAACACGCTGTCTCTTCTCCGCAGCAGATTAAAAAAAGCTTGTCCCTGCTGTAGGACACTGCACGCTTCTGTCAGCTCAAGGGATGCCTTATTGCTTGACTTTTCTGTCACTCGTCTTGAAAACTTGTGTCGTGATGTAGTTCAGGCTGGGTATGGCATCTTAATGAGCTAGATATTCCAACAGAATTTGATATGAGTGTGACTGGAATGGACAAACTGGGCAAACACACACAGAGTTGCATTTACACTCCTGAGGCGATGTGAACCTGAGTAACTGATGTAATTAGCTGAGGTCCCTCTCAGCTGCAGGTGGGCTGCACTCTCCAGACAATTATATATTTAGTCCAGAGGAACTCGTTATTGGACCACGTTTACTGTGTCTGTAATTGTGATATAAACTGACTTAATGATTTCATCTCTGTGGCTCTGGACACCCTAATGAAATGAATTGTAAATATTTGAAAAATTCAAAACAAGCATGGAACAAAACAAGCATGGAATATTAACTGATCACTAGAGACATACTGTAGGGATGCCCAATAGAGCGGTTCTATATTGGTTATCGGCCAACATTAAAATGCCCCAATTCACCCTTCGCAGGGAGTTTGATTGACAGGCGATCTGACCAATCATAATCCCTCATCTGCCGAATCCGCCATTTTCGTCCGACAAAGTAGTCAGGAGAGTTAATAGATTAAAGTCGGTGCATTTGAACTTGAAAAACGGTGTGTCCTGACGTCTTTCCACGGATGAAACAACATTCCTTCTGATATACATTTATGTTTATTTGATGCTATAAATTAACTAGAAGGAAGAGATGATCGGTTCACGAGCAGCTTTAACTGAGGTGCTACAGCGATCTGTCACAACACATTAAAGAGTCACAAAACAGTATTTATTGTTTAAATTACTTTTAAAAAATGACCTAATTTGAAAGATGAGACTTTGTTTCATTTCAAACGTAACCTGCTCTGTCCTGTCTGTCGACGCGTTGTCAGTGTCCTCTTTACTCCACGATGTATTTTTCACAGCGTGAGAACATGATGTGTGGTATGAGAACAGCGTGGCTTGTCAGACATACCATAGGTCTCTGCGAACGGTCAATTATGCTTTTTTGAATACTACCTTTCATGCAGTGTGTAATATAGCTGTTTGTGAATATAAAAGGTCTGCAAAGTGTAAAAGATCAAAGTGCAAGATAAATGGAGTTATTGAAGTCCATCTTAGTCGAGTCTGAGTCAAGTAAGTGTTTTTTAAACCAATCGAATCCGAGTCGAGTCCGAGTACAACTAAACAATATTGTATTTCATTTTCTTTTTAAAAAAAAACCTTATAAAAACAATGTCAATTTGAAATGTAACAAAATCAAACCTCGGTTACACTGTTTAAACGTGTTGTTACAGTGTAATTACATATTTAAGTATGGAGTAATAGTAATTAACTACATGTACTTACTATAGGGTTAAGAATTTGGTTGAGGGTTAGTTGCATGTAATTATGCATAATTTACTGATATTACTATGGTAAGTACATGAAACGTGTAATAAGGACACTGTAAAATAAGATGCTACCCAACCTCTATTGCATCTTGCCAATTTGATTTCAAGCCATTTCAGAATTAGTATTCTGCTCAACAAACTTAAAATCATGTAATGGAAGTTATGGCCAACTTGAATTCTTTATTGTGACATTTCTGAGTGAAACAGCTTTTTGAATGTAAAAAGCTTTAGGTTGGGACTAGACTTATCCATCAATATATATTCATGAATTCAAGGCAGGGTGTGGAAATCAAGGAAGTTTGGTGAATGGAAATGACTGAAGAGCCGAAAATGCAGTGGTAAGGGGACAGACCTACAGTCTTTACTATGGCATGCACTGTGTATAAAGGTTCTACATGTAATTTCCTTAACTCAGGGCCAACTCAAAACTGTTTAATTTTAGAACATATTTATGATTAACAAATTACATTATTGGAAGTTGTATGGATCTATGTTTTAATTTCAAGTTGATGAATATTTTGGTAGGGCTTTGCCATGCCTGCCTATATACACACCTGCGCCATATAGCCACACCTGCATATAATTACTGTATATTTCCATATTTACCATAGTAAAAAGTTATAGTAATAATTAGTATATAAAACACTACAGATTGTTTGTTGTTGTTTCTGAATTTTGTAAACTATTGCTTCAAAGATGTTTAAAACATTATTTTCCTTTGAATCTAGAAGCTGCCACCATGTTTTTTAAAAGTGATTTCATTACAACAACAACAACAAAAAAACTACAAACTAGCATAACTAACGTAAGTAAAAGTAAAAGGACAAATAAATATATTAATCAAAAATACAAATGAAATAAACAGTTTCTCAAGGAAGTCTATAGTACTAGTATTTGATACTTTCAGTAGCCTATACTACTGTTTCAAGTTTAATTTAATTTCAAGTTTAATTTATTTATATATCACCATTAAAACAGCGACAGCTGACCAATGTGCCAAGGAAATAGAAAGATAAATTCAAATAAGTGAAATCAAAGACAATAATATATAAAATTAAACATCAGAAAAAGCAAAGGAAGTTCAAAATAAAAATTTCCCAATACAATCAAGGACAATGTATATATATAGGCTGATGACTATTATTATTTTTTACAAAAGAGTAAAAGTAAAACTTAAATCACATAATCTTCATTCTAAGCATTAAAAATGCATGATAATTAAAGTTACTCAGTAAAGAGCAGTGAATCATACTGTCTTTTTCTTTTGAAGTTCGATTATGATTAAGGACACAGACAGACGGCAGCAGGTTTATTAGGCTGCTGTCACTTTAAGATCTAATGCACGCATCCAATGTGCTCCCAACTGTTTTTTTCGCTTAAGACAAAACTGTGTTTATGTGAATACTCATTGAGACAGGCATTTTGACATAACTTTGTATTGTGTAGAAGCACAATAAGACATGAAATATAACTTAATTTGGCAGCTTTCAAGTATCAGATTGATTGTATAAACAGGCAAGACTTAAAAACACATGCAAATGATTGCCTTTCGTTACAATGCAGTACTGACCCGATCTGGGAAGTGACAATTCCATCAACTGTCCCGATCTTTTACCGAATCCCTGGATTCGGGAACATTTTTCAAATCCCAAATGCTCGAGTCAGAGTCAAGTCAGAAAAAAATCAAAAAATCCAAGACTGTGACAAGTCCAAGTCCGTGAACAGTTGTACTCGATTCCGAGTTCGATTAGCCCAACTCTAGGTATCAGTCTGAATTGTTAATATAGCACATCCCTGTATTATAGTAACTGCAATGACATAAAACACAAAAATGTATGTGTATTTCAGCATGTGTGTCGTGGGAGTGTAGAGCGGGAAAACTGCCATTTTCCTGATAGAGCTGCATCTCAAGTGAGTCACCTCTTCTTCATTTGATGAAATAAACCCAAGCCCATGTGTGAAGAAAAAGAAAGAGGAACAGGACAAAGATGTGCAAATACACACTTACAAAGTCAAACACACACTCACAACATACACACACAAAAAAGCAGAAGACTGAATTATGTTTCATTTTTCAGTTTGGGATTTGCAAGTAAAATAACCTCCCTGCCAAAACAGAGCGTCGGAATGCATTACACGGGGACAGGTTTATCCTTATGAATACACACGCATGTATTAAAGACTCTGGGAGTGCTTGTGTGTTTGTGACAGGTTGTGTGTGACTGACAGCTGGTGATTTATCTACTGTATACCCATGCTGATGACAGGATACTGATTTATAGCCCGCTGCATCCTCATGCATATGAATGTTAGTGTGGATCTGGAAAAGGAACCTTATTTACACTGCAAGATTTTATTGAAAAGGGAGAGAGAGATGGGAGTTTACTTGACCCCAAAAACAGACAAAAGCCAGACTGCCATACAAATGATATCAACAGATTTCACAATATAAGTTAATCTCTCCAAACCTCTCAAAATCGTATTCAGAGACTTGAGGCGGCAATTAATGAGCATACAAATTTCATCAACAAAGCAGGTGTGTTATGCACACATAGAGTTGGTAAGTTGGCTGCTAACTCTATTTGTAATTCAACGTGTAAAAAATGTACCATCATGCATTGAGCTGTCTTCAGAACCATCCATCCATCCATCCATAAATAAATAAATAAATATATACTTGCTCTCACCATATATATCGTTGTCTATCACAGCGTTTCTCTTTTTTGCTCACACTCTCAATCACAGTTTGAGCGGCTGGTCTAGAGGTGATGAATGTGCAGCCAAACTTGTTTAGCCTCCAGACATTTTCAGAGAGCTAAAATACAGCTGTCAGCAGCAGCCTGCAGGGAGCCGCGCTGAAGAGATGAACATGCCTGATTAAGATTTTAATTAATCCCAAAATATTATGATTGCCTGTGAGACTGATAAACTAAAACAGGGTTTCGCAACATCAAAAATATAAGCGATGAAAACGTATGCCGCTTTCAAATTTTCACCCTGTCCTTCACAAATTTCTCTCACGTCATCGTTTTAGCTCTATGGATGCATGGACAGGTGGAGTGAGAGATGCTTATTCTATCACTCTCTTTCTCTTTTTCAAGCCTGACACTCCAGATCTTGGATTTTTAAGTTTCTTATTCATTTGGTAGGCAAGATAAGGGAAGGGTGGTGATGCACAGTGGATTAGACACATGCCTTTGGTGTGAGAGACCCGGGTTCGAATCCACTGTGAGACACCAATGTGTCCCTGAGCAAGACACTTAACCCCTAGTTGCTCCAGAGGCGTGCGACCTCTGAAATACAGCAATTGTAAGTCGCTTTGGATAAAAGCGTCAGCTAAATGAATAAATTTAAATGTAGATAAACTAATCCAAAGAAAAAGCATATTTACACAGGAGAAGTAGAGAAAGTAGAGGAATTGAAAAGAGAAAACAAAGATCTGTAGCAATCTGAGTTCCAGATATCGCTGTGGTCACCATTCACTTTCATAGTATGCTTGGGAATTCTCCAAGATAACACAAAAAAGACATGAACATGATGATGTGTAAATGATTACTATCTATTTAAAGGGATTGTTTCACAGCAGCTCTAAGGCAAGCCTAGAAGATTAGCAAATACAGCGTAACATTGCGGTACGAAGGGAAGGAGACCAGTGGCTTTTTTTTTTAATTGATGGACGTCAATGGAGGAGAGGCTTCACTACGCTGAATACACTGATTTATTGGAAAACAGCTAATCATTTGCCTTGTTTGCTCATAACAATTTGTTTGGATTGATCTATTTTTGAGTTTACACTGAAAAAAATGCTGTAAGAGAAGTCACAGACAATTTGCGACAGGTAGGATTCAGTTTACAGCACTTCTCATTCATTTCTATGGTATCTACATACCGTGGTTCACTGTCGCACATTTAAAGAAAATAAATGATGGCGAGGCTGGAATGAGACTGATTATCAAGCACACGTGATCCAAGTTGATCATTAAGATTTCTCCAATAGTACAGCCACAGCTCATGTCCCCCAATAATTCAAATATCTCTGATAGTTCACCCGAGCATAAATGTTCTATTATCATTTACTCACCCTTATGTTGTTCCAAACCTGTAGAACTTTCTTGAATGAAAGCCAATGGGGTTCAGTGTTGTTTTGGACCCCACTGACTTTCATAGTATGGACAAAAAACAGCTAAAACATTCATCAAAATAATCTTCATAACTATGTTCGACAGTAGAAACATAGCAACACAGGTTCACAGTGTGAATAAATGATGACAGAACTTTCATTTTGGTGAACTGTCCCTTTAAATCATGTGATACATATATTCATAGAAAACAAAGCAACGCACAGTAAAACCTCACAGATGGACGTAAATGAGTGATGAACATCTGCCCTCTTCTTTGATAGAGTCTCATTTCATCTGTGTATGGCATTTACACTCCGTGTAAAGAGCAATGCACCCATCCCCCACTTAAAAATGAATGAAATAAAAAGAAAAAATACAACAAAAGCAGCGAGCTGGTTGAAGCAGGGTGCTAAAAGGATTAGTATTGCATGTCAGCTCTCCATTCATGGGTTACCCACAAGTGCATTGTGGGGGGGCAATTCTCCAGTTTTTAGATGAGACAATAAGACAGAATGGCTGATGGGAAGATTTTAAGAAAACTGGCTTATATCAAAATGCGGGGATATCTGCTGGCAATTTATACAGAGTGGGTGGGTGAGCCGGAGCCAGACGTGCCATGGGGACATATAGGCTAGCAAGAGCCTGGTGCTATAATTATCTGATATCAACACAAATAAATATAAAAACATTAAAAAAAAAACTACAACTGTAAATAAAAAATTGAAAGAGAACCCAATAAATACAGATTGCTCAGGCTAGTTATCCAACAACAGACTAGTCAATTACAATCTTTAATTAATCACAAACTGTAAGTATGATTAATTATTGATGTATATATTTTCTACTGGTGTTCAAAATACGTAGTTTTGCATTTTATATTGTGTAGGTCTCTGGCTAGCCGGCTAACTTGTGTTATTACTGTCTTACTGAAATAGTTCAGCTGTGGGCCCACTATTACATTTACATTTAGTCATTTAGCAGATGCTTTTATCCAAAGCGACTTACAACTAAGGACTAAAGCAAGCGAGTCATCGTGAAGAGCCAAGCACAACGCAAGAAGTGCTCAAAATACAAAGTTCTGGCATTGCTCAGAGTAGCAAAAACAAGGCAAGGGAGGATTTAAAGGAGAACGAAAGTTTTTTTCTATTTTTTATGTTAAGTACTCATGGAAGAGATGAGTTTTCAGTTGTCTTTTGAATGCTATCAGGGATTCTGCATTACGGACGAGGCTGGGGAGATCATTCCACCAGCATGGAACCGTGAATGAGAATGTTCTGGAGAGTGATTTAGTGCCTCGCTGTGATGGTACCACAAGCCCTCGCTCATTGACTGATCATATTCACATAATTACCTAAAATGAGAAGGTTCTGGAGAGTGATTTAGTGCCTCACTGTGATGCTACCACGAGCCGTCGCTCATTGACTGATGGTATTCACCTATTACCTAAAATTGTTTCCATTAATGCAGAGTATCTGTTGTTCTCACTACTTTGAGTACAGATAAAGGAAGGAGCAAGATTTGTCTAACTTTAATGCTACAACAGTCATTCACGTTAGTGTTTGGCTAACACATGCACAATAAATTAGACATATACACATCGGTTTGTTGTTGGACATACACTTGTTAATGCTGATGGTGAGGAATTACAGTTACAACATCTCATAATGTAAGACAAACTGAGTAGCGTATCACTGAGAAACCTCCTGCTGAAGTCGTCCTTCCGATGGAGGTTCGGGTTGAATAACTAATTCTTCCCATGTTTCATCATCAGACTCAAGCTCCAAGTGATATGGCCAAATCAACGCTACCTTTACTGTCTTTACAGTGTGTACAATCGCTCAGCTTCAGGAAGCCTTCGGAGCTCAACTTCAGTTGTCTAAACCCCTCCTTTCCGAGAGCCTACTCTGCTCTGATTGGTCAGATGGCCCAGTATGTTGTGATTGGTCTACCGTTTACAGCGCACGTTGTAAACGTAGCTGAAACATAAACCCCGGGGGCCTTATGGATTACTTTTATGATGGATGGATGTGCTTTTTTGGGCTTCAAAATCTCAGTTACTATTCACACCCATTATAAAGCTAGGATGTATATCCTATAATTCCGATTGTGTTCGGCTGAAAGAAGAAAGTCATATACACCTAGGATGACTTGAGGGGGGAGTAATTTATGGGATATTAACATTTTTTGGGGGTGAACTAACCTTTTAAGTCCGACTAGATGACTAGTCCTTCAGACAACCCATAACCTAATCAACTTTCAAAAGATGCAACTTTTAGGAGGGTCAATTTAAAGCATTAATTCAATGTGAATAACTTCAAATTAAATGCAAATAAAATTTAAAAAAGTGGAAAAAAGAAAAGAAAATGTAAAACATGAACTCAATTAAATATTTATTTGAAACATAAATCGTTTTATTTTAAATAAATACCATCCCCAGACTTTTGAACAGTAGCATTATGAACAAACTCTTTTCAAAGCATTATGAACAAAGAAAACACATACTGAATATACCCATGAAAACCCCCCTGCACTGTTTAAAGTCAGTCATGTTACAGATTAAATTCAGAAATGGTACATATATGCACACACACAGCACAAGGCAGTTTGCCAACATTTGCTCTATATGACCGTGGCCAGAATAAAAAAAAAAAAACCCAAATAAACAGTTCTAGAGGAACAACTCCCTATTTCCTTAAAAAAAACCGAAGTCGAAGCCTGGCACAGAAAAGCAGTGAGCCAGAAATCCCAATGTTATCAGTTATCAGCTTTATACCTGCCTATATCTTTCACACAAAACATAAATATTAATTGCACGCATGCACACACATACACGTCAAGGACAACACAATAATACATCATAACTAAACCTTGTATCTGTCATAAAGTAGTATGGCAGAACCATGATACAGCTACAATATCAGATGGTATTGGTAATACCATGGTATTTTAATATACACCATGGGACCAGTTGTCATTAAACAGATGGGATAAATTCAGAGCTCATCTCCTATACAAGGCTTTACCGAACCTGATAACTGCGCTATCATAACAGAACAACAAACAAAGAGCAGAAGAGAATGGAATTTTATGGTCTGGTACTTTATAATAATTTGCATGTCACATCCTTTCTTTCGGTGTGTGTGTGTGTGTGTGTGGTACTGATACACATCACAAATTCCTGTGAAGTCTATTAAAAAGAAATGAAGAGGAGAGTGGAAACGAGAAGATGTGTTTAAAGTTGGTATGAAACTGAAGTTGTGATAATTTTTTCTTCCCTTTTGAAACTTATATCCGAGTGAAATGGCTTCTTAAACAAGAATGTGGGCAGGGACTTGATATTGTCCATGGGGAAATGATTGGATTGTTGGATGTATTTTTAATTTGGTCCTGCTGTGATCTCATGTGAGTGACAGGTTGTCCCGCCCTCACGCTGGTGAACGCATCATCAGAAAAGAGAAAATATGTCGCTGCAAGAGAGAGGGTGAAGGTACTTTAATTAAATAAAAAACATTTTTTTTTAAATGATGTGTACGGATAAATTGCAATATTCCATACAAAAATAAGAACTGTCCATTTCGATTTCATGGTGACTTTAACACTGGTTTCTCCATTTGCTTGAAGGCAGAAACACATTTGTGGTAATCTCCAAAAAAGCAGACTAAGGCAGGCTTGACAGGTTGATTGTTAACAAATGGCAAATCTTTTCAATCCTTTTTGGAAACACCTGCGTCTCTGATTTTTGGAATTGGGCACATGTGGACACAACAGACACACTAACATGGCAATGAACCATACATTCCCAAAAAAAGAACACATTTCTGTCCTCAGAATCACTTTAATCTCATCTGGACTCTTCTCTGATGCGGTCTCTTGTAGTCTGTGCAGTATGTGGATTTCTCAGATGTTCAAGAGTTCCTGTGTCCAAGGACATCAGAAGCAGCTGTTTTTAACAAGCTCTGACTGTGATTTCTTTGAAAAGTCTTGGTCATTCAGCTCCAAACTCAAGACCAAAGAATTCAGAGTTTCGAAGAAGGCCACAATGTCACTTCAGGGTGGAATCGAAAACCTTGAAAAGTTTGATACAGCAGCGCAGGATTAAAAACAGAAATAAGATATATACGCAAGACAACAGAGATTTTGGTGCAAAACCGAGTCTATTTGATGGCTGAGTTCTCTTTGATTGGTTGGTTGGTGTGAAAAGATGGTTTCCGAACTTGTTTATGTGCTGTAATTTTTATTTAAGTGTATTTAAGAAGATTATACCGTGAAATAGTTTTCCCACAATATATAGAGTATATACTATACCGTTAGAAATTTGGGGGTTAGTAAGATTTTTTTTTCAAGAAATTCATACTTTAATTCAGCAAGGATGCAAAAAAATAATCAAAAGTAACAGTAAAAAAAAAAAAAATCAAATGAATGGTAAATAAATGAAAAATGATTTATTTCAGAACTGAAGACTGTATGTAATGGCTGCTAAAAATGTAGCTTTACCATCACATGAATAAAAAAAATTAAATTGTAATAATAGTTGACAAAATTACTGTTTTTACTGTATTTTGATCAAATAAAAACAACCTTGCATTGAAGGTGCATTAAACCCTTTTTTCTGCCAACATTTTTGAAAAGCAGCGTGTATAATAATAAAAAATCAAATATGAAAGAAAATTTCGCCAGAATTGTGTGTGATATTGGTAAACAACTGCTTTTCGCCTCCAACCAAAGGTTTCCAGAATAATTGCCTCATCAAAACCCGCGTCTGCCAATCAATTCTTCACAAGTGTATCTGTGCACCCTAAGGCACCAATTCCTGTTCAATTCTCCACCGTCTTGTACCAGAGAGCACTGCGGCCAACAGTGTTCCCCTCATGCCTGAACTTGCTGCCCTCTCACTCTCCGGTGCAGACTTTTAATGAGACAGACGGACAGGAATAGTCCAGACGCTCCTGAGACAGGTACTTTCGTAATCATCCTTTATACGGAGAGGGATCCGCCAAGGCCTGCCCACGTCCAGCTCTGCTGTAGGAGCATCTGCAGTGCCAGATCAATATCGTGCCTTAGGATTCAGACGAGTGGGGTTAACGGAGATAACCGGAAAGACAAGAATGGAGTGGGAGAGCACTTGAAGGGTGGAGAGGTAAGAAAATAACATGCAGGGAGGCGTGATGAGCAAAGGGAGATGACGGAAGTGCAGAAAAAAGGGTAGGTACATGAGTGTGAGAATAAGGGAATATAGCGAAAACCAGTGGTAGGATATAGACAGGACTGAAATAGCTCAGATAGAATGATTAGGAGGAGAAACCAAAGTTGGGCTGCACGATATATCAAAATAAAATCAATAAGTAAAGACGTCCTAAGATGTTGTGAGCTGCACTTTGTGCAAATGAACATTCAGTGTCTTCACTCTGAAACCGGAAGTGCATTTATTTATTGGCTGGTAAACTGATAAAATATAAAATAAATATATTAAATAAAATAATAAACTAATATATAAAACTTAATGGTATACGCTTGAAAATTCAGACAAATGTACTGTAATGTTACTGTATTTTACTCATTTTTATTTTACAGTACAATAGTATTATTACAATATATTTCAAATTTTGTTTAATATATTCAATAATAATTTATAAAATGATAACAGCTATTATAATTATATAGTCATGTTGAATTGGTCAAAAACAGTATTAGTGTGGCCTAAAACTGAAAACTGGAAAAAGTGAAAAAAAAAAAAAAAAAAAAAAAAAAAAAAATTCACTTTATGGCTTTAGTGGATTCTTGCAAAGAGTAAATCCAAGTATGAAAGCCCAAAGTCTTTCCCAAATCGTTTAGTCCTGATATGGATGCCCATATTCGCCACATAAGAAAAAAATGCTTTGGTAAATCACAATTCTGACATAAAATGTCAGAATTGTGACACACTAGGTCATAATTGACCCTTCGCAGGGAGCTTGATTGACAGGTGATCTGACCAATCATACTTCACCATCCGCCATTTTGTCCGACAAAGCAGTCAGGAGAGTTAGTAGATTAACATGGGAGGATTTGACCTTGAAAAACTGAATATACTGACGCCTTTCCGTGGTTAAAACAACGTTAATTCATGTTTATTTGATGCTATAAATAAACTAGAAGGAAGAGATGATCGGTTCACGAGCAGCTTTAACTGAGGCTCTACAGCGATCTGTTACGACACATTAAAGAGCCACAAAACGGTATTTATTGTTTAAATTTCTTTTTAAAAATGACCATATTTGAAAGATGAGACTTTGTTTAATATGTTTAATATCAAAAGTAACCGAAAAGTAACCTGGTCTGTCCTGTCTGTCAGCGTATTGTCAGTCTCCTCTCTGATCCGCGATGGATTTTTCACTGTGTGAGAACATGGTGTGTGTGTGAGAGCGGCGTAGCTTGTCGGACATAGCGACAGTAACTAAGGGGGGCGGGTCTTTGCGAAGGGTCAATTATGAAATTAAAAGTCAAATTCATGATGTTAAAAGCTACAATCATAACACAAAAGATGAAATTATAGCCTACTAAATCAAAATTTAATACAAAATTGAGATTAAAATGTCAAAACTATGATGTAGATGTCAAAATTATGACATACTAAGTCAAAATTATGACTTTAAATGTCATAATTATGATAGAAAATATTTTGGCATACTAAGTCAAAGTTATAGCATAAATTGAAATTGTGACTTAAAAAGTCAAATAATTACATAAAAATGTCAAATTATTACATCATACATTTACTCTCATAATTCTGATTTAGTCTGTCAATTTTGACTTTTCACCTCATAATTATGAATTAGTATATCAGAATTTCACATTTTTATGTCATAACTTTGATTTACCAGAGCATGACTTTTTTGGGGCTTCCATACTAAAAAGACAATGAACTTAAATAAAAGTCTTCAGAATAAAAAGGGAAGTTTGGGCTTTTTTTATTTATATTTGATTCATGTTCTATGCAGATGCAAATGCAGATGCATTTCTCATACCATAAAAACAAAATTGCGCAATGTTCGTTTTCCCCCCAATATTGTGCAGCCCTAAATAAAAGCAAATTACAAAAGGAAGGACGGTTTGTGGATGTCAGTGAGCAGAAGTGCTTGTGGGCTTCATACTCCACTCTAACATGAGCACAGACCACCCAAACCTTCACAGCGCAGGCCCCCTGACTGCAGAACACCGAAACAACAGTGGCTCTTACACCTAACTCTTCCCCAGCAGGCCACAGAGGACCAGGCTGATGGATGAGGTGTTGATGGGAAGACCAAGTTCTTCTTTAGAGGTTTCAGAGAAGAAATAAAAAGTGTGACGAGAGAAAGGGAAAGAGGCAGCAGGAGGTTGAAAAAAGAGAAGAAAGCTTTATGAAACCTAATTCTCACCTCAGCGCCCCTGAAGACTGACGACCTAGAGGCCATATGCTATTGTGAGGAGTACAGGACCTCTGGTGATTTGATCTAACATTTAATATGTTCCTTGTAAGGCGTTCTGACTGAGAGGACTTGTCAAATGCATCATCACTGAAGCCAATTAAAACTCAAACACCAACAACATCCTGTTCCCTGATCATAAGTACGCAGCTTATGTGATGAGAGTTTTCATCTAAAAATACTATTTTTAGAGATAATCTGCAATATGGTGCTAAAATGTAGACAGCCGATGTTTTTGTATGTTGTGAATATGGTAAGATGTTTACACATATGTGATGTTTAACATAGATGAAGCATCTCAGTAAATTCTAAATTGCTCATCTAACGGGACGTTTTTACTGAGGCGTCTCTGTCAAAATAAATGACTCATCTCATGGGAAACTGAAGCATAAAATTTAAAAAAAATAATTAATTTTTAAATTAATATAAAGACTAGTTTTTTGTGTTGATGGAAGCGATCTACTCCATCTATGTTTTGATCATTGTTCTGAATCCGATCTGGATGTAGTCTTAGATAAAAACACGCTTTTCTCAGCTATTTGCTCTAAATGTTGTTGTTTTTTTATGAAACTTGCCCACATTGAGGTTTGACAATAAAAAAAATGCATAAAGCTACAATACACTTTCTTTCTTTTTTTTTAAAGCAGAAGCTCTGTTCTTTATTTTGATATATTGCATGTTCATTCAACAAAATATTCTGGGGGCCATGACATTTGTGTGAAAATGATCAAAAATGCTAGCTAACTTAGAAAAAAATCCCTGGTGGGGAAATAGTTAAAATATTTTTAGACGGAGTTTAGCGCGTCACCCTGCCGAACACGTCAACTTCCCGAAAGTATTTCAAATCAATTACCCTCATACAGGCCTATACCGAAGTTTTCCTTTTTAGTGTTTCCTCCCCAAATTAACCATCTGATGTCGACTATCGCGCGGGCGCGATAGTCTCGTTTTTTTTCTTATCAGTGCAAAAGAAACTCAAAATAATCTGATGTTGATCTTACATATTAAGTGTTGTACATCATTAGATCCTGATCAGTGTCTATTTTTTTGTGGATACTCACAATAAAAACAAAGTGTTGTGCTTTTCGCCAAATAAAGAAAAACAAACATGATGCGCGTTCTGCCTTCTCTCTGTCAGTTAAGTCCATTCTGAAACACGTCCGAAAATTAACTGTAATTCCGCGAATACTTGTCATACAGGCACGAGTGTTTTTCCATAATGAAGCTTGAACTCTCTTCTTTTAAAGAAATTAATTTATATAAAAAAACAAATATTCTCAGTTTATGTAATCTGTATGAAAAGAGAGAGATGTCAGTCTTTTTCTTTCCCGTTCATTATACCTGATTACGCATTAATGTGCCACGCCCACGGAGAGCGTGCGGTATTCAAACGCAAATGATCTATGGCAAGCCATGCAAACATGCCAACAGCCACCAGCTGGATTATAAAACACATCGTGTTTAGTAAGTATCTTACTACAGCTGTGTACACAGTGTATCACTACGCTGTGAGGAATAATACTATCTAATAACCCTGGAAAATGTACCAGAAGTGGTAGTTTCATTTCGAGGAGCAACGGATCCAGCTGATGTAGTAAGTCATTTATTCTTAAGTGCTTTGTTCTAATCGCGATATTGAATAGTGTCTGACTGTAAACCGCAAAAAGACTGTTTAAATATGAATTGTGTGTCTGTGTGTAGGCTAAATGATGAATGAACGGCACAGGCGCGCGCGCTTTGTTTTCTACAGTTATACAGCGCGTGTCTGTGTTGTTCATTCACTCTCGCACCTACATTAGTAAACGTTATGTTTACATGAACACATCCAAACTATATTGCTATAGCCTACTAAGATGAGTAAAAATAGACTGAAATATGTTGAAATAAAATGTCTGTATAAGCAACAAACTGCAAATTCACATGTATATGCTAATATATCATACACAATATGTTACAGACTAAATATGAATGTTTAGACAAGATTTTGTGATTAGTTTTGGATAGATTATAAAGTTTTTACTGTAAAAAAGACTACTGTCACATTAAATAGGTACGCTTTTGTTCACCAATTTCTGCTCATAAATATACTATAGTATGATGTTTTGTCAAAAAAAAGGTATATTGAATTATCAGCTAAGATGTTATTATAGTGTTTGTTCCAATATTCAAACTAATGAATCCTTACCTTTTTTAATACGTATGATAAAATGTATACTTTTTACAAAGAAATACACTTGAAATATTGTTAAAATTGTAATTGTTGTTGTAATTGCAACCTATTTGTAATTGGTTACAATTTCTAATTGTAAAATATATATATATATATATATATAGATAATTTCTTTTGTCCTTGCATTCTTTGGGATCCTGTGACACACCTGTGTGAAAGGCTAATTAATATGCAGCCCATTATGTATGTGGCAGATTATCCGGCCTTTGTCTTCTCAGGTGTGAACATGCCTCCACGCATATTGCATTTCCAAACAAAAGGTGTCTTATAAAATTTAAATCAATGTATTGTTTTGTGTAAATGATTAGGCAGTATGATTTTTAGATCATTTTGAAGCAAAAATTCTAGGCAACAACACCCATTAGTCAAAAGTCTTGTGGACACATATTTAGTATGTGTTTTGTGGCCTTATTTCAGACACTTTAAGTTTTAGTTTTTTCAATAACCACAAATAAACATTATACTCTAAAAAATACAAACATGTACATACATGTTGCTCACAAATTACGGTAGCCCCGTTTGTGCTATATAGAGTGAATTTACACCTTTGCCATTTAACATGTTTATAAATAACTGAAAAAGCACAAATGTCAGAGCATGTCAGAACACCTCAAGGACCCCAAAAACCCCTTAGACCCCAGAGGGTTAACCGTATTCAAGGTAAAAATGTTACAAGGAAAAGAGAGCGAAAGTGTATCAAATGCTGAATCTGGATAAGACACCTGTCAACAAATCCAATCCTTTAAAGCCTCTTATTATGCACATGCTTTACTGATCCTGCATTTCCCGACCCATCCGAACAGGTCAGAGTTATAGTGATGACTGAGTCCCTATTGTGGCCGCAGCGGTCCATAATACAGACAATCAATAAGTGCCTGCGTTTACGCTGCAGCAAAAATGCCTTTTGTCTCCTGCGATCAGGCTGCAAAATTACCCCGGAGTAAATCAAAGATCATCTACGGCCCGGGAGAAAGCTGAACTGAACTGCCCACAGGTCATTCCCAATCCATGCAGTAATTAAATGGCTGTTTTTCCTTTCTCCTTCATTTTTTTGTTGTTAAAAAAACACACACAAAAAAAACACAATTCAAGTATAGAATGCTTTAAAATTGTTAAAATGTATATGAATAATTTTATCTTATAAAATGATTATATTAACATGTCTTTATAACATATATCTATTAGGGCTGGGACTCGATTAAAAAAATAATCTAATTAATTAGAGGCTTTGTAATTAATTAATCGAAATTAATCGCATTTTAATTGCATAAATATTTGACCTGAGAACAGTGAGAAGTAATTTTTTTCACATGGATTTTTAGTATACCATTGAATAATGACTGAATACATAAGCTTAAGCAACAAAATATAGTTTATTTTTGTTCAACCAAGTCCAGCAGACCAGTGCAATTTTTGCCATTAAGTGTAGCAATAGCATATTTAGAAATATAGTACATTTCAGAAATTCAGGTAGCCTATAGGTCCACGCTAGCTGCTCTATGTTTTGCGTTGAGGTGATACTTGAGTTGTTTTTATGGACTCTCTATCTATGGGCTTCTCCTTAACTTTATGCCTCTATGTCACCCCGATTGCCTCATAGACAGTAAAAGATTGCCTGCGAGCTTCTCCTCCTGTCTATACGGTAATGTCTCTATTGTGCGACATAAAGTCGCGTGGTTATGACGCAATCGTTAGCCTGTTTTTAACAAAAACGGCTTCTACGGGGCCATAACGTAAGATACAAAGTAATGGAGCCTTTTATACATTGTCGTGTTTATTTAGAAATACATAATGGACAAATGGAGTCTTTGGTTGCCTCAGATGTAAAGTTATTCGCCGTCAAAGTGACGCAAAAATGAATGGGAGTCAATGGAATGCTAATAGCAGGTGATAGTCAGCTTCAATGGCGGCTCCGGCGAGGCTTCAACTTCCGGCTGATGGATTACCCCCTTGGTCTGAAGTCATGAACGCTAGTTGGTGCTCCAGTATAATCGGTCTGCCGAAACTCATCCAGTGAGAAACGTTCCGCGGTGCGGAAAAATGTTGAAAAATGTTTAACGCGTTTAATCTTAATTAACGCGTTAAGAGTCTGTAATTAATTAATCTTAATTAACGCGTTAAAGTCCCGGCCCTAATACCTATATATGAATGCATTTATATATAATTATTTATATAATATATCACAATAAATGTATTAATTTAATATAAATGTAATTTATTATTTAATAAAAAATATTATCATAAAAACAACAACAATAATAATAAAATATACTTGAATATGAGTACTGATATTTTCCTCTCAATAAATTGTCATTTTAATCTAATTAGGCTATGCTGTTCAATCTGTTCAGCATTTAACAATTCGTTCTCCATTAAAACTTAAATTTGTGGATCATGACATATTCCAGACATTGCTTATGGCTTTGAACTGAAGTCAAATAAAACCATGCAGTGTAAATACAATGCTATAAGATAACTACATTGCACACTCTGCTTCGGATGAGTGGTTTTTTTTTTTTTGGCATCCCGCATGACTGCTGAAAAAGTGTGCTGAAATTAATTAATCATCGATAAGGCATCATAAATGAATCATAAACATCTCTACTATATAGAGACCACAGCCTTCAATTCAATCAATCATAACCAACGCTCCATCTGAGCTGGAGAACTCCCTCACATCCGTCAGACTAATGGACCGAACTGTATACAAGCTGGATCTGCAGACATCAATGCAGCTCTACATTATGATGAAAACTGCATTTGTGCAAATGCTCTAATGATCTGAAAGTCAGCTTCAGAAGTCAGCTCAGATCAGTGAGTGTTTTTGCTGGTTTTGTTTTTGGCCTACGACAGCAGACTCCGCATGCAGCGTCAGCATGCACTGCCATGACCGATTACTCAAAATCATTTATACTCTCCTCCATTAACCTTTCATCAGAGCTTTTATCACAGAGCTATTTCACCTAATTGTATGGTCCAGTGTAATTGTATCCACTATTATGCTAAAAAACAACCACTCAAAATATGTCGAAATAGGACACAGTAGAGGCTCTTTGCATGACATACAACCATTGTTTACTCTACAATCAATCCCAAAATAACATTTCAAAAGAAACTATTGCTTTTTTTTCTTTGCTTAAAAAAAAAGAAAAAGAGAACAGGCAGGGTAAGCCCTCTAAACCCCTTTGACAAATTGACTACATGTGGAGACCTATCAGAGCATATTCTCTTGAAGTATCTATTTGTCATTGGAAGGTATTATTGGAGGGCTTAAGTACTTCATTGACTGGACGAGGACAGTGAATAGAAGGGATAGGAAAATTATTATGGGGTGAGGTAGTCCATATGTGCTGAATGATGTCCACTGAATGATGTCTTACAGGCCACATTTAAAGAGGGACAGCCTGAGATTGGAGATCAGCGTTCTAAAGTGTCTACAGCAATTTCCATGATTCCAAACCTTTTCCATCAAAGCAAATTGCGTTAAAGTGGAAGTGTCGTCTTGTCATATAAAGCGGCCCAATTCAACTGAATTCACCCAGCTAAGAAGACGCAAAGTCTACCCAGTCCATTTACTGCAATTAAAGCTGCCAAAATTTGGCTGCAAAAATGTTGACGTTACAACCATGATAACATTAACACATGATGTCCACATTTACAGTGTAAATTAAACAATTTTTCAGTATTAAAAAACTTTTCTCGCCCAGTCATTGAACCTGACAGTAAACCTGCAATCATCTATTAATTATCTGTTGTTCATTTCGCGAGCAAACATGTTAGCCAATCACAGCAAATGTCAGTTACATCTTAAAGGTACAGCATGTCTAATTCAAGAGGTCAAAGAAAGGTGAAAATTGTCTTACAAAAAAAGACTGTATATGGTACAGTGATGGTGTAAAATGGTACATTGAAATCAAAAAATGCTACTGTAGTACCATAATATTTTATGGTAGTGATGCATACATATTTCAAAAACTGTAAATTTTCGGTGTCATCCAAAATCATTGACCAAAACAATGAAGTTTAATTAGCGGTTCTCCGATGGCGTGTATTGACTTTATCAGTGTCTATTTCATGCACACAACGTATACAGTATAAGCTACAACAGGTAGATGCTACAGCTACTGTATGTTAACAATATGGATTTCACGTCCATGAGCTTTTACATATCTACACTTTTGATATGAAATGAAGTCTGAGCTTTCAAATTATGTTCATTTTATAATGAAAATCAAAAAATAAATGTCTTTTGATGGTGTTTAATGTGGCATGATGGATCGTTGTAGCCAGGTTTTATTGCAGCCACCGTTAAAATGATTATATTTCAATTTCAGTAAAAACATACAATTAAAAACATAACAAGTCTAACGGGTTTGGAAAGACATGAGTGTGAGTAATTAATGGCAGAAAATTTTGTGTGAATATCCCTTTTAACAATTTTGATTCAATTAATTACTTAATTATTAAACTTTATTTTTGGTTTCGGATTTCAACTAAATGAAAACTTAGCTAAAAAAAAAAAGGTTGGTGCATAACTACATAATAGTACTTTGCAAGATACAAGGAACCTTGACTAACATTATATGTGTGCTTCAGGGGAAAAACACTATGACAGTGTAGAAAATAGTCCCGCTACCTAACTCCTTAAAAATGGGGACAAAAGCAACATAATCCCCTATATGGTGTAAAGAGACAGGGGCTACGGCCTAAAAAAAAGTGATGAGCGGAAGGGTTGCCTAGTTTCCCCTCAGAGAACTGTTCAGGAGAGAGAATTTCACTCACTTTGTGGAAGTAAGAACTGTAACTGTTCTATCTGCCCCATGGGAGTTTACATTGTGAGCATGCAGCACAAAACCACTGACATCCTTCTCATATTTAAGTGCACACGTGACCCAGTGCTTTGCTGACTGTCCCAAATTACATTTTATCATTGCAATACCACACTTACAGTACTAAATGATCCCAAAAAGGATTGTTTGCTGAATAAATCCAGACTTGTTTGCATAGCTTAAAACTATGACTTGGCCATAAGCCTGAACATGTGATTGTGTGTGTTTGTTGACTGGAGTGTTTTAGTGCTGTAGAACCTTACCTGTCATTCAGCCAAAGAAAGTGTGATGAGGGAGGTACAGCATGCAGGCAGCGACATGAAAAGAGAAAGAGAGAGATATCAATTAACACAGCGGAACAGAAAGCGGCATTGTGTATAATAACATAATATTGTGTTTCGCCGCTTTCCTCTGGGTGTCAGGGGCCAATTGTGACCCAGTGGGGCCTCCATTTCCACATCCTCACATCATAAAATTCATCTGAGAGGCGATAGAGCACTAAAATCGGTAACAAGATATTGCTTTGAGACAGACCACATGCTCACTCCACATCTGACAAAGGACAGCGTGTAATAATAATGGAGAAGAAAAATAGTTTGGCCTAACCTCCAGTGAAATGTATATCACCTACTTGACTACAATGTCAGTTCAATGTTTAAAAAATAGAATAACAATAACAAGTAAAATCATAAAAAAAAATAAAAAAAAGTGTATTTAAAATACAAAAAATAACCTAAAATAAAATAATTAAAATCAAATAAAAACTCTTTGGATTAAACTCAATGCAAAGTGGTCTCATTTTAATTTTTAGGTACACTAAACAGCAGAAAAATATGTGTAAAAGAAAGGGAAGAACTTGCCCCCATGAGCGGCACAGCTCTCTGTACTAACCAATCCATTTAATCGATTTGAACAGCCTGTGGTCTGTACGAATCAAGACTTTATAGATTTATTAAGCTTTTGATTGATTACAGGATTAAACATGTAACTTCCAGACCCTACCAGATCTGCACATGTCATGATCGAACTGCAGGTGTTAGTATAAGCAGGAATGTGGATCCAGCATAGGCAGGTGGCTATTTCCAGAATAAGGGCAATGCCAATCACTGGTTTTGTTTTTTAATGGAATGTTCTGGAACCTATTCTCTCATGCCATACCCCCTGGAAGCACACCAGATAAATGTCTTAAACAAAAGCAAAGACGGGAAGGATGTGCATAACAGAAAAGAGAAAGGAGAGAGATAGAGAGGCCAGTTCAAAGTAAGATTCTCTCAAATGGTTCAGGTATGAGAGAGATTTGACTCTCAATTTCACTAGTAGGATGTGTGTGTGCGCGTGTTTTCTCAGCCACCTGTTGAGAAAAACATCCATTGAAATAAGTGACAGACTGGAAAAATAGGCCTACTAGAGAAATGGCAATGTACAACAGCCATCAAGCTGAGGAACTGTGTGACAGGACTCCTCAATACTGAGACAAAAGGTCCAGGAACGACTGACACAAAACCTTTTAAAGTTGTTTAGGAGGATACTTAGTGTTCATATTTTGAAAAAGAAAACAAGCTGACAAATGCAGATGCCTGGATTAGTATCTGTACGCCCATTTGATGTTTGTAAAGTACTTTCATCATTGTGATAAATATTTCTATACACCCTAATTCGACATAAATCTTTCACAAAAATATATTGAATATTCGCATTATATTTCAGAACGATTTCTCTAGACATGTAAAATGAAGCAATACAGTGAATATCACCTTTTTTAAAGTAAACTATGCCTTGAAAACTTGATTTTTCTCAATGTTTAATGATTTTAACTTAACCACAATGGCTCCAATGACTCCAAAAGAAGACAGACATCATCTTCAGCCACAAGTCCAGGGTCATCAGATGAACAGAGTGTTATAAAGAAGATGGAGGTTGGATGGGTGAATGAACGGTACTGTACTGGTGACCCACGCAAGCCTTAACGTACTTAACAGGCCCTTAATGAAGCTAATACTGAGACAGATGGTGCTGTTAGAGAGACCAAGACCAGAGACTTGGAGCCTTCAGGCAAGGATTAACAGAGGCTTTGACGCAGAAAGCCAGGAACATTAGCAACACAAACACACAATGCATTGCTTCAAAATACTCTAGCCTTCCCACGTGATGCTTTTCAGGTTGCAGTTTCTTTTATCCTTCACTACCAATGTAAATGGTCATCAGAACATGAGAAAGTATTTGGAAGACTTGGAGAAAGGAAATTACATGGTGTATTGCTAGGCTTAATACTGTTAAGAGGAGATGCAATTTCTCAGCTCTTTGTGTGAGTTCTACATGGATTATTACAGAGACTGTCTGACTCACAGTACCTACAGTATAATCACTTTCCAGCTCCAGTCGGAAATGTGCACTTGCAAATAATCTAAAAGTTCTTTGTGTAAGAAAGTAATTTTGTGATTTTTGTAATTTCCTCTGTGGAATTGCTTTGTAAAAAACAATTCATTTTTAAATTATTCATTGTCTTGATTTTGAGATTACATGTACACTGGCCCTGCCACATAAAAAAAAAAAAAAAAACCTGAGATCGAAACTTCTATGTATGCACAATACAATTACTTGTGCACACAAAAAAAACTTTACCCCAATTTACACCATTATAATAACCATAAACATTCCTAAAAAGAAATTCCATATAGGCTCTGTAGATTTATATATATACGGTATATATAAAAAGAAACACTACAAAAAATGCATTTAACACTAAAATTCAGGAAAAGTTCAGGAAATAATAAAATAAAATATAAAAACTGAAGCAAAATAATATATATATATATATATATTTCGTGAGAGTTGGAAAGGCCATTATTTACCATGCAGTGGCATTAACACAATAGAAAAGATCCTCAAAAAAATTATAATAATCTTACTGCCTTATCCTATAGCAACAAAGTTCAAACAACCAAACACAGCTTTCCTAAGAATGTGTCCTGCAGCTCTCAAGCTGACATTGTGACAACTCCAGCATTCAAAGACATGATGGATCCATCTTTGAGATGGTGCACAAGTTACTGCATAGCCCTCTGCTGACACAGTGCAGCCTAAGGGGACTGCTTTTCTTATCTTCCTCCGAGCTACTCATGTCTGTGCATGCTTCCATGAACAAAGGTTTCCCTCCGACACGGTGTTTGATTAACCGAGGGATGATCCTCTTCACCAATCCAATAAAGTGCCACTTAAGGGATGGACATGTTGGGGCTGTACCTGCCAGGCATTTGGGAGCAGATGGACAAGCCATGCCACCTCGCTGCCGTAATTACATCTTTCTAATGGGATGTGGCCTTGGCCCAAAATGGCTGTCTCTGGATTCATTGGGAGCAACACCTAGTCGAACTATTTTCCGCCTGACTGATAAGGATCGGCTACTCAAGGACGAGATCAAAGGGCAAGAAAGATGGCAGCGGTGCAGCTCACAGTGAGAAGGACAGCAACATGATCATCTCTATCACAGTCCAAAAGAGGAGGGTTTTTAAGTTTGGAATGGAACAACAGATCCCACTGTAACAGGATGTCCTGTAGACTAGGGCAAAACAGGATGTGAGGGAAGAGATGATGATAAGAACATGGCTTAAATTTCCTGTGTAAATCAAGCAATGATGATGTGAAATAATTGAAATACAATAAAAGAAGGGGGGGGGGGGGGGTCAAGAGGCATTTCTCTAAGACACGATATTAAAATGGAGGGAAAAAAAGTGCTTATGTCTTCTAATTGTCAGATTTTTCTCCTGAAAGAATGTCACCAGCAAAGTGACTAATGACGAGATCTCAATGATGCCACAAACTCTGCAGACTTTTATATCATGGCAAATTTGAGCAAACAAAAGCCAAAGATCTTCATATGAACTCAAACATTTCTCATCCTATATCTAGGGATCAAAATCTCATGTTTTGACCTAGACCAGTAAAATATCAACTTGGAACTTGGGCTGAGCGATGGGCAAAAATATCATCACAATATTTGTTTCCATATCATTTGATATCAATATTACAAAATTCATGTCATACCATTAATGGAGAAGAAAATGCATTCCAAGAACAAATGCAAATGAAAACAGAGTAAGCTACCTTTTATGAAATCCTTTTTTATTGTTTCCCAAATTCTGTTTGTGTTTTAATACAAATGGTAAAATAAATATTTAATCAATATTTTAAATTGTAATCAAATGAAAATAAAATAATTTACAACAAAACATTGCAACATATATATTTTTTTGTCAAATAAGGTTATGCACAACAGAACTTGTATACTTAAAACATGGATGTAAAAATATCTTGGTTGTATGATATTACTTGAAAAAAAAATAAAAAAAAAAAATAATAATAATAGTTATCATTATTATTCCTCTGATAACCTCTTCCATCTTCTTCAGAAAAGTCCACAAATCTAAGGAGAAACATCCGAGACATACTTGACATATACAACACAATATATTTTCTAAGCAATACAAGTAACCTCTGAGCAATAAATGTTCCTCTGGATAGGTGCAATCATGTTCTATCCTTAATAAAAAATAGTGTACAAAAAATTACACAAAAAACTGATTCGGGGAAATTAGATTAATTTTGAGAATGAGGAAGTTAAACTCTGCCTTGACACTGCAAAAACTTCCACACAAACAGATTAGCAGATTTTCTACAGAAAAGGGGACAAAACAAAACGCCTATTCAGGACAAAAAAGCTAAAACCTACAGCAGAGCTTTTGACAGCATCTACTGCAGGTTTGTTAAAGAACCCAGCCGGGCCAAGATGTTCGAGGCTGTCTATTTTCCACACTAACTGCAGTCCCTTTGGGGCTGGTAAACAGAGTGGAGGGGAGGAAGGGTGTTTCATGCTACATGTTCAAGTCTCTGCTCCATGCCCAATTAATCCTGAATCGGTGAGGTGGGGATTCTGCCAAACATGTCTCTGTTGCATGGCAGGGGCTTTTGGGCTAATGAACAGGGCTGAAAGGGGCCGAGAGCAGGGGAAAAGCCCTCCCTCGTCCTGGGAAAGGTTTAGACGGAGGGGTGTGGGTCATCCGGGTGTTGGCCCCCTTTTTCACAGGCCTGCACTAGATTTAGCATCAGTTAATGAGAGACTGGGCCGACATGATGTTATGGTAACGTTTGACAATCATTACATCAGGATTAGAGCTCGGGGGATTACATCAACCAAGCATTAGAGAAAAATCTCGCTGAAGGCATAAACGTTAGGTTCATTTTCACCCAAACATGAGATCAACGTTGCATAAACATCTGTATTTCACAGCGGAGTAAATAAGCAAATCTGCCAAATCCATTTATTTACTTAGTAGATCAGTTCAGTAGAAAGACTCAGCTGTGAATAAAAATAAAACACTCAAAAGAATATTACGGGTTGAATACTAGACAATCTAAAATCTACAGCCTTTGTGGTATAATGCTCATTATCACAAAAAAAAAAATTCTTTGAAAAAGCATAAAAGCACATTCAATGGAAGTGGAAGTGTAAATATTAAAATACTCAAAAGTATAGCCACAAAGAAATAAACATTTTGCGTGTTAACAAAATTTCAGTGTAGAAAATTTGCTTATTAACCTTTGCGTGTTTTACTTTTAAATTTTACTTAAATAAATAAACCATAAAATGATTGCAAAAAAGACATCTTAACGTTATAGCTCAAATATACTAACATTTTAGGATAATTAATGTAAGAGCTTTTTATAAAATTATACATTTAATTATCCAAAAATGTGCAAAATTTGCTTTTACTAAGTGACTCACAACCAAAAAGATTTAAAAAAAAACAATGACACAAATTCTGTCAGTTGATCTTAAAAGGAATTGTTCACCCAAAAGTGAAAATTCAGTCATCTTGTATTCCACGTCATGTTTTTTCAAACCTGTATGCAAACAATAGTGGAGTCCAATTATAGTGGAGTCCAACAATAGTGGAGTCCAATTCCATTGACATCTCTCAACGACTTGAGGATGAGTGAAGAGTAATAACTTTTTCATTTTTGGGTGGACTTTTGTTATGTCACATTTGTATTATACTGTATATTTGGTACAAAGTAGATCCAAAATCCCATGCTGCCTCTTTTCTCACATCTCACATACTTCAGCAGGAATTTTGGTATCTGGGAGTTCCTCAGACAAAGATTTGCATGTATAATTGAGAAGGAAGAGTGCAAGAGTGTGTTTGGGTAGCTACTGCCAAAATGACATCATGATGAGGCTGCTTACAACATCAAAATACATACAAATGCACACTTAGAAACCCCTCAGCAACAGTGCCATGCAATGATACGTGACCAAATATTGTTTGAGTGTGCAAAACATTGTGAAATATTCCTGATGCACAGAGGGCTCATTATGAGAGTGAATGCGCTCCTACACAGCTGTGAGTGAAAGAAGCCCATTGTAGCAAGCTGCATTAATCCGAGACCACACTGCCAGAGCCTAGGAGAACAGGACCGGCCCCCCGGGGCCCCCCCGACACCTCGGTTCCGCTGGCCCTTTTGTGACTCGCTCTGCTGGCCTATAAGGAGACGCATTACCTGCTTTGTTTGAATCGACTATCCTACCGTCTGCAATGACCCACTTTTCAAACGTCTGTCTGAGGCCCCAAACTGCAGCATTACTGCGAAAACAGCAGTTTCGAATGAGAATAACAGCTTTGCGAGGCTAATAATGAGTTACTGACGTACAGGGAACTTACAGATAATGAGCTTTCTGGGAAAAGACAAATTTTTCATTCAGTTATCAAAAACTGCAGTAAACAGACTGACAACTAGACCAGCTGTTCCTTCTGAATCTCTTGCACTTTCACACGAAGCTCCTGTCGCTTACAGCAGTGGTTTTCAATCCTGACCCTGGAGACCCACAGAACTGTGCATTTTGGATGTCACTCTTATTAAACACACCTGATTCAGATCATCAGCTCAATAGGAAAGAGCTTCATGAACTGATCTGAATCTGTAAAGAGAGACATGCTAAATGTGCAAAGCTGTGGGATACAATAACTCTCTCGCTATTTGAGATTGGTGGTTTAGAAGTCACAACGTGACCGTGCTGTTTCTGGTCAATCCTCACCCTGCAGTGTTCTGCTGTCACGGGTCTGAACACAAAGCTAGAGGACAAAGTATGTGCTTTGACTCTGCTCTATCCCAAATCATTCTCTTAAGCTATTCAGCTGTTTCAGTTCCTGATTGAAGCCAAGACATTCTAAAAGAATCCTCTTGCCACATTTCTACAAGCTTCTCTGCTCTTTAGAAAGACCAATGTATCCTCACATGGCTAGATAATAAGTGTAGGATTTGTTTAGTTAGACAAGTCTGTGCTTTCTGACAGAAAAAGTCTTAATACAATCGAGGGTTAGCACTAGGGTTATAATGATCAGATCTAGTGTTGGGCAAAATTTAGAATTTAAGAATTAGCTACCTTTCAATTAATGCATTGAAATATGAATTGGCCAAACCTAACTGAAATTCGAATAGGAATTACAGGAAGTGTATTCATAGAACTACAACTCAAAGAAATTCAACAGTTAATGGCATTCTGGGAAAAGATAAATCGGTTTCATCTAAGGGGATTAGTTCATAATGCCAACAACAATTCCTCTGGCTAATGTTATTGATGCAAGATAACAGAGTCAGCAAAACGGCAGTAATCTCAGCCGCATCAGCTTGGTCTTTCAACCTTAATTTCCCCCCTCAGATCAATACAGTCTGTCTGAGATGTTTTTTTATGTATTTACGCACTCTAATGAAAGTCAAAAGTGCAACTATTAAAATATGCTTTACCTTTTAGGAAAGTTTTAAAAAATTGAAGCAAGAAAAACAGTGTAATCAACACCCAATGCATTTTCAGCACTACCAGCTGAAGCAAAGCAATGAACTCTGGGAAAAAAAGTTCCTAACAGATCTGATTTTAGAGAAAAAGAGCAGTTGGCTGTCAGGACTCAGCTCTGTGCCAGTGTGCATATGGGCCTGCGGGCAGGATAGCGGTGATGAGCAGTGGGAACGGCTAATCAAGAGATTAAGGTCAGAGTGATGAAAGGTTACACTGTTGAGGACTGTGGCTCAGACCCCAGGGGACATGACCAGGTAAGACTAAACTGGATCTGAAAGCAGGACAAACAGTGGGAGACCCAAAAGACAGAAAGAATGCTGTATTCCTCTTCCTCCATGACAGTGATGCATTAAGGCAATAACATGAGACGGTACACAATACAGAGCCAATAATCAAAATAACACACATCCTATAAATGCTCACAGAAGACGCTGTACTGTTTTATCGCCATTACATCCACATATTATGGAAGTATAGATAGAACGACAGACAGACAGACAGACAGACAGACAGACAGACAGACAGACAGACAGACAGACAGACAGACAGACAGACAGACAGACAGACAGATAGATAGATAGATAGATAGATAGATAGATAGATAGATAGATAGATAGATAGATAGATAGATAGATAGATAGATAGATAGATAGATAGATAGATAGATAGAACGACAGATAGAACGACAGATAGAACGACAGAGACAGATAGATAGAACGACAGACAGATAGACAGATAGATAGAAAGAACGACAGAACGACAAACAGACAGATAGATAGAACGATAGATCGACAGACAGACAGACAGACAGACAGATAGATAGATAGATAGATAGATAGATAGATAGATAGATAGATAGATAGATAGATAGATAGATAGATAGATAGATATTTTACAGAATCATTCCATCATCACTAATATTGCACTATACAGTGTCTGGAGTGCCAGAGGAACAACAATCAACACTGCAAAACGTATTAAAGAAGCATCAGCAGGCAACAAATGGTGTGGTGAAGTCAAGATAGAAATTATTGGCAAGAAGAAGAGGAAACTTAGAGATAAAAATATTTAAGATAGCCTAGCTTTAATCATATAATGTCGACAAATCAATGCCATGTCAATCATTATAGGACCACTTTCTAGACAGAAAAAGAGACAGATATAACGAATGAAAGGCAAGAACAGAGAAAGAAAATGGCAGAGCAAAGACTTTGCATCATCATATGACAATCCAAATGATTTGACAGACTCTGACAGGCAGATTCTCTCCACCGAAACGTAAACCAGCTTAGGGGGCCATTTTCTATTTTATTCTTAAGCTTTGTGACCTTCTTACCCTCCGGCCTGCCAGTAACCATCAAGACACCCCTCATGCACGGCCATACACATAACAGATGCTTTCCTCGGATGCCCCCGCCACCCCAGATTAGATGCTGAGGAATTCCAGCATAAATGCAGCTGTCAGCTTGGCTCTCCTTCCCACCAGACCGGCCATATCATGGATAAAGGAGAAAAAAAGACAGAGATGGTGGAAAAAAAGCAGATCCGGAGAAAGGCTCAGATGGTAGCATGGATCCCCCCTGAGGGGAGGCCCTGTGCGCCTCTGGTCCGGCCTGCTTTAGCCTTTTAGAGCTCTTTCCTTATCCCTCACGTCACCTTATTGATGGACAACGAGCTGAGAGTTTCTGACAGCGTCCTCAACAATGACTCCTCTAAACCTTAATTGCTCCAATCAGTCTATGCTAATGCCGATGTCTTTCAGGTATACGGTACCGCGCCAATAGGGATTTAACCTCTCGCATGTGACGTTCATCTGTGGCTAATCAAGATCTTTGAGTTTCTCCGTGTCCAAGTCTCAAGAGCCCCATTGCCTAAAATACTGAACAGTCATCCCTAAATCCTTTTCTCTCTCTGAAGACTCCTCTCCTAAAGGCTTGGGTTTTAGGGGTCTTTGAGAGGAGGGGAGGTCCTGACACTCGGATGCCTTGCTGAAGGGTTAATGAGGGTTTAGAGAAGGGGGTGGCTCTCATTTCGACACTTTCATGTATTGAACCATTAGGGGGAATTATTGCAAAGCTGGAAGAATGGGATCCAGCCTTTGGGCATGCACTGATTCTGATCGCATTTTCCAGGTGAGGAAGCCTTAGGTTAATATGAAGACATTAATACCAATGGATATGTGTGTGTCTTCTGGAAAATTAGTCATATTAAATCATAGACAAAGGAGACGTAATTGGTACAATTAAAGTGTGAGATTTGGGCAGCTTTGCTATTAGTTCCTAAATTAATTTGTGTAGTCTAGGCCAGAGGTTTAAAGGAACACCATTCAGACACACACTCACACACACTCACACACAGGGGACTGCAGAAATATGAAGTTGAAATTTACCAATATTTGCATTATTAGTGTTTAATTTATATAAAATGTACATAATACAAACTTAAACACTAATAATGCCAATTTTGGTAAATGTCAACTTCACATTTCTGCAGTCCCCTCAGTGTTCCCAGACCCCAGTTTGAAAACACCTCGGCCCCTGACCTGATCTGTGTAGTCCAGTGGGGCATTGTTAATGGTTTATACAATTAACTTGGTCCCGATCTCGCACCATTTTTCTATTGAAACAAAAAATTCTGGAAAACATGTTTTGTGAAAATTAGAAGTGGGTTAAAAGAGGAGTTTTCAAACTTTTTGATGCCAAGGACGGGAGTCTAATATGTAGTCATAGAGGCAGAGCGAAACGCATCATAATCTGAAGACCACGCCCACCGGGGGGGAGAAACAATCCAACCGTCTCCATTGACTTTGCATTGCGAGAGGCTGCCTCCTTGTCATTTATGACATAACAAAAGACAGAAAAATGCTTAAAAGCTGCTGTGTGACAAGCTGTACAGCAAACAAGCTACAAAACCCAGAAATAAATTTTTATAAGCTTCCAAACCGTAAAAGCCAGCCTTTAAGGAGACAAAAGTGGATACAGGCAATAAGACGTGAAGCATCAGCAGGAAGAATAGGTAAATTGCGGGATCCTGGCACTCTATGGCTACGTGTGCACAATATATCTCCTCTCAGGTTCACATAGGGTGGTAAAATAAGCAATCGACATGTTTCAAATTATGATTTTTTTATATTTTATTTTTTTATATCATGTCGCGTTTCAGTGGGCGTAGTTCTCAGAGTAGTTCGAGAAGTTGCGCTCTGTCTCAATTTATCCACTTTTATGTCCTGAAACAAACGTTTTTGGGGGACGACAGCTTATAAAGAAATATTTCTGGGTTATATAGCTTGTTTGCTGTACACCTTTACACACAGCAGCTTTTAAATAAATACGCTCTGTCTCTATTCATTGCCGAAGTATTTTTTAGCCGCGACAAATCAATCACTACTTTATGACTGGCTGCCTGCACATTCATTCACTGAGCTCGCGGCTGCTGCAACTTGCGCTCTCTTCACGACTCAACCTCCACGGACAGTTTTTAATGTTTTAGCAGACAATAACTTGGCTACTCAAGATTTTGCTTTAGTATCATTTTCGGGACAATCAGGGCCGGATTCGGGATTCGGGACAACAGCTTAGATTTCGGGACTGTCCCAAATTTTTCGGGACTTCTGGTCACGCTACCACAGACCCTCTACCATTCCAATTTGAAAACCCTTGTCTCTGGAAACAAGCTTTGGTACTGCTAGCAGAGCAAAAGTTGCAGGTCATGCCTCGAGGATCCTGTGCAAACAAGATAATGAATGCTATTTAAACACATGTCTCCTGCATAAGGACAACATTCTAGAGTCTCATCCTGCAGTGATGTCACAACCACATTCCAAGCATGAACAAACAGTGAGATAACTCTGAGAGAGCACAACCAGATATTACTTGCATTTCAGTTTCAAAGCCAAGCTCGGAACGTCTTTATACAAATTCTGAGCGGAACGTTTCAAAGGTGATTACGATCACCTTTTTTGCAGTCTGTAACCTGGCAGCCTGAGAGAGCTGAAACCTGACGATGACAACAAAGAGGCTGAAAGTCTCACTGCTCTCTAATGTCACAGGACAGCAAGATAAATGCTGAGACACACGGTTTGTTGTTTGGGGACCAACAAAAGGCAAAACAAATGCATCTGCCTCATAAAAAACATACAGGGAGGGAAAAAAAGCTGTAGTCAGGGGAGGGGGAGAAAAAATACCTAGGCCCAGGGCCTCGGAAAGTGTGTTTAATCACACAGGCTCCGGTCTCTCTGAGAGGATGTAGAACTGATGAAGGGGCAAGGAGACTACAGAGGCTGTTGGACCGATGTTACATTTAAGTAGTGGATCGAAAGAACAACTCCACCAAAAAAAAAGGGTTTTATTTGTTTCACAGAGGTGGAGGTTGTGTGAAGGGAAACAGAAAGATACTTTAGAAAGTGTGTAGAAAGGATATGTGACTTAGTGGGTATTTAATCGTACATTTACAAGGTGGACGCACTATAATGGCAAGCTCTTTATTGATCTGCTCTCTCATGGCGAACATCCACAGAAAAGGACTTTCGCATTGATTCTGAGGCTTCTTTGAAAAAAAAACCCTGATATGAGCTACACGAGTGAAAGCGATTGACTGTTTGACTGTAAAGAGAGGGGAGCGAGATACCCTCCGTGAGCTGTTTTTTCCTCACAATATATGGTGGTGCATTACTTTCAGAGCCGTATTGTAGGTCTCATCACAGCGAGGTGAATAATAACATGCAAATAGACCTGCACGCTCTAAAAGTGGAAGCCAGCCAAGCATTTACTGTTAAAAATCGCCATATTCTTCACTCTCATGCTAAATTTGCGAGCCCATGTAAACATCTATTTTAGTCAAGCTTGAGAGGATGAGAGAACAGAGGGACTGTTAATATTCTCTGCCTTATTTATATTCATAGTGGGACAATGCTTGGAGAAATACAAGACAAGGAAGATGACGGAAAAATTTGGGAGAGAGAGAGAGAGAGAGAGAGAGCGTATGCAAAGAGCTGAATGGGAACGAGTAGAATTTGTGACTCGAGGCAGAGCGGGTAGAGCTGAATGTCTTTAGAGAGCAGCTTTGGAAGAGAAAGACAGATAACCGGAGGAGAAAACCCAAAGTCGATTCGTTCTAGCTAACCCCGGCCATTGCTGACATCTTTGTTTGGCCAAAAGTTTCCCGGTTATGAAAAAAAGTGCAGAGGATAAGAGGAGTTAGGGATTCGACACTCCTCAGAGTATGAAAATACAGTCTAATCAAACTTTCATGGCAGACAGTGGATGAGGAGAGGTTTCTGCGCTCATCCCGGGAATAGCGTCTGCATAAAAAAATGAATGCATGAAGGCCAGAGATCTTTTCAAAGTCTAAAGCCAGAGGTTTTTTTTTTTTCGAACTCTCACAGACAAATAGAAGCAGAAAAAACCCTTAAATCCATGTATGTAAATGGCGGCACTATGTCAAGGAGCTGATTTGAACGGTTGTGGCAACCAGAGAGTGGAGGTTATTCATGTACGCGGGCATCTGAGGTAGACATCACAATTAGGACTCCATGCACGTTACCGGGGCTCTCCGTGTACGCCTGCGGCTCCTTCCCTCGCTGGAATCCTCAAACTAGGACAGGGTCTGAATTCAACAACTATCCTTCTCAAGAGCACTCAAGAGCTGAAAGGTTCCTTAGGTTGGGACATTTGGAGATGCACTTCCTTCAGAGGGTTTGGTCCATGACTGAATGAGACAGAGACAGATGTGTGTTTGATTTTAAGAGATGTTAGCTGTCTGGAGATTGCTGCAGTAGCAGCACAAAAGGTATAAAAAGGATATGCAGAGTGCTTGCCATTCCCATAACCGGTCTTTCCTCACTCTTAGGAACAGAAAATTCCTCCCTCTAAAATAACCTTCTTTTGACTCATCTTAACAAAGAACCCAGCGATGTGACGGAGGAGGTTGAGGCGATCTGAGAGGTCCTGTAAATGAGTGAAGTCATTATTTGTGACGGGCTCTCGCTACTCTCGCATGTACCTGAGCGGCTAAGAGAGAGTAAAGCATCATATCACATTCTCTCAAGCAAAAAAGTTTGTTTCCAGGGCAACACTGTTGCGACAAATGGAAAACAATCAGTAATCCATACAAATGACCTTCCAATGACATTCCCTGTCTGTGAAAGTACTTCTGTAGATTCTATTTAACAAGCAAGTACATGTTGCAAAAACCCAAGGTTGTAAAGGTTAACATCTTTGCAGGGGTTTCAAAATAAACAGAAAAAACAACAACTTTATAGATAATAAATTAAATTCAATAAATTCAATTTTGATATATATTTATATACTATCTTTCACAACACATATCAATCTAAAACAGAGCAGTGTTGGACAAAATTAAGAATTTTAAAATGCCTTTGAATGCATGAGTTGGAACTTTTAATCATTTGGCCACACCCCACCAGAAGATAAGCTGGAATGAGATGAAGTGGAATTCATTAAATGTTAAAGGTGCTGTAGGACGTCTGGGAAAATGCTAACTTTAGCCTGATAGCACTAAAAGCGTACATCCCACCTTCCCCTGCAAATCACCTTCCAAAGCCACGCCTCCTGAAAGAATGAATGCGCACAGCCAAGTAGACCGGAGACAACGTTGCTGCAATACCAATATCATGTGTCATTCACCGGTGAGAAAACTTTATAGTACAGTTACTACAGTTGACTTCTTATGTCTGCGTGAACAGCCTGCTCAGTGCAAACACATTGACCGACAGGGAACACTATAGGACCGTTTGGACCGAACGCAACGATTGAACAAACATTTTATGGTCCTATGCCTTCCACAGACAACATATATTTATAAATATACATTTAGGCCGCTTAACAAAGTGATTGCAATCAGGATACGAGGAGACTAGCAATACAATAAATGTTTCTGCAGAAAATCACATACGGCACCTTTAATTTATAAAAAAAAAAAAAAAAAAAAAAAACACTTCACAACAAGTTAACATTAGTTAATGCATAAACTAAAATTAACTAACAATGAGCAATATATTTGATACTTTATTTAGTCATCTTTGTTAACCTTAGTTAATAAAAATACAACTGTTCATTGTTAGTTAACTCAGGTCAATGAAATAATATTAGCAACTTTTGATTTGAAGAATAAATTAGTAAATGTTGGAATTAACATACTAAGAAAGCATTTCTCTTTCTCTTGTATGCTTGTGCTTGAATGGATATATTCACACAAGATTGTCAAAATGCATGTACTGGTGACAATCCTCAGAAACCTAGTCGGTTATGTCTTAAGTGAACGTAAACAGTTATACACATATACACTATATTGGATCCGTGCAGCTCTTAAAAGTAACAGCAGCCTAATAAAACTGCTGCTGTCTTTGTTTTTAAAGTTAATCAGAAAACAAAGGGGGAAAAAAATCACTCACTGCTCTTGACTGAGTCACTTTTGTAACTTTAATAAGGATTAATCTATTTTAGGGATGGGACGATTACCGGTTTCACTATAAACCACGATAAAATGTACTCATGGTTAGTACTATCGTTTAAAATTCAATTATCATTAAAACCGTGTTTGATTATCGCGATTTTAATAACTCACTATAAATCCTGTCCAGCCAGCAACAGTCTGACGCAGGTGCGCAATGTTGGGGTTTATCTTTTTATTCGAGAAGGAATGGCAGAAGGCAGTGACCGTGTTCGGGAGATTTTTCAGCCTTTTAAGAGGACCAAATCTGAGGTATGGTCATATTTTGGCATTTACAAAAATCCTGAAGCAAACTTAATCGAGGATGGTCACCCTGTCTGCAGAACATGCACAAAAAATGTCGCTATGATAGGGGTAAACACTTCAACAAATCTGCCGAGTCACCCTGTGTGACCATCACACACTGTTGTATAGCGAACGCAAGGCAAGTTAACTTTGATCTCAATATTAAAACTACATCTGGGAAATAATTGGGCACAAAATGTTGTTTTGAGTTGAAATATTTTATCTCACTCACTTGAAATAAACTTGAAGCTTCCGCGAAGAAAAGTTCGCAGCAATAAGTGGCTTTGAGCTAAAGACGAACGAACAAGTTAAAACAAGACTATTAAGAGTGACATTTAAGAGATAATAATGTATATTCATTGTACTCTTATTACACCGATTTTTTTACCACATAATTACGGCGACATATTGAATAGAGATTGTCTCTATTCTTACCTGTTAAATCCATTTTGTACAGGGTACAAAACTCGTCCAGACAAGATGATCACAATAATATTATCAAATTCTGTAAACAATAAATCAACTCTGATTTCATTTTCAATACAATAGAAAACGGAGACACAAGATGACAAGTTGTATTTGAATGAAGTGGGAGCGCTAGTCCGTTGTGATACATGGATGTGCGCTGAGTTATAATGCGTTGCTATTGACGACGGTCGTTATAAGGAAGGAAATGGCACAGAATAGAATCTTGCTTTAAAAAGTGCATAGAGCTGCTCGTTTTATTTGTTGTTTGTTGATTGTCAAATATAAAACTTGTTAAAATGTTTTCAGTGTGAGCATCACTTCTTTTTTAACACTTTCATCTTGTTTTAACAAAACCGTGATAATATTGATAATCACGATAATTTCATCACTATAATCGTGATATGAAATTTTCATACCGTCCCAATCCCTAATCTATTTCATTTTTACAGTGAAGAATGCATTGCTATTTTACATTTGATTATTCAATTTCTGTACCTGACAACTATTGTTAGACCTACTTGAAAACATGAAAATCACTGTTTATTTCATTTGTATGTTTGTGCTATTGCTCATAATTTGATTGTTTGATTATTAGTCTATAAAACTTCAAACTTCAAGGGTATGTATACTTATTTCAACACTTTTCAAACAAGCCTTTGTCCTTTTTTTGCCAAACAATGAAAATTTGCATTGACAGAGTTTGCTTTGAATTACAATAGTTTTTAATTGAACTAGAATTAAAATTTTCAATTCAGGCGAATGCCGAGTGATACTTCAGTGCTGACAGTCACATACGTCCCTGCCTCAGACCATTAGCACTGTGGTCACCATCCACAGATGTGCTGAGCCGCACAGATGAGACAAACAATAGAGGTGAATAACAGCAGCAGAGCTCTACCTCCTCATGTTTACTGCCAGCTGCAGTCTATAGTATACCAGTCAGACAGTGAGAGACGCTTCACTGCCTGCATCCCTCCAGGATTGATTTCACTGCTTACATATTAATCAATATCTTAATTAACAGCACAATATTCAATTATTTCATAAAGGAGTGTCCCAGGTTCAAAACAGTTAAGGTCTATTGACAGCATCTGTGGCATAACGTCGATCACGGTTACCACATAATTTTTTTTAGACTTTAAGAAGAAATCTTAAATACAATAAGGCAATTACCACTGAATACAAGATCCAAGAAATAAAAGCATATAAATACACAGTGTTTACAAAGGTATAAATAATTGCTTATAGACCCTGTCTGTGGAAAGTTAAATCCAATCAAATGTCAATTTCATGACCACAAAACGCAAGTAAACATCCACATGATACGTACAAGGATACCATATATGTACCAAAATCCACTGACAGGAATTAAGTTGCATTAACACCAAACCAGAAGCTCATCTGGCTAGAAAATTATCTTTAGAAGGATGATTTAGCTCAAATAATAAACAGGCACTTTAACAAAAATACAAGCTTCACATTTATGCTATTAAACCTCCTGGAACACTTGGCCTGCTTCCTTCTATTGTAACTGTACAGGTCTACTGGAGCAGAGTGAATGGCTATGAAACAGTCATAAAGTTCAGAAATGCCAACTTCATGTAAATGAACACCGGGCAGAAGAAAATCACTGGCAGGGGAAGACAGTGATGTCTGTCATAAGATATACGTATATAGCCTATACATACATTTATACATATATACAGATGTGCATATATATATATATATATATATATATATATATATATATATATATATATATATATATATATATATATATATACACACACACACACACATACACTGCCAAAAGTTGCTGTTTGGGTTTAAATAGGCAAATGCTATGAATGCTATGAAAAAGTCTATGATTGGATCATTGTTTGATTTTGCAAAGCCTGAAATGTGTTAAAAGTACTTCCAAGAGAGCAATGCCATTTTTCCAAACTTTCTTTCTTACACAACTTTACGTTTGATGTGTTTGTTTACAGAATATGATGAATCTCAGAGTCAGTTTTCTCCTTCCAAATCAGAACACACACATACACATAAAATTAAGTGGAAAAACAGCTTATCAAAACATCTTATGGATCTCAGCTCTAGTCAGTAAGCAATCAAAAATGCTTCCAGGAAAAACACCAACATTCAAATTGAACAATAATGAAAGCCGACTGCTTTGCCAAGACATAAGCAGAAACATCTGTGCCCGACAATGTAATTTATTCATTTATAGTCAGCTGAGAGACAATATTTTGATAAATAAAACAACATTTTCCTCAAGAATGACACAACGAGAAGCTCACATGTGCCACAGCAAAGATCCTGGAGCAGGTGGTCTCTCTCTCCCTTCCCTCGTTTCCACAGACTGTGGGGAAAAAGCTAATGTAGTACACAGAAAAACCGTCAAGAAGAGCCAGCAGATAAAATATCTTCCAGATAAAATCATTGGAAGGGCTGGAGAAAAAACCCCTTATGCTGTTTGTCATTTGACAATGAGCATTTACAGAGAAGATTGGCTATTACTGCCGGAAATGGGCAATAAAATTCAAGACCAGAGATACAAAGTGAGACGTATTTATGCGTACTACCCTACAGTATCGCAAACACACACACTAATTCACTTACGTTTCTGGTTAGAATATTTTGCATGTGCCATTTGAGAAACTCAAGGTGAAAGATGCACTTTGCTGTGTTAATGACGCACAGCTGTCTTAGGATGATAGTAGACACTAACAGTGCACAATGGGAGTCTATTGTATCAAGACACAATATCATGATATGATATGTTGCAAGTTGCAACACTGCTTGTATTATTTTACTACATACTCATTAGCACTATACAGTATGTACTTTCCCATGACCGCAGAGGCTGCCTTTTTATGTGCATTGTAACAGTCGGATAAAAAAATGTTTGGATAAAAACGTGTGTACTCTGTGTCTAATTTTACTTGGTTACAGTGTTCACTTTCTTTTTTTATTCAAATGTTTTCTTTATAATATAATTATAAAGTATTTGTTTTTTCAAAGATTTATCAAGTTCAAGTTCCCAAAAAAATTAAAATTATTTTATGAAATATTATTTTAAATAAATATTAAAACATTTAAAAATAATAATTTTACTGCATTTTGCATGTTATTTACTGTCACTATAAGCTTTCACTGTGTAAAAAAAAACAGACTATCTTCCAAAAAAACAAACAGTAACTTAATTTAGGGTTTTCATTCTTGCATGAATTATCCCTTTAACAGACAAGCAAGCAGACTAATTTGGATCCACTCACTGTGAAACGATGTGACAAACCATCAATCATTGAGAAGCATTTAATAGGATGCTTTCAATTTCAGATCCCCTTCCCAGAATTCTCAGCTGATGTGACTGACACGTTACTCTTGCCCCGCTTTGTGCATCTCCCTAGTCAGTTAGAGCGAAATTGTATATTCCACAGGATGTTTAAACAACCCCAGATCAACTATGAGCCAGAACGCTACCCTGAAAAAGACAAAAGAGCTTTGTTTGGCGGGTCTCTAATCAGCAGAGGATGGGGTGTATGAGCCCACCGAACACCTCTCTCCGTCCCAGACAGCATTTAACATCTCTCCTAATTACTGCATCAAGGCATCACAAAGAAGAGCTTTAGCTCGGTGCAGTATACCAGACTTTCATTAAGGGAGGATGAGAAAGGACATGAATATGAAGCCTTCGCCTCCATATCAAAAGTATTTCTATTTTGTTCTTGGAGGAAATAAACCTGAGACACAAAAATTGCTCTCTCTAAAATTACGTATCTGTGTCCTAATATCTGTGAGAGTGTTTGACAGAACATGAATCAACACAAGCGTCCCGAAGGGTTGAGGTGAACTAGGAAAATCAGCAAAGAGTCGGCAGTTCATTATTCCAACCAACCTCTCCACCTCCATGCAGGTTAATGTACCAAGTGGTAACGGCTGAGACGGAGCCTAAAAGCAGCCGCCGGCACTTATCTGGCTGTCAAGGCCACGGCGGAGACATCTAAAGGGAAGGTGTAATGTTTCAGAGACTGAAGGCGCAAGCCTGCCCACTGCCTCCCCTCAGAAATCATTAAACTGTCTGTCACATCTAGACAAAAGAAGTGCTCATTACAGCGCGCAACTGTGATAACGTAATGTCACGGTGAACACACCCAGGCATTGGCTTTTCCTTTTTCAACTCAGATACATAAAATGCAATTTTATGACCCGTAAAGTTACACAACAAAGCCATTAGGGACCCAAAAAAAGCATAGCAGCAAAAAGAAGGAAAAATAGATTAGATGAGTAGTAAACATTGAATTTAATGCTTGCATTCAAATCCCTTTGCTATGTGGATTTAGCCTTGAATAAAGAAGAAAAAAAGACAAGAAATATTTCTTTCTATAATTTAAACTTCTAACAAAAAGAATTAGCTCTTATGTGAAAATTACTAAGTAAACACACTTTGTTCTTGCTTTTTTAATCAATTCCCAAGTTATCAAGTAGATGACATTAAAAAGAGTGCACAGAAATAATAAAAGCAAATTTATTTATTTTTCTTTTACTCAAGACAATTATTGGTGATTGCCTAGGCATACTAATGTGTTCCTGCTGTTTACTGTGTTGCTAGGGTGTTTGGGGCAGTTGCTAAGGTGCTTTGGAAGGTTGCTAGGTGGTTGTTCGTCGGCCTAAGCCAAAAGAACCGAACCCTCAATTCTCCTTGATATTCTGGTTGCATTCCTGTAACTCAAAAAGTAGATTATGGGTTAGAATCCCAGGCAATGCATGATAGAAAAAAAATTATGCATTGAATGCAATTCAAGTTGTTTTTAAAAGTATAAAAGTAAAAAAAAAATGATAGCATACCTCTCCTCAACAGACTGATTTTAGGTATAAATGTTCATAGAAAAGAAAAAAAAAACTGGTGTAGAATGTGTTAAGTATCAAAATGTATTATTTATAGTTAGGGTTTTGAAGAACAGGCTTGAGCTGCACCTCAGCAAAGCAACCATGAAAAAGCCCAGTCATTAATAGAATCTTAATTAGTAAAGAGTGGATTAGACAAACTTCAGTGATCTCCAGCAGAGAAAAACCTGATGACAGAGAGACTCATGGGATTTCTCACTGCTAGACACACACGGTACAGCCCCTCAGAGACATGATAATAGAATGTTTCTGCTCTTTCTAACCGCTTTAGCTTTGAGCCCGAGGAGTTGGGCTGGATTTCCGGTTCAAATGCTTCAAGGGAATAAACTTCAAAGAAAAAGTTGACTAAAATCTTTTTATTCAAGTCGCTGCCAAGTTTCAATAGTTTTATCTTCTGACATAAGAAGAAAAATGCCTTTTGGTACGAGATTAGAGAAGACCAATGCTAACCAGTAAGCACATGCACATTGCCGAGACATCTGTAAAGGAGCGCATCATCTAGAAAGCATAACAGTGTTCTTTCAAAATCGTGTTAAAGTAAATCATAAATGTCATGAAAACATCTGTTGAATGTCGTTCTAAGATCCAACAGGGAACACTTTAACAGATTAGCTAACGGTTATATCTACAAAATATCATCTTCCAGGTGAAAACGCACGCATTGAACAGACGTCTAGGACTTAGTGCATTTACTATAAGAGTCCAAACCCAACTCCTTGAGAATTTCCACTTGGAATTACTACATCCATCCCCTCTGCATCTTTTTCATTTCCTGTTCGCCTGGTTTTAGGAGGAATGTTCCGAGCTGGCTGAACAGCAAAGGAATGTATACATTCTGGAATAACTGTCTTGTGAATTCTTCCAGGCAACATCTGCTTTGTGTCTCAAGTCCACACCCAGCAGGAAGCCATTCCGTAGTCCCAGTCTATTACGTGGACGTGACTTTCTGCCCTCTCCTGTGGCACCTGCTGCTGGACATAAAGATGCCAGACATCATACAGCCCAGACAAATGGAAAGAGATGGCAGATATGTTCTCTTTGGTACTTTATATGTCTTTGCACTCTAACATACACATGCCACACTCATCTATCCGACAAACAGACAGATGTACTCACGCACAGTGAGAGTTAGAGCCCAGGTGTGTCTCATTTCTGGGTGAAATGTTCTGGGCATGATAAGTGTGAGATCTATCCCAGCATGCATCTGTCTGACACCTCTCCTTTGGAACTGGGAAATTCATCTCCTCGGTTTTCTCCAGGATACCTCCAGCACACCCCCCTGGAATGTGCATGCGGAGACTGACCGGGGGCCGGAACACCCTCGCGGTGGAGGCTTCTTCCCTTTCTGTCTCAATACATCTGCCAGCGTCTCCCGATAATAATAATAATAACAGACCCATAAAACCAGTGAGCCTGTCAGATCGGCACAACTCTGCAAGACCCCTGGTCTGCATTTCAACACAGCTGCCGCACCACAGGCAGTCAGAGTGAATAATTAATGAATTTGTGAAATAACATGCATGATGCCAGATATGAGGTAATCTCATACTCTCATATGCACATGGAATTATGAAAGCGAATAAATATCTCTGCATAACAAAACCAGGACCAATACAAATAAAGCTCTGAGCGTATCAGATCAAAGCTTTTATCAGACAAAGAGATGAGACAAAAGGGGCTTTTGCACCAGAGGAACCTTTCATAGTTCCTAGAACTATTGGCGGAAGCACCCGGACTTTGGAGCGTTCGCCCCGCAGGAACTAGAAACGATTTTAGTTCTAGGGAACTCCTTTGCGAGGAACTAATTTAGCTCCTACTTCAGAGTAGGGTCTAAATCAGCAGTATAGGAACTACCAGTGACGTTAGTGTACGCTGATTGGCCGAACGCACGCGAAACACCAGTATCCGCCATTTAAAAAAAAAAAGTTGTGTAAACACACAGATTATAGCCTATATATTTACTCCACAAACTAACTCTACGGACATGGAAAACAGTGATAGATGGACCTCTTAACCTTAATGCTAAGGAGAAAATCCAACACAACCCTGAGGGGAACCAGCCAAACATGATTATGTATTTCTGCTCAGCTAGCAACACTGAACATCAACCACACGGCATACACTAAACCTTTTCATATACGGTCTACTTTCTATGTATAACAGTTATATCTAAATACGTATTAGACAGGACTGTTAGACGAAATAATGAGGATAATGCAAGCACTGTTTGTTTGCTCAGGCTCTGGCGCTCTCACCGCCGTCAAAATAAAGGATCGCCGCATTGTCAAAATAAAAGTCACAACAACAAATGCGCACTTACGCCACTTCAGAGTTCCTATTGGAGGTGCGAATCCAGCCAGGAAAAAGTTCCTAAGGGAACCACCCTGGTCCTCCTAGAACTACCCGGTGCGAAAGCCCCTAAAATGAGATTTAAGGAGAAAGGAAAAGAGAATGAGACAATAAGACACAAGGTGAGACACAAGATGAGATGTAAGGAGATGGGGTAAAAGGAGAGGTGAGATTTAGAAAAAAGAGGTCAAATGAAAAAAGAAACAAGATGAGCAAGAAGAGAAGAGGTGAGATAAGAGACTAAATGGTATGAGGAGGATGAAGAGAAGAGAAGAGAAGAGAAAACTCCTCTGCCAGGCGTTTATCACGTCTCTGCGAAGGGACCCCCATAAGTGCTCATGTCTTTCCCACGACAGAGTGTTTATTAGTTTTGCCCTTTCAGAAGCTCTGCTGAGGGACCCTCCGTGATTAATGTTTAATGAAGAAGCTGACACCACTTCCAATTCAGCCCCTGTCTACCTGAGACAGATACCCAGAGCTCCAGGTAATTGAAGTCACAATGAGTCTCCCTTGACTGGGAAAAGAGGACAAACCAACAGCCATCAAGGGAGGTGCAAGAAGGTTCATAAAAGAGAGCAAAAATGTTGATATATACAAGCACGAAACAAAAACGCGTCGTAGTCAGTAACTGTTAATGCAAATTCAGAAAGTTTCTCAACTCATCCAACACCGATTGTCTCTATTTTTTTCTTCTCTTTCTCTCGATGGAAGTCGCTCGAGAAGCAAAGAAGCCTACCACCACCATATAAGTCTCTGTGTAAGTGTGTATTCTAGTATATATGGTTTAAGAGTACACAAATGTGTATAATGACATGGGTATTAAAAAGTAACACGTCTAGTGTCCTCATAAACCTAAATTGTGTGTGTTTTTTTTTGAAAGTCAAAAAACCAGTAGGTAGTTTAGGGGTAGTGTTAGTGTAAGGGGACAGAATATACAGTTTGTACCGTATAAAAACCATTACGCCTATGGAGAGTCCGCGTAAACCACATACAAGTGTGAAGGTGTGTGTGTGTTCCATGAAGGCAGTGAATCTTGAGTTCCTACTGTTCTTTTTAGTGAATCAAATAAATACAGCATGACCAGTGTGGGCCAATTGCCAGAGAAATTACTCTTATAAACATGAGGCGTAGACGAGGCAGACACATGCCAGTTTACACTTGGTGTTTTAATCCATCTATTTTGTCTATTTTCAACTACTGTCCTGATTTCTTCGAGGGAAGGGTCTATGGGCAGGTAAATGTATGTATTTTTTTCAGATCTTTCAATCTAATGGACAAAATTAGCTCGATCAACTTACATTTGAACGCGGCCGGAGGCAACGTAAAAACATACGGCGAGCATCAGCTCTGATAGCCGCAAGACCACGCCGAACACTGTGAGTGTGTGTTAGAAATCAGGAATGGCGAGAAAACATCGTGCTTGGTGCATTTTACAACCAAGCTAGGGTCTCCAGTAAAGTTTAAGTCCTGTCTGGCTAACGCGCTTCCCATAATGTGTACGCATTAAGTCAGTAGATGGAGAGCAGGTGGTCTTCTGTAGCTGTTTGAACACATTTAACCACATGAGCGTCTACATTTAAAAAACAATCTGGTTGAATGCATTTTCAAATACCTCCGGAAGTGGTCAAATGTGGACAAGATCAAAACGTTTAGACCCAGTTTACACCTGCATTTAGCGTCGTCCCTTTGTGATCTGAATGATCAAAACGCATCTTAATACCAGTGGTAAACATGGCCTTAGAGACCAGATCTTTTTAGACAATCAAAACCACAGAGGACAACCAGTGTGGGTCAGTTGGTAAAAAGACACTGACTCTTATGAACCGGTTCTTTTTAATAGATCAAACATATGCAATGTGATCAGTGTGGGCCAGTTCCTAAACAAATTACTTTTATAGAAGGGTTCTCTGCTATGAACCGATTTTTTTTAATTTAATTAAAAACATTCAATTCGACATGTTTGGGCCGATTGCTAAAAAAGAAATTAATCTTATTTGCCAGTCCTTTTTGTGTATGAAGAACAAACAGGGTGATCTGTGTAGCCTGATTCCTGAAATAAATTAATTTTATGATCTAGTTATTTTAATGAATTGCCAAAAAACACGAGTTCCTGATTTGAATCGTTCAGCATGAGCAGAGAGAGAATTTATTTCATATAAGCAAAAAGGACATTATAACTAAAATATACTCAAATCCTAATTGTCAACATTTTTTGAGTTGGTACAGTAAAGCTCTTTTAATCGGCTGAAATCCTGATTAAAAGAATTCAAACCTATTTAGAAATCCTGTTTTCCCATTAACACCAACTTATAGTAAGTTTTATCTTGGTTTCTGGTCTGTAAAATGATCTCATGAGCCAACATGGCTGAGCATTCTTTGTTCTTGTGAGATAGCTGAGAGGCTCACAGGCTCTGAGGGGCAGTGATGTCTGCCGTCGTGATATTGACCCTGCTAAGCTGTCAGCAAGCCCTCATATCTTCTCCTTCATCCATTCATCCCCATCCTTTATTTTTTTAGGAGGAAAAGTACAAAGCAGATCTCTCTCTACACATGGTCTCACACACATTCGGAATGAAAAGGTGGCACGGTGCCTGTGGATCTGAGACGCCCATTCGACGCTTATAAAAAGTAATGGACAACTGCAGATAGCTGATGTGGCATGAATATTTTTTTTTCACAAGAGAGAGAGAGAGTAGAGAGAATTAAGAAAGTTAAAGTAGGGCTGCACAACATATCGAAAGAAAAGCAATATCACTGTATGGTGCAGACTGCGATTTAAATAAACATATGCAAATTACCCCACCCCAAAAAAAATCTAAATATAGTTATTCAAGTCATCTGGTGAAAATTCCTCTATTACTTCAAATTGCAATATGTACAGTTTATACATAGCAGAAAAAGTAAATATCGCAATGTAGGTTTTTCTAATTTCGTGCAGCCCTAGGTTTAAGGGAAAGTTCACCTAAAATTGAAACCTCTTAAAGGGTAACTAAACACTAAAACAACTTTTTTAAGTTAATGATCTGTAAGAATGGAGCTTCATAAATGCTGTTCATTGATTCCAGTACATTTTTTGACATTTTGGTTTAAAGTGTTTTAATTCTACAATATATGGTGTAAAAACATCTGAGTGCTGCCCTCTTCAGGTTGAACGGTGGCTACTGCAGTTGAATTTTCCTATTGGATGTTTGCGGTGGTTGTGACGCAGCGGTTGTTGGTGACATAGGCAGGTTCCATACAAAGAGATGCATCTCAGGTGCACGCCCCCCCTCCGCTGGGCTCTGCCCACTTTTCCAGCATTTTTCAAATATTGCCAGTGGGTGGAGTCAGGCTCTGACCAGGGGTTTTAGTTACCCTTTAACCCTCGTGTTTTTCAGATTTTGAGGAACATTGGGGTGAAAATGGTCTCGGCCTCAGACGTCACAATCACGGATCGTTGGCTGAGCGTCTGATGCATATGGCACTCAAAATTGGAAACACTTCAGGAGTTTCGAAGTCGTTATCTGATTGGTTGAATTCGACAGGATTTCTGGGAGATGAGTGTGTTGCGTTCTTTAAAACTTCACATAGAAACAGAGCTGTTGTGATGCCAAACCCTCTCATGGAAAAAGAAAGCCACTCAACATATTTTTGAAAATCCAACATTTAGTTGATCCTGATCCTGATCCTCATTGTCACAGTTGTAACTAAAAGTTGGATTTTCAAAAGTATGTGAAGTTCAAGGCAATGGCATATGCTCTTTAATTAAAATAAATTCAAGAGTTTTGCATTCCTGTCTTTTCACGCCTCTAAATATGACGCTAAACAGAATGAACTGTGATTGGTTGCTTTACATGTCAGTCAGACGGTCTTTGGGCGGTCCTTGGACAATGAAAGCTGCTAAGGAGTCTAGACCTTTTGCAATCAGTCTTAAGGGATGGCTACACAAGTCTAGGGTCCAAACAACACAAACAAAGAATCTCCCACTGGAACCAACTCTAAATTTAATTTTAGGTACCAGCACCTGCAGCTAATGGCAATTTTAATGAATAAAAAAAGAATTTAGGCACAGTAACACAGTAAAACGGAACAGTTGTCCTACATATAAAATTCTACTAGAAGAAGAAATGCATTTGAGTCAACCGCTCATAACAACTCAAAGACGTCCAAGTCTGACATGCGCTTTTAAAATTGTAACAATATTCTTTTTACGATGTGACCCATCAATACTGCATTTGATCTGTACATACGACCCGTAATCGTGGACTGTTTGCTCTGCAGAAAAAAATTGGGTTAGTCAAATTAGCAGGTTTCATTCCATCAGCGTTCATGATTATTTCATATTCCGCTGAATATTTCAGGCAGGGTGGAGGCCGTCAGGACATTAACTATTAACACACTGCTGAGGCTCAAAGGCAAGATGCTTTTATTCGAAGCTGCATCCTCGAACGCACAGTCTAGCCTTCCTAAGATGGGTGCCTGGGGAGCTGTCACAAGCTTCAAGAGTGAAGTTAACCTGAATGGATGGGGGAGAGAGGGGCTTGGGCAGAGCTAATGACGCCGCCTCAGGGATGATCCTCATTGTCATACTTGTTTAAAAATGCACACACTTGCGTACACGCCTACATGCAGAAACATCTATCGACAAAATGCGCAACAAGCCAATAATGAGGAGACTGTCCATCATTTAAATGATCTTTATGTGTATAAGATCTGCTGAATCATGTCAGAGGTCAAAGATTTAAGTTTAAAACAACTAAACAGGGTCTGAATTAGGGCTGGAACTAACAATATTTTCTTTCAATCGATTCATCTTCAAACAAGTAGTAGTAAAAGGGAAAATTTACCCTTTAAATTCTGTCATCGGTCCAACTCTGTATGACTATCTTTCTTCCATCAAACTCTAAAATGAAAAGCAGCCTCATGAAATTACAATAAAAGTAGTCCATGCCACTCAAGCTCTCACGTTTTGTGTCTACTGAATTTGACAGCTTTGTGTAAGGAACAGACTAAAATGCAAATACTGATTAAAACAAGTCCAAATAAAATAAAATAAAATAAAGAATAAAATAAAGAATAAAATAAAATAAAATACCTGATCCTTCTCCGCTTCTTCCAATAAACTTCATCGGGCTGATTTGTCAACAATTCTGTCTCTTCACATCCATTCCCAGTCACCCTCTATCCCTTTATCTAATGTAAATGCAATAGTAGTCAATGAAATAAGCATGAGCAGGGTGTTAGTAGAGTGGTATGATACGTGAATGTGTATGCATTCCCCTCAATCTGTCAATCATTGCTGCTATTCTCCTTTCTGCCCATTAAATTCTGTACATCTAGCCTGAGGATGTGCTGAGTGCATTGGTCTCGTCACAGATGTGGAATAACAAACATGATTGAACCAGCTCTGTAGGGCCATGTTCTGCCATGATGACTGTTTAGCACAGCTCTGGACTGTGTTTTACATCTGATCTAAATCGACCAATCACAGTTCATGTTTAAATGACTATTGGGGCATGCAAATCTAAAAACAGGCATAAGCGGACGTAACAGATCTATCTATCTATCTATCTATCTATCTATCTATCTATCTGTCCATCTTTCTGTCTGTCCATCTATCGCATGTCCGTCCATCCATCCATCCGTCTGTCCATCCATCCATCTTGCAGATACATTCATCAACCCATCTATCTATTAATCTGTCTGTCTGTCCGTTCATCCATCCATCCATCCATCCAGACAAATATCTTTCTGATTCTCTAATAACTTTGTAAATTAAGCTTATGACTGAAAACTAGCAACTATTGACGCTGACAGCAGTGGGGAATTCTTTAAGACTCCAAGGGAATCTCGGCTTCCCCTATAATGTCAAAAAATGTATGGTCAAATATGTACTATTGTGTTAACATTTTATTGACTAAAAATGCATTAGAACACGTTCATCTCGAAGACGAGTTCGTTCAGAATCAGCTATATATAGCAGGTCAGCTGACTCGATTTCCTTCTCAAACATTTCCGGAGCGTCACAGTGCATTTCCATGGGGCACAGTGCATCTCTATTGACTTCAATGGGGCTGCCTTGAACAGTTTTTTTTCAGTGATTCGAAACTAGACGGTCATTGGATAAATGCTGTGATTATGTCCCGCCCACGGACGCTCAGCGTCTCTGGGGTGAATGGAGGAGTGGGTTGGCCTGGACGCCGGGCTTCTGCATGATGATTGGAGAGTCTGTCCAAACACTGCATCTCTTTTTGATTGACAGCGATTTTGTACTACAAAATTTTTTATGATGTAGGCCGAAAATGAGCTTCCCCTCTTTGAAAAACCAGCAGCCGCCACTAGCTGATAGTTTTGGCCAACCAATCAGATCAAAGACAGCATCGAGATCTCATCAGACAGCCCATGAATAGTCCATGGTTGTGCTGTCTGATGCCGAGACTAGTAGGGCAGTAATTTAAAAAAGCTGAAATCCTCTGGTAAAGATGAGTGATGAAACTGCTAACACCTGTTCTCTCTCTCTCTCTCTCTCTCTCTCTCTCTCTCTCTCTCTCTCTCTCTCTCTCTCTCTCTCTCTCTCTCTCTCTCTCTCTCTCTCTCTCTCTTGCTCTCTCTCTCTCTCTCTCTCTCACACACACACACACACACACACACACTTAAAGTGCTTTAAGTTTTAGTTGCAAATGGGAATGAACACAAACACATACACACATACAGTAATGAGCTCCACAGCTGTTGCTCCGATCGGGTGGGGTAGTTGTTGGCAATCTCTTCTTACCTCTCGACTGGATCTCAATTAAACATTCATCTGTTTGCACACCAGCTGTTGCTGCAGTCTCAGTCCTTTTCACACACTGCTAAATACACATAAGAGTTAACGTACACATCAATATGCCTCTCTTTAGCTCACGTACATGCTCAAATATAATGAGGTACATACACGCCAGGACAGGTACATGTTTCCTTCCCAATAGAGGCTTTACCTTGTATTCATTCAACACCAAAAAAAAATACATCAAACTAATTTTTTCAATTTTCCCTTCCTACCATTAAAGTTGCTCATCAAACTAATCCAAATCCATGTTTTTATCAAAGTACACAATCTGTACAAATGCTAAATAATTTCCCTAAGGATCTCAGAGAAAAAGAGAGATCAAACAAGTTGTATGTATACCTGAGACAATAACAGTGCAAACACAGGTAATTCGTCCTCATGCAAAATGTCTCTTAGATTCAGCTCTACTAAAGGGTTTTCTCTGAGCTTTCACCTCACACACCACCTGTGTCAATCTAGCATATGACGTTTATAAAAACACACGCACACAAAAAAAGGGGGGAGACGGGAAGACAATGAATGTGAGGAGGGAATTGATATAAGTACAGGGTTTTCAAAGGTCAAGATTTCTAAAGTAATAGTCTATGTGCACCGCCATCCACATGCACAGTGTTGCATTATTGCAATTCATTCATAATTAGCGTAATTGACCCTTCGCTAAGCCACGCCCGAAAACCGCCACTGGCCAATCATGTCTTAGCAACCGTAACTAGGCGCGGGAGTTCTGGCAAGCTTTCGAGCGAGGGAAACATGCTGAAGCGTTGTGTGTATGGATTGTGCAAATCTGGTCCCCGTTATCCTAAAAGTTTGGACGGGGGAGTGGAATTTTTTTCCTTCCTGAAAATATAAAAGCCAAGTGGAGAAAGGATGGGCGTGGATCAAGCAGTGTGGGTGACCCCATTCACAACTAAATGTCGACAGGATTAACAAAAACACCTATTGCTTGGAAGTTGGAAATAATGACGGTTCTTTGTTCATAATGCATATATTTTAACGTAAAATAAGACAATTAAAGACAAGACGGAGGCTCACTGGCATACTTTAAAATATATTTCAGCATTTTGTTAATCGACGGCCTACTACCCCTGACTGAGTAACTTTAACCCAATCCGATCGCGGCTCTCCCGGTGTTAGTGCTATTCCACAAGATTTATGGATAAACTGTTTGATTTATAATTCTTAGATTATTTTCACATTTAACTTACCCTGCTGTGCACGAACATAGCTGTTCCTCAATTTGTGCGTTTCCCATTTGAATGGTCAGTGTATGAGGCGGCTGCTGCTTAGAGGTCTGCACGAGCTTTAAACTGGAGCCCGAACCCGGCCCGTACCCGCGATCATTTAACCCGACCCGACCCGGCAATTACATTTACATATTAAGCCCGAACCCGACCCGAACCCGAGGTCCATTCTGTTTCTCACAGCAAATACCATTTTTGCAATATTTAATGATTGCTTGACATATTAAACAAATACATGTAGGCGCAGCGGCCCTATCAGCAGGCAGCACAGCAGTAAGAGAAAAAACGTACCAATTACGTAACTTTGCTGTGGTCGAACAGGTGTAACAGTAACAAATTTCTCTGGAACTCAAACTTCCTTTTCAGTATGAGTTATGAAGGACGAGAACGGCATCGACAGTTGATGGTTTCAGCGCCGTCCTCCTCTGATTGAAAGTTAGTCCAGCTGCACTGAAGTTCCTCTCGCTGCTGCTGCTACTTGCAGGGATGCTGAGGTTTTGACAGTAAGGGGAAAACACCGCTGTTGTTTTTCCACCAACCCAAGAGATCCTGCTCTTCTTCCATGTCGTGGTTGCGGCTGGAGTATTGCGTAACTTCATCTGCGGTTTCACAGAGGGGCACGTTCACCCACTCCTCAAACTCTGCCACTATATTGCTTCTTTTAGTGACCGGTTCAGCCACGCGTTCAGCTGGCTCGTTGCCTGTGGTAAAGCTGGCTATCCGAAGCCTAGCTTCTTGCTGGATATCCTCTGTCAGGGAGAGACAGCATGCGGAGCTGACAAAACTTTGGCCAAAGGAATATGGCAAGCTTATGTAGTGTCTGGATTTTGATTTTACGGTTCAGCCATTCAAGATGCCGCTCACGAATGATGGCCTGATGAGGACTGTCTGATGCCACAGGTCTGCAGTGGCACTTAAGCCTCTCGTGCCACAAAACAACCAGGTTAAGTGTGGGGTACTGGTCACCCTCTAGTTCCCTCTGAGCCTCGTAAAATGGGCGAAGAAATTCCAGCAGGAACTCCAAGACATCTGGAGATATTTCGTCGATTTTTCGGCTTTCCCCTCAGCTTTCAAGTTTTTCTCGAAGCTCAGCGTACACCTGCTTAATTGAATCCAAGGTAAGGAACACCGTGCTAAACCTGGTGTCTGACATTTGCCTGACAGTTGTTGATAACTGACTTATTATACTCGTTTGCTTGACATATCGCACAAGTGCCTTTGCTGCCAGTAAAGTCTGTGTGACCTCTGGTGCGCTGTCTCGTAGTTCGGCAGAATCAAGCGCGTGTTTGAGAACTGTGTTATAAACATGGTCCTGACAATCTAGTCGATGATACGGCACGAGTGCAGCAATCATGTTTGATCCCTGGTCAGTGACCCAGACGACTTTGTTCACAACACAAGCATCAAATCCTAGTAGAGATACGAGCAGTCTCTGTAATTCTCTCCGTATGTTGTCACCAGTTTTCGCTTCTTCAGGAGGGAACATCGCTGTTGTAAGGACTCTGCTTCGAAGCAAAAAATCAGGTGTGATGTAGTGGCAAGTGATAGTTAAGAAACTGATCTTGCGATAATCGTCAGTCCACATGTCAGTGGTCATCCCCACACTAATATCAGACATGATCTCCGATATTTCTTTGACCAGCGCCTGTCTTTTGGAGGCCGCGGTTTCCTTGCATCTCCGAGAGATGGTTGTGGGATCAGGTAACACACTGTCCAATGAGACACGGCCATATGTAGCCCCCACATTTATTAGGTCTTGCGCTAGGTTAATAAAACCTCGTCCAGCAACAGTATCAAACGATCTAATATACCGACAGCAAAACTGCACACATTTTTCTGTTACATTAGATTTTACAGAAGCTGGTACTGACTTGGCTGTTGGAGATAGATAGTCCGAAAGAGATGACTGTCTGTTGTTACTAGCGGCTAGGCCTGCTGTTGGACGAGTGCATCCACGGTCAGTGTGTCGCTGTAAAGAAGATGTACCTGTCTTTTTGCCCTCATATGCCAAGACAGCTTTGCAAGCTCTACACTGCACGTAACCACTGGGCTCTTTACTGGTTGAAACGATAAGATCATAATGCTTCCAGATTGTAGCTTTTCCTGCATCATTTGGAAATGTCATAAGTTTTCCCTAAGTTATTTTTTGCTTTATCAGACTCATGGTTTGCTTGTTGTCGTCTGCTGTCTGTCTGTATTGTGACTGAAATAGCGCGCGAGAGCGGTAGCACATGCGCAAAACAGTTTTGTGATATAAATGATATGATAAAATAAAACAAATAATTTTTAAAATTTATATTTATACACATACATATATATATATATATATATATATATATGACTGTGTGACTGTGTGTATGCACATATTGCACATCTGCGCATGTATGTACTTTCTCTCTCGCGCGTGCCGGTCACCACAACACAGCAAGCAGGCAAAGCACACGGCACGCAAGCTATATATAGCCTATTTAGTTTTTCTTAGTTAAACCCAAACCCGAGGCTGTTCATTAAACATTAACCCGAACCCGACCCGAAACCCGCACATTTTTCGGGACCCGTCGGGCTCGGGTCGGGTAGCAGACCTCTACTGCTGCTTGTGCTGGGACTAGGCTTTAGCTTCAATTTTTATTTAATTATTCTCTAATCGGTTGCATTTTATGTCGTGGATATTTCCCTCGAATGCATACTGCAGTCCATTTTGTCTTGCTCTCTCAGATATTTCACATGTTCGCCAAAAACTACTAATTATCTCATTGGAAATGTCTGATACTGGTGCATACACACTGTAATAGAGGTGCCAGGCGCGAAAGCTTGACAGGCATAGCAACAGTAACTAGGGAGGGCGGGGCTTAGCGAAGGGTCAATAACAGGAGGTGATTACATGACAGGAAAAAAAACTATAGACAGAATGATAGACGGTGTTATAGAATGATTGACAGAATGATAGATAGACAGATAAACAATCAAACAGACAGACAGACAGAAGGACAGACAAAATGATAGCTAGATAGAAAGAATGAAAAACAGACTTAAAGAGAGACAGACAGACAGACAGACAGACAGGCAGAACAATAGACAAAAAGATGGATGGCCAGACTGACAGGTAGAGAGAATGATGGACAGACAGACGAAATGATAAGACCGGCAGAAGGATGGATAGACAACAATATTCAGATGGACAGATTTCATAGACAAATCTATCACAGAATGATAAACAAACAGGCAAAACAACAGACATAATAATAGATAGACAGACAGACAGACAGAATGATAGACATATAGCCAGAACGATAGGCAAATAGAATGATGGTAAGACAGAATGATAGATAGGCAGATAGACAAACGCACAGCCTGATGAATGGATGGAATATTTAAATTTTAATTCAACTTCGTGTGGGTGAGGCAAATTCAATGAAAATTAAAGTTTGTGATTTTTTTGAATCTGGTTTTCTTACAATGTCACAGTAAACTTGAGTGAAGACAAACAGGAAGAGAGCATGAAAAAAAAAAAAGTGTGCAAGAAAAGCATACTGGCAGAGGCAGCAGAAGGAGGTGTACACATCCTGGAGCTGAATACCTGCACTGCCTCAACAATGTGTCTGAGCATCATACGGGACTGCCGCAATTAACTGTGCTGAGAAGGGAATCACACTGGAGAATTCACAGCATCTTTATCATGTTTCCCAGTAGTCACAGGGGGGGAATAAGAAAGCAGTGGGACACATGGTGCAGGGAGGAGTTGGTTGACAGTTAAGCCAACATCAGTGGGATTCCCTTGTTTGACTAGTTCAGCCCTGCTGAGCACAGAGTGCCACCCAAGGGAGGGATTACACTCAAGACATCATTACTGAACAAACACATACTCAAACAATATCAGTCTGCAGTCCATTAATGACGCAACAGACAGAACAGCGTAACTGGATCACTGTTAAATAAGCTATGTTGAAGACCAAACTTTGTAATTGGCTTAACATTAAATGGTTTAACTGGTTTAATCAGTTCATGAGAGGGAATGAACTGTGGTTAACTTACAAAATTTCTGTAGACAAATTTCAACAGGTATACCATGAAAAACAGTAATGAACCAGAAGTAAAAAATAAAAAAGGGGATCCAAAGGTTTGAAATTTATTTAGAAATTAAGAACACAAAAGAAATATTCATTTGTGTTCGAGGAGAAGTAATAAGGGGTCACATTAGCAAAATCCAGCGGAATTGTGTGGGCAAAAAGAAAAAAGAAAAAGTGAAAATGTTCATTGTTCTTTGTCAAAAGTATAGAGATGGCTCACACAGTGGTCACTTTCCAACCGAGCAGCTCTGTTTGTAGAAGTACAAAATAAAAAAGGGGATCCAAAGGTTTGAAATTAATTTAGAAATTATTCGAAATTAATCAGATTATATCAAATTGTGAATTATTTTAGTGAAGAATTTATATTTATATAAATATATATATATATATATATATATATATATATATATATATATATATATATATATGTTTATTCGTATTTATTTATTGTCAATGGAAGCAAGAATAAGAGGTTCATGGTCGATGTCACAAATTTTTATTAGTAATTTTAGGTCAATGATTTTAATGTGGTTTAGACTCAGATTTTGGACGCCACTGCATTCTCATTTTCAATGACACAAATAAACAAAACAAAAAAATATAAATTGTTAAATGTTGCAATGTTAAAGAGGTAAAACAAAAACCTTGTCTTCCAGCAAGTGCGAATCCTCAAGATAGCAGCAAAAACGAGATTGGAGCACGGAGGATAGACAGACAGAACAACAGCACAGGGAGCTGTTTGGAAAAAAGTAAAGTTACCCACAAGGACACACATCATTTTTAATAAGAGGAGCAGCGGGGGAAAGCCTGTAATGCTTGTCTTTTCACCTATGGAAAAGCCTCAGTTAGATACCAAAAATTGGATAAAGCTTGTATCAAATAGGTACAAGAGAAAATTGGAGGAAAATGGCCTGAAATTGTTTCTGATATATGTATTTTTATAGCTAAAACTATTTTTTATCAAAACAATATTACTATTTGAAACTCTGCTATGACAGTGGTGGAGAGTTTAGTTTTTCAAAGGTTCCCGTTGTCACCTATTCTAGGTTTGACAAATTTGCAATAAGATGTATGTTGATTTATGTGATTAATTGTATTATTCGTCATTATGTAATTAATTTCATAATATTTTATACATATTTGGTTACAACAGCTATGTCCGTCCCTAATGATAAACAGTAAAACACTCCTTGGAAAGATCCTTCCCTTCAGCCCCACAGCTCTCCTCTCCTCATTGTTCAAACCCCTCTCTCCTCTCCAGCATTCTGTCATACTTATCAGATTCACCTATGCAATGAGATACTGCTGAGGGGTGCTGTTATGACCCCTATTCCCTCTTTCACACTATCACACACACACACACACACACACACACACACACACACACACACACACACACACACACACACACACACACACACACACACACACACACACACACACACACACACACACACACACACACACACACACACACACACACACACAAAGCAAACCAAAGCAAAGAATAGAAAAGTGCCTGGTTAAATGAACAGATAACAGACTTGCACAAATAAAAAAATTAAAAAACACTTTCACGATTCCAGGTTCTAATAGATAATAGGGCTGGTTGATATATTTGTGGAATATTTACTATAATAAACTGTAAAATTATGATTGTACATATAAATGTACATATAAATACATCCGCACAATATATACATGTATAGAGAGAGAACGAGTATTTTAAGCCAATGTAGATTATTATTATATGTCATTAAAATGTGTTGAAAGCATTAATAAAAATAATATGTCATGTGTGAAAAGTAATATGATTTAGCTATATCGCCCAGCCCTAAAGCAGAGCAAACTCATGGGATTGGTTGAGGCAAAGGAATCTGTCATGTCGCTGTGCTGCTAGGTTATCTCAGAAATATTCAATTACACAATTACACTTACATAACCTTCATTACATAACTTTTTCATTTATCGTTCTTCAGACTTTCCCCATAATGTACAGATTAATACAGCAACGTTGAAGTCAGCCACTGTCCCTGACCTCACGTTATTTGGCCCAAGCTAAACCTCAATGTACAGTAACCCCCAACCCACAGCATACCGAAAGCTCATCATACTGATAAAAGCACATACCATTACTTTATTTCCTAAATTCCTTTTCCTCTTTCAGCACATATTGCTCGATCCCAAATACACAAAATACAGTCCTTTATAACTCAGGCATAAGACAAGTATGTGGGGAAAAATGTCCTCAGTATGCCAAAAACTCAGACCAGACAAGCCCACAAGCCCAAGTTCTGTATTGATGATCCCATCAACTAAGGTTATCCTTTCAAATCATGGAGAGTTGTAAAGTTTTGTGGCTTTCAAAAAGTTCCAGAAAGATGTGGGTGGAATCAGTAAGCTCAGACGACAGGACATGGAATTCAGACTTCACGCGACAGAGACATTTAATGAAACAAGGATGGAGAGGCTTACCTGTGAGTCAGCATAGGGTCAAGTTCATGGGTGGGCAGGACAGCATAACATAAAAGAGAAGAGAAAGAAGACAGACAGTTAAAATATGCCATGTGGTTTAAAACAACTTGAAGTACAGTGCAACAATGAGCCACGGCTGCGATAAAAGATAACGTAAAGGGTTATGAATCATGAATGTACTGCAATGAAAAGGTAATAAAGAACAAAAGAAAATGTTATCAAATGCAAGACTTCTCCCAGATTGAAGGCGGAAAAGTAGGCTGATAGTGAGTGAGTGAGTGTTTTGGAATTTTTTAAAAAGGTATTATTTTACTTGGTATAATAATATAATATAATATAATATAATATATCACACAAGTACCTGTGCAATATTGCTCTATATAAGCACGGCTAAGAGTGTGATATTGTGTTTATACAACAGTTCGACGGCACAAGTGTGTAAATACATTGAGTCTTTAAAAGCCCTCTTTTATGTGGAACTACTTCCTTCTGCCACGGATTCAAAACTCAATTTGACAGTTTAACAGTTGAGCCCAAGGCTGCGTTACTAATTCTAAAATGTCACTTTAGAGCTTCACTGAAACTTTTTGTATTATGCAGAGTAAAGTATTATGAGTGAGAGTTTGACTAAGCAAGTTGCATTACCTGCATATAGCTGATATTTTTCTGGTCAATTTTACATTTATAATCACAAAATCAGTTTGAATGTCCGCTGAGAAAAGCGATATCTATGTCTTTGTCCTTTTAACAGTTAAGGGGATTTCCCATGACAGCGCTAGTCAATGCATTTATAAGTTAAATCTTATTGTTTACAAACTTGTTTCAGTTTCTGTCAATCTAAAAGTCTTTGCTACTGACTCGAAGTCTTGGCTGCCATCTAATGGTGTAATAATGTAGCTAACTTTTACTGAAGTCGAAATCAGGAATAACGGACCCTTTCTCAATACCAAATAATATTGTATTGAATATTTTATTGAAAAATAATAAATATTCTCCCTTTTCTGCGTTTCAGTTTTTTTCTATGCATGCTGATGCTTTGGCAATACTGCATGTGAAGCAATAACAGTATAAGAGTAATAGAGCGAAAGAGAGAGTGATGATGTAGGGGCTTTCTAAAGGGGTGGTCTAGGCGAGGCAGTGTGAGATATGGAGCTGTTCTTCCAGCAGGCTGCTTCCTTTCAGCTGTCATCTGTCTCTGTCAGCGCGTGAATTCTCATACACGACTCTGAGCTCAGCAGAGCACAGCTGTCTGCCCTCTCTCATGACAGGCAGCAGGACAGCGTGATGACCGTCACCGCTCCGACACAGCACACACACGGAGAAGAGCTACACCTGACACAAGGTGTAGGCCTGAATGGAATCTGCACACATTTTTAACATTTGGGGGGGTAGACTGAAAAGTGATGCATATAATAAGCTAAATGTCAAAATACTTTCTACTACTCTTAATTAATGTACAGAGACCACAATAAGTAAGTAATCAATTCACAAATAAAGATAGGTTGATTTTGCTAGGGACACAGATATGTTTATTTGAACAGTCCAACATATAAATAATGTTGGTGCAAATTTGGGATGGGACTGTTTGCTTGAGGAGTGGAGATTTTCGGAAAACTGATTTTTGCAGTCCCATTTTTAACATTTCTGTTGGCACTTATTATACACTTTACTTTTAATGTGTTAAATGGATTGTTCACCCCAACTTAAAAATTCACAAATTCATAATTTACTCGCTCTCTTGTCATTATAACCTGACCCGGGTTCGAATCCACTGCGAGACACCAATGTGTCCCTGAGCAAGACACTTAACCCCTAGTTGCTCCAGAGGCGTGTGACCTCTGAAATATAGCAATTGTAAGTCGCTTTGGATAAAAGCGTCAGCTAAATGAATAAATGTAAATGTAAAACCTCCTGGAACATAAAAGAATATATATTTGGAAAATGTTTCAGAGTTTGTTTGTTTTTTCTCTATATGAAAGTCAACAGGGTTCAGTCCTGTTTTTGGACCCCATTAACATACATTGAACTGTTTCAAAAACATTCTTCAAAATATATTGTTTTGTGTTCTGGAGAAGTAATGGTCACATTAGCAAAATTCAGCGGAATTGTGTGGGCAAAAAAAAAAAAAAAAAGAAAAAGTGAAAAGGTTCATTGTTCTTTGTCAAAAGTATAGAGATGGCTCACACAGTGGTCACTTTCCAACCGAGCAGATCTGTTTATCAATGTAGCGAATTTGCTTGCCAATTTGAACCCAATGCGAAATCTATTCGGGGACATTCTTTGATCTTATGCAATACTCCAAATCATGCAGATTCCTATTGAAATGACTGGATTTAGAATACAAAATTTTGCTAAGCAATGGTAAATGTGACTGCTCCTATAAAGATTTGGAATGACATGAGAGTGAATAAATGATAACAGAATTTTCATTTTTGGGTGAACTATTCCTAACTATCCATAATCTAAGATTTCTAAAGTAGTTGAGGTCATCAAATTAAGTAAAATATAGCTGTTTTTCCTTAAATGAACAATCTAGGAGCACGGAATGTGTATAACCTTGTGAAAGAAAGCAGTTTGAATTTTGCAGAAAGCTTCTTGCTGAATTCCGTGTAGGTCTATGAGCTCCTCTCTAAGAATATCAAAAGAATCCCTAATAACTATGCACCGCCACTGGTGTGGGATACAGACTGGGTCACTGTGGTGCCAATCTCAGTCCATGAACTGGAAATAGTATTATGTCTTCCATATGTGAGCTACAACCTCAAGCCAGGTTTGTGTTATTCCTTTGTTGTTATTTTGCAGCAAACAAAGACAGATTTTATTCTTATAAACACCAGAGAACAGAGTTTCCTGTTCAAACCAGGTCAATACTTTATCCTCCAGCTCGATCCCATAAATCTCAGAAACAGTTACAGATCATCTGCACACAACACCAAGCAAAACAGCTATTACAAAAACATAAACCGCTCATCTTAACGTGGGTGGCATTAAATTTCACACAATAAAGAGAACAGAACCCCAATAAGTGTAGCCTCAGAGCTAAAATAGTTCTGAAACAGACTCCAAAAGAGGGAAAATATCTCCTTTCCCCCTCTGTGTTTGGCCCAGAGCCCTATATACACATACTTCAGCCAGACCTCTAGGACTTTACTGCATAATTACAGTCAAAAACACAGGGGCTGATATATTAACAACAGCTACCGCTGGGCTGTGACCTTCTCACTCCTTTTGAAGTGCGCAGTGAGCGAGAAAGGGAGAGAGAAAACAGAAAAAGAAAAAGAAAATTATTTCGGATAAGGTCACACAGCTCTCACAGCTGCTAGCTACAGTATGTATGTGCCATCTATGTAGCATGTTAATTCCTGTAGCCTGAAGGGCTGTATGTAAAATACAATCAATGTCATCTGTGTATAAATAGCTGCATTTACACAGTAAAGCCTAATAAATTGATCTGACCTGACACATGCCCATTTTTTTGCCTGTCTGTTTTTACATTGTTTACATTAAGACATAACCAACAGTGTTAACGATTATACACTGCCAAGACAGCAGCACGATGTAGCTTTATTCGTTTTTTATTTTTATTTTAAAAATAGGTACAGAGAGTACAATGTAACAGAATTAAATATGTCAGATTTTTTTTTTTTTTTTATCATCTGAAATGTGCTGCAACTTATCTTCTAAAGTGACTTATATAATGCAATTAACAAAAAGCACACAAAACATGTGCAAAGCGCACACATTTGGATTCATGCTGAATGAGAGAGGCCAAGTTCATTTATACAGTGCTTTTCCCACACACCAGTAGTTTCAGATTCACTTTAAACTAATTTGTTTAGGCTTGGCGTTTATATTAAATGTTGTTTATAATGAATGCCACTGTAATTTTGTACTTATATTTTTCATTCCTGCTCTGTTCTAAATAACATTAAATGTAAATTATTTTTTTGAGTGAGAGGAACTAAAGTACATGTTTACAATATTTATAATGTTTGTAAATAGTATTTTACAACATTTCTGTATTTAATAATAATAATAAAATGTGACTAAGTGAATGCAATTGTTTTTTTTCTCTTTTCTTTTTCTTTTGAAAAAGTCTCTTTTCATTTTGTCCAAAACTGGCATCTGAAAAGGGAAGTATTTCTAGAAGTAGAGAGATTATTTATTTTCAGAACAATTAATAAATTATGCATCGTATTCAATTCTATTTAGCTTTCTTTTACTTCAACCTGCTTTATACATCCACGCCATGTAGCAATTTGAATGATTGATTTTCTTGTTGAAACCTTTTAAAGTCATGCCAATAAAGATTTATTGACTCTGACTCAGAGAGAGAGAACTATTAAAAATATGGCACCAAATGTAACCACAAACTTTGTGACCAACGTCCTGAAACCAATTAAGATTAAATGAACAGAAAATCAATATACGTATGGGATTGTTACTACACTTGCAGACCGCAGCCGTAAATGACTCTGTTTCTCTAAGAGTTCACATACAGTTACGTTCCTTTGTCTTTTTGACACCTTTGTAATTATTAACATGCATAAGTATGGAAATGCTTATTAATCTATTAATACACTGTAAGCCGATTACATTATCTCAATCTATTCACAGTAAATCTATCATAATGTATCACATCTGTTGTGAAACCTTCTAAAAACTGTAGAGATCTCGAAGGTGATGGCACTTAGCAACTTCATTTTCCACATGGCTGTTTCCTGGCTCCGCTTCGAGTGCGCCGACAGGATACCTGGCGATATCTGAGCAGACGATTGAATGTGACAATAATAACAGAGTCCTTTTTATGACAAGCAAACACTTTCTGTGCCATTACCGTTAAGCTTTCACTTTAAGCTGTCATTAATGAGGGAGTGTGGCTGGGTAATAATTAGGCTGATTTCCTTCATTCAATCACACTCCGTTTGGCTAAACCAGTCGCGCGAGGGGCCGGGGTGGGCCGAACGGTCCCCTGGCTGCTCCCCACAGCTGTAATTTGAAGCTGTTTGCATGTAAATGGACTTACGTCTGCAAGGTGTGAAATCAAGCCGGTTGGGCTGCCCCTCCTGCCAAATGCAATTACATGGACTCACGGTTCAGCCGAGCCGTAGCTCTTTGCTAAACGCCGGCCCAGACTAATTGTACAGAGCTGTTACGGAACCCAAGATGAAGGAGGAAAAACGAGCAGGATCCTCTAAGCTAAAAGCAGTCAGTTAGAAATGCAATTACAGTGGAGGAGAGGACGACTGGGCCGACAGCAGAGGTTACAATGACTGAGGCACTTGGTGTGTGATAGGCCATTACCGGTCCGCATGATAGTTTCAATCAGTGCATAATAGCCGCGCATTCTGATGAAACAATTTTTTTTGCAAGCAATATATAAATTGCAATTATTTCATTATGTAATAGTAGATGTTTTGCAAGTGGCTGATGTTGTGGAGGGCCCTAGAGAGTGTGAAATGGACTTTTTCCCCTGTCTGTTGCCTTTAAAGTCACAGCTTTTGCACTGACAGGATAGTCCCTAGAGAAGGGCTCGAGACTGGGCTTTTTTCCTTGTGGTCCCATCAGCCGTCACTTTCGTGTGAAATTCCCGTCATTTTAGCCACATGGCATTTACAGCTAAGGTGATTGGCTTCAAAACTTAAGTGGTTCCTATGAGACTTCTCCAGGTATAAAGATGAAGGATGAAATTAGTTTGCTGTAGAGATGCATAATTCTGCCCAAAGTTATGTGTTTATATTAATACGAGTATATATATATATATATATATATATATATAACCGTTCCGTCCATTTCCACTGCAGAAAAGGGGGTTCTGGGCTAGAAAGGTCGGTTCAACTCCAGCCCTAAAAACTTGCTCAACGGAGCCATAGAGTGGAGAAATGTTGTCGCTGTCTATGGCAGTCTCGCTGAGCAATGAAATAACGTTGCACTACATTGCTCTATATATTTCCAAAAAGGACAGATGATAGTACCGGGAGTTTATGCGAGCTGCAGATACACTAGAATCACTCCCAGTACTGTGAACAGCAAAACAGAAGTGCTGTACTGCCTGCACAAACTCCAGAATGTGCACTGCTTGATTTTAGACTGGTTATAGTCAGGTAAACAACAAGTAGCAGAGGTACGTCACAATTCGTCACCAAGCCTGTTGAAACACACGGCCGATTCACGACAGGCACCAGTTTGCCTGGTCGAGAACTGACTCTGGCTCCAGAACGAGCCATTATGTAAGGAATAATTGACGACAGGCCATTGAATTATTAGAAAAATAATGCACACCCGAGGTGGTAATGAGGTGTGCATTATTTTTCTAGTAATTCAACGGCCTGAAGTCAATTATTCCGCTTATACTACAGTTACTACACCTCAAAACATTGTTCAGGTGATGCATTTCAAGACGTTTGTCAAGCTTTTGCCATTAAAACGCTCTTGTATGTAGGACTAATTTCTCAGGCGTTTGGGCATGATCAGTCATAACATAAGTATCAAATTACATTCATATCTGGCCTTAGTAAGTGTGTTCCGGCTATATACAGTTATTAATGCAGTTATGAGAGAGAGAGAGAGAGAGAGAGAGAGAGAGAGAGAGAGAGAGAGAGAGAGAGAGAGAGAGAGAGAGAGAGAGAGAGAGAGAGAGAGAGAGAGAGAGAGAGAGAGAGAGAGAGAGAGAGAGAGAGAGGGGTTGCAATAATGAGACAGAAAAGCATGCGCGTCAATATTATTATAGGCTATTTATTAATTAAATAATTAAATTATTTTTAATTAATTCGTTCTTGTTTTCTATAATTGACAGTAGATAACCTAATAAATTAAACACACAAAGCCCTTTAATAAGTAGGCCTATCAATAATTATTTATTTGGGATAATAATCTAAATTTTTGGGATAAATTCATCTGGAATAATTACGAAAACCCGTGCAACAGGACTATCAATTTATTTTATATATTCAGTTTAATTTTCTATTTATGGGACTATATACTTTAATTATTAAAATTAAACTGCATGTGTCCTTTGATTGTGAAGTTAGACATCGAAAATTGCAGATCAAGTGTATGGGGCTGCATGTTTTTTCTTGTTATGAATTACAGTTAACTACGCGCAGTGATATGGAACTGTAATGCGGTCAAACCTGCCTGAAACTACTTTAGCCGTGCGTTTCCCTGAAAAAAATTGCACACCTTAGAACGTTCTCTACCAATCAGAATCAAGCATTCAACAGCCCTGTAGTATAATTATTTTTAATTCATACTCTAAAACACACACTAATTAAATCACAGCATTTGCGATTTGATCACAGCCATATTGCATTTCAGTTTAATATCAATTAATTGTGCAGTCTGATAGACATATCGGCACAGTATCCGATATTGGTATTGGTTGATGGATATATTGGATAAAATGTGATATCGTACATTCATTGTACTTTTTTACAACCCAAAAAAACCCTGCATGCTACACAGACTAAAATGGAAAAGATCTACAGGAACCACAAGGGGAAGAGCCTCCAACATGAGTATAAAATCATAGACTGACTGTTCACACACAGATTCAGAGGTACTGAGGCATTCTGAACTACAGGGAGCCCATGGAGTTAAGAAAACAAACAGCACTGTGCAAGTCAAAGCAGGCCCTGGCATGTGAGCTCCAAACAACACAGCACAAAGAGGTGAAAATGACCCCAGAGACCCTCTCTACGCCTCCTTCCTTCCGTCCCTCATCTCTGATTTTCAGGCTATAGCACATTAAAGAAAAATGATTATTGAAAAAAGCACAGACATTTTTTGCAAAACAAAGTCAAGTTCTTTGAAGAGCTCTTTCTTCTGATCTGTACCTGAGATGTGAGCAGTAAAGTCTTGCCCATATGCCACTCTCGGCCTCAAGGCATGAGGATGTAACTGCTGTAATTTGCTTTAAACAAGGCAATGAGGGCAAATTTTGCATTTTAAATCCTGGTTTTGTGTGTAACTCAAAATGAATCCTATGTTTTTGATAAAGGTGGGCCTCAGGAATCTTTAATTCAGGAAGGTTCTGGCAAGTTTCTTAAATAAACTTCTCAGCAAGTGCTACAGTGGGGAAACATCTTTGAAATCTTTGAATCTCAATTTTAAGTGTAATATTTGTATCTATACATGATATAAACACCCTGAAATTTTAGCAATGTTTGAACACCAATTATTTCTATATTGATATTATGTTACACTTTTAAGAAAAATAAGATGTAATGTCATCAAAATTATGAAATAACACATAAGTGTGCGAATCAGTGGTCAAAATAGGAAACAAATTTGTCAACAAAAATATAATTTCCGCTTATTCAAAGTAGCTCGATAGCAGCAAACTGAACTGTTTTAAAGAAGTGTTGAACAACTTTTCTACTTTTCCCTCACTGTCAAAAATAAAATAATAAAATAAAATAAATACATTGGTCTATAAAATCATTTATATCATTTCAGCATGTGCTCACAATAAGAATAAACTATTTATTCTAAATATTTATTACAATTCTCTGACAAAACTTGGAATCATGGGTAAAATGTTGTTAGATGTGGGAGTGTGCAAGTCTCTGAAATCCATGACCTGTAATTTGGACGTCCTTCACAGGATAACAATTTACGCGATGCTAACAGGATTGAGGACAGATTATGAGGGTGCAAAGGCTAACTGCGAGTTCTTCAATCTAACGTTTGACCACAAATAACCTCAGATTACACCTACTGTGCACTCCATTCTGTTCATCACCCATCACAACACCCAATTACATAGTCCACTCACGCAGAGAGTAGAAAAAACAGCAGATTAAAAAAAAACAGTGCTGAATGTGTAAATGCATCATTTTTCTGCAAGCGGTTGGCGACAATCAGCACTCTGTGCGGCTGCTGTTTGTGATTTGTAAGGGATTTTTTTAAGTGTTGCTAATTTGTGTTGTCACAGTCAGGGCCGTAGCAGAGTTTTATAAATACTGAGGTCCCAAATGTGGTCTTGCTAGGGGGGTTCGGGGGCATGCCCCGTTGCTCCCCTGAGAAAAATCTACACATGCATTTTAAGGTGTTTGAAGGTCAATGAAATGGATGACAGTCGCTTTAAAAGCACATGTCAGTGGGCAGTAGCATCAATTATTTGTCAAGCAGATAACATATTCTGAAACATGAGAATCAGTTTAAATGTTGCAATGAATGATCCACACTACAAAATGGAAATGCTGAATGTCCATGCTTATTGTTGACTATAAACAAATAACATATTTGAAATGGGAATGGCCTTAAATAAGAAATGATAAGAAAGGATATGTTGCATCCTCCTGTGTCCAGAGGCCTATGAGCAATTGGTATGATGAGCATCAAAGATCAGTTTCAGCTACTTGTTTCTAATTCTTTCCTAAATTAATCAATGTTTTTGGACTAATCTGTTCATTTAATGGTTCAATTGCTCACTCATAAAGACAGTCACTTGTCGTCACTTTCTGGCTTAATGATGAAAGTTGTGCAACCACAGACAAAGCGCAGTGATACAAACAGTGAAAAGTCCCAGTGCTGATACTGGTGAAATATTCAAACACATTCAAGGTATACAAAATATATTTACAATAATAATGCAAAATATATTCAGTATTGTTAAATGTATCTTATAGTTTACACGGTCATTGGCAAATAATATACATTATATCTGTGTTAAATAGGAATCCAATGTAATAATGTTAATCTCACAGACACACGCACAGTATGCAATACCTGCTCTTCCTCTCTCATCTCAATCACCTTCTCTCTTTCTCTTCTCTCAGTCTTTTTATCTTGACCTGTATATCTTCCCTTCCTATTGATACAGTCGGTTCAGATTATCTAAGCACTCATTTTGCTCAATGCCCAAACAGATGGGACAGAAACGGATTTCGGGGGCATGGCCCTTCCCCCATTTCTCATTTGATGTGTTTGGTAATGCTCTTGACCAGGATCAACAAGATGATAAGAACATTCCTCATAAGTTAAAGTGCAAAGCTATCTGCGGGCAGAAATAGCTTGTGCTGCAAGTTTAATCATCAAGAAAGACATGATTAGAAAAATATGATAAATACAAGACAAAGTATTTTTAGATTCTTCTGAGCAACCCTTCCACAAAAAAACCAAATAACATTAAAAAAAAACATTAGTTAGGAAGTTTTGGACAATGCAAGAAACATACACAAAATGTATTTATTGTATTTGTTAAGCCAATTTTAATATCAACCACAAGGGATGCAGTGATACTTGCCAATACTTGAAAAACTATTATTTTTATGTTATGGGTATGATAAATAGTTGATATTAATAATTCTATATTTTCTGTCTAAATATATGAAACACTTTTGCTAAAGTTAAACTAAATTTAACAGTGTTATTAAATCATTTGTGTTTTTAAAGAACGTAAGCGAGCCTTCGAGAATGGCAAAGGTAATCTTATTCGAAATAAAAGAAACGCACAATTAGACATCCTAGACTGAATGCAAAGACTGAAGTGATGTCAATGGAAAAATAAAAGTATTTGAAGAAGGTATTTGGCTAAATTTTCTTTGGAATAACATTCCCTGTACCTAAACAAAGTCATACAAAGAAACTGCATTTCTGAATGCAATAAACAAACGATTTATATACTATAAGATATGAACACACTCTGTCCAAAACTTCAAAGACATTCACACATTAAATAATAAAAAATAAAAAGAGTCACTCTACTTATAGACAACATTATAATCCAACCAATTAAAATTAATCTACTCAACAAAGCTAAAATTCTAATTACTTTCATACAAAAGCAATGAGGTTACACGAGGGGGGTGGTTTATGATGCCTTTTCATCTTGCATCCATCCGCCACCACACAAAACACTGATACATTATGTACTTTAAGAATTATTTCTGCTCTGAAATAAACTGAACAGACCATATTCATGTACAAAAATACAACGCATACACAAATGCAGACATGCAAAGTGCGGAAGGCTATCTGGCTGCGAAATATTCAGGGGCTCATTAAAATAAGGAAAAGACCAAACTTATTTTTAAATCCTTTTGTTGCTTTCCAGAAAGCCTTCCCCCCAGCGGAGAACCTTCAGAACGCTCGCCAGCTCTCAGACATGCTGCAAGACGGCAGATGGAGGGAAAGAGAGAGCAAAGGGAAGGCAAGATAAAGATAAACAGAGAAATATGAGATGAGAGACAGGGAGAATAGGACAAAAGCGCGCAGATGGAGCATAATACAGGAAAGAAAGGGCACAGAGAAAATGAAAGCGAATAAAAGAGCGGGAGATGCATCAATAGAAGGAGAGTAGAAAAGAAGAACAACAGTGTTGGCTAGTTTGTACAAGGAAGACATTTCATGTCAAATAAACGATGACCAACAAGATGAAACTGGTTTCACTTCCCTTCTCACCTCTATGGCACCTGTGGTAATGGAGAAGTGATTGTGTACTATAGATGTATTAGTATAAACACTTCAACAAAAAAATCAACAAAAAAATATACTAAACTGAACGAGAAAAGGTGATAAAAGACAAGCACTGAAGAGTCACAAGACGAGAGGAGACTCTAGATGAGAACTTATCAGACTAAATGAGAAAGGGCAAGAGGAGATGTGAAGAAATGGAAAAAACGAGGAGAGGAGAGGAGAGGAGAGGAGAGGAGAGGAGAGGAGAGGAGAGGAGAGGAGAGGAGAGGAGAGGAGAGGAGAGGAGAGGAGAGGAGAGAAGAGAAGAGAAGAGAAGAGAAGAGAAGAGAAGAGAAGAGAAGAGAAGAGAAGAGAAGAGAAGAGAAAACACAAGGCAACAAAAAGTTATGAGAAGAGATGAAGCAAGAGGAGTAGAAATACATAAATTGGATGATAAAAGAAGAGGCAAGTGTAGATGAGAACAGATGGGAATAGATGAGATGAGGTCAGAAGATGTGAGAATAGATGAGGACAGAAGAATTGAGAAAAGAAGCGAAACAAGAAAAAACAAGGTTTAAAGGGAAGAGACAAGATGAGAAGAGACGTAACAAGAAAAGATAAGCCAAGACAAGAGGAAAATAGGCAAATAGACCAGTAAAGAAAAGACAAGGCTATGTGAGAAAAATTGAGAAGAGATGAGACAAGAAGAGAAAATGTCAGAGAGAAAAGAGAAAGAGAGAGAAGAGATCTTGAATGATAACATCCTAGAGAGATAGAGCGGGAAGGAGGAAGAGACGGAGAAGAGAGGGAGGAAGAGAGGCAGGGAGGCTTTGTTAAGCGGATATCATAATTACAATCTGGAAATGAAGCATCAGCAGTGAAGGAGCGATCTCTCATCCATCAGTGTGTGTGTGTGTGTGTGTGTGTGTGTGTGTGTGTCTTCACCAGAGGGCATCTTCACAGTGCCCACACCAGCTGGCACTGCAGTTGGAAAAACTCAGCAGAATATCCAGCACTTTCTTCTTCAAAAAAAAGGAGGGGAAAAAAAAAAACATGATAAAGACAGCGCCATGGACCTATTACACACACATGCCTGACTAGAGACTCAGCCCTGTTAATTCAGTAAACAATGTCCACCTACAAACTGCCACTCATGTTGATTATAAAACGCACCTTGATCTCCCCACACCACAAACAGGGGCTAGAGTTTTCTACAAGACACAACCCACCCGGGGTATTTAATCTGAGATAAGACACTCAGGACTGTCCCAGGCCTCCAGCGCGGATGTCCTTTTCTTTAGACGCCGCAAAGGGATTTAAGGAGCCAGAACTCGCTTAAAATCCTCCGTCTGATGGCTACTTCACAAGAGACCATTAAACATCTACACCAAGTTATATTGTTTGCATTGCATGTCTAAAATTGAACTTGACAGTTGTTTGGTGAGGAGGTGTCACAATCATTGTGCTGTGCTTTCAAAACAGTCACCACATATTATAATTTCTTTAGTTAGTCATTTCGTAAAGAGGATGAAAATTGGACACAAGTAAAGAAACACTAAACGCAAACATTTCTTTATGATTATCAGGAGAGGCACTGAATTCAGTCGGATTTTAATGAGGGAAAGAATTGTAACAGCATTTTTTATTCAGCTTCTTTTCACTTGTTGTTATGACAACAAATGTATTCAAATTCAAAGAAACGAACTAGACAATAAGGGGAAGTAAAAAAAAAACGAAGACTTTCAAGACTTAACAGGTGGGGGGGGTGAGCTATTTCTGAACAAACACATCTTATACCAGAGATTGCAGAGAGCAAGGTCACTTCCTCTAAAAACTTCGCCAGTTTTACTTCAGTACAGTCCTTTTCCATATGTACAATCAAAATGGGAGACCCTAAAATAGATCAAATAGAACAATCTATCTTTTTACAGCACAAAACCAAAGTGAGGAGATGGCGCGCAACCAAGGAGACACAAGTTGTGACCCCTCAACCTTACGACCCCCTTTTAACTCACTCACTAAGCAAACCCCCTCCTCCTCTTTCTGTGAGAGTCAAATGGAGCTCCTGAGTGCTGGACAAGCAGCTCTCCAATCAATTAGACAGGGTGAAGAGCAGTGAAGAGCTTCTAAAGGCCAGTGTGTCAATGAACTCTTCACCTCCATGACACTCCCTTCAGTCTACTTCACAATCCTATGGAAGCTTGTTTCCTTCACGGAATAATACAATTTAAAAGACAATTGCACCTTTTTATCTTACAATTCCGAATTGCGAGATATAAAGTCAGAATTGCTCGAAATAAACTCACAATTATTTTTTTTTCTTACAATTGCGAGTTTATATATATCTCAAGTTTATATTGCAAGTTTACATTGAGCAATTCTGACTTTATAACTCCCAATTGCCGTGTGTAAATGCAACGAAATCTTTTAGAAAAAAATCTACAACTTCACAATTCAAATCTATTGTCTATCTCATGTTGTCCATTCATCCATCATCAATCAATCAGTCAAATCAATAAAATGAATAAATACACAATATATATATATATATATATATATATATTAAAATGTTCATCTTAAAAATACAGAAACAATTTTTTTAAAGTAAAGATTTTGAAAGAACTGAAGGCACTCCTGTAATAATTTAATATATCTTTACAGTAGTAACAATACATTTGATATTTTATTATATGATATGATTAATAATAGTAATATCTTGTAATATTATATTTAATTATACTTGTTTCATTGTAAATATGGTGATTATCTCTAAGGTGGACACCTGTAACATCTGAATCTTACCATGTCTTGTCAACAAATGGAAAAGTCATCCAGCTATTTATTTTCATGTTAATTATTGTGCCTTTCGCCCCAACAGAAGGATCGACTTTTTGTCCCAAATACCATACTTTTACATATGCATCTGTTATTGAAAAACTGTTGCTTTATTTACCTTGAACAAAACTGAAAATCATTAAGAAGACCTGTCTATATAGTCAATAATTGTATCAATTCTTATTTGCTACATAAATCTAAACTTTTTTTAAAAAACATTAAATATTAGATAAAATTATCACAGAATCAACTTTGTGTTGCTGTCCGCAAAGCATCAAGGATCAGCCAAATTTCCACGCGCCTCATCAAAAGCGTTTTTTAAGAAGAATTTTTGTGCCATCTAGTTTGAAGGAGAATAAAGTCTAATGTGCCTTTTTACCCCGCTGCGCCTTTAGCCCTGTTGCACTCTATAAATAATATTATCTGAGAACTATAATTCTAACTAAAAAAGAAAAGAAAAAAATGTAAATGAAAAAAATCTTCAATGTTGTATTTAACTTGTGACACCACTGCAGCTTATATCTTCATGTTTCCAGAGTTAAACCGACTTTAATACAGTGAAGAAACATGAGGCGCTCATTATCTGCCCACGCCAACCACAACTAGTTATATAACAGCACTTGAAGGACTGCTACATTATCAGCTAATTAAACATATCGTTTTTTATATCATTTTTAATTGTGGTGCTTGTAAAGCAAAAGAATACACCTGCAAAGATTAAACAGCATTCTGTTGGGATTCTTGAACAGTCTCCTTGACTCTTCCTGAGCCTAAATAAAGTGAGAAACTACTGTAACTTAACCACTCTTTCGATGACTTCATGCAAACCAAACAATGTAACCAACGACCATCACTAATGAAGTATTCACCACATTAATGCAATCTGACCTTACGGGTACACAAAAGGTTTGCTGCACTACCTTGAACATAAACACAGCCAAGCCGTCACAAAGACAAGTAATCAATCAAGACCTCAGCTCCTCATTATAAAGTTATGTCTCCAAGCAACGGTCCTCGGCTCTAGTTTAAGAAAGCTCTTAAATTGGTGCAGAGGCCTCTGGCTTCTTTTAAATAATCGTTTCCTGGTTCCGTTACAAGTCACCTAATCCTGGGTTCAACAATGATCCATAATGGGTCACTGTTAAAGGTTAAAATCAACTAATGAGGAGCCAGAAAGGCTGCAATGGAACCATTGCAAGGTATATTAATGGTGCTAATGAGGACTTTGTTCACCTAAGTTTCCTCAAGCCGCTTCCCTGTAGAGTCCATACAGTCTGACCCTTTCCATTGAACCTCAGAAACTGCGAAGCAAGTCTAAAATGAAAGAGAGCAACGGCAGTGCAGTAAATCCACCAACAGATCTTTTGAAGTTCAAGCTTCAGACACTCACACACAAGGTCTCAAATGCAGTTTGTCTGTGCCTTCAACAACTTTCGCAAGTTAAACCATCACATGTATCAGCTGAACTCCTCTTTTTGGCATGTGTTCTCTTTTTAGCCATAACAAATTGTCAAAGAAACCTCTTGCCACAAGTTGAATTACCCAGCCACTCATAACGATGATGACTTAATCAATACCTTCAACGCGAGAAGAAAAAAGATTTACACAAGGCCTTCGAGAGAGTCGTTATCTTGAAAGACGATTTCTATTTAAACGGAATGTTTTACCTTAATCAATAGGAGACATATTTATTTTTGTTTTCATCTTAGAGGGCACATACACATTCTGTTCCTTCACTAAAGGCTTGGAAGACATAAGCCGTCTTTAATGTGGAGTTGATTTTAGGTATAAATGCAATTTCCATTGTGAGGACAAATCGTCTTCTGGTGAAGAGATGAAAACTGAGCTCCATTTGGCAGTGTCAAAAATAATGTGTCAATTTAGCATCCGAACACATGCAAGAACACCAGAAAAAGCAAAAGAGACTAAAGAGAGGCCAATGTGTACCCAATAACATGTAAAACAGTGTCACAAAACATTGTAGATCTATCAGGATCTGCCAGTGAGAAGCTCATGATGCTGTTGGCAAACATGGCAATGTCCACAAACACACAGTGCACTACTGTATAGGTGCTAATGAATGGCAAGCAAAAAAAAAGTGTCTGTCAGCATTCGAGTTTTTGTGCGCATTAACCTGTCAGTTATTATTCTGAGAGTTTGAAGTAAAAGAACAAACTTTGCATTTGCAAACACAAAAGCTAAACATTCACAGACACACAAATATACAGCTTTTCAATTCTCTCTGTAGAAAAATCAATTCCCCGTAGCCGCTAGCTATTGCTAATTTGGTTTGCCGAAACAATTTCGGAACCACTTCATTTTTTTTTTTCTTTACTTGTATTCACTTTATACAACTTCTAAAATTCAATGCGGGGACTAAAACACTTTACTAAAACACTCTAAAACACTGCGGGGACAAGATGGCATTTATAAAAACTAATATAAGTGCAGAATGACCATTAGATGTTGGGTACGGATTTCCCATTTCCCCTTCTCCTCCAAATCATTTCCTGTCCTCTCTAAACAGTCAGTTCTTTGATTCATTTTTTTACATCACTTCAAACTATCCATTGCAATGAATCAATTCAAAACTCTGATTCAATGGTTTCATGCAAAAAGGTTCATGTATGTCCTTGTGATGAATTTTTCATTAAAATATATAAAAACTACATGTACATATTGCTATTTATGTTTACGTTGGTACAAATAAATAAAAATGTCTAATGTCAATGTGTTCATTATGATGGAAAAAAATTCTCTTTAAAAATCAGTATTACAAATTTGTAGTGCTGTCCCTGACTAAAGATTTTTCAAGTCGACTGTTATGCTTTCTATTAATCAAATTCATCATTAAATTAATAAATTATGATATCAATTTAATTACTTAAATATATATGGGGGGGGGGTTGGCATCGGAAAATTGTAAGAGTTTCAGGACTGAGAAAGAATATTATATGTAACATTGCTAACATTGTTCTACATTACAGATAAAAACCAAACCATAATATTGGTTTGAAATATAATTAAACACAAAGCTTGCCGCAGCACACTGGCAAAAGTAATGATTATGAATGTGTCGGAAAAAGCAGCAAGGAGACTGAACATTTTAACAATTTATTACTAAACATTTTCAGCTGCAAAGAAGTTGACTGGTCATATCTGCAGTATGACTGTTTATTTTAGATTTGAATTGGTTAATTTAAAAATAGGCATTTCAATATGTCTATAGAAATATATCTGATGCCTTAGAGGCAAATATACACTGAGTTTGGGTTCATTTTTGTAACACACTCCAGAAAGAAGTTTATTTTCTATATACTACAAAAGCATAAAGTTTTGTTGTGTGAGTGTACACAAATTAAAGTAGTGTGTTTTCTTACTCTTATCTGTATGACCAAAAATGACGGAGTATTTTAAGTTCTTATCAGAAAAAAAAGGAAGTAATCTCTCTGGTACTTTGTAAGTTAAACGTCATGCAGTAAGTGCGCTAGCTTCCATACTCCACACAAACACTTATATGGGCCTAATAATAGCGCACATTTATCCTGGTTAAGTTTGAGCGGCTATGTAAAGTAGCAAACATTATGCTACTACTTGCACGTTTCAAATGATAAGTCATATTTGAAGTTGATGAATGACAGGACAACATTAGGATTTCCTGCCCGACACACTAGAATTAACAAATGGACCAGCTGTGTTAAGGATCTTTCCTTCACGGACACAGACTTCACCACTTCCTGTGGAGTTTTTTTTCTTTCTTTTTTTTCGAATAACCCTCTTCTCATCGACTAACGTTTGGTCGACTATTAGGGGGCAATCCTACAAATTAGTAAATAAACCATTAAAAATGACTATTCAAAATCTCAGTGGCAACAATGCAACGTTTTTGGAAAATATTTTTTTGTTCATCTGAAACCGTTTTAACATGTCAGAGGAATACAATACATAGAACATATATAAAAGTCAAAATAGTGATTTTTGTTTGCAATATCACCTAGCCTTACATTGCCTATTAAAAAAAAAGGGCACAGAGGCCAAAAAGATGAAATAGGTTCACAATTTGACAACATTTGACTTTTTTAGCAATTCTGTAAATGTTATCTGCTGTTAGATCATCAAAGATCATACTAAGAGGGGGTTTAGTATTTGGGCTTTGTTTTATTTGCATTACCCAACTTTTATCATGGGCCAACCGATGCCCTGAGAAACACCCAAAAGATTGTCAAGAAATCTTCTTGGGTCATCTATACATTACCAAAAAAAGAAGCCAATGCCTGCTGAAAAACAAACAAAACCTCTTTTTATGGAAGAGAAAGAAACCAGGGAAGAAGGATGTGAGGCATGAATTGGTTAAATATTTTCTGCAGATAAAAGTAAAGACAAACTCCCTATCACTCTCAGCACTTTTAATCTTTTATCAATCCGCAGCACGCATTCGAAACACGCATAGCGTTTTAACAGGTATTTATTCTCTCCCCTTGTGGGTACTCCCCTTATCCCTGTGCACCCACTTTAATTGAAATTGAAAGTGTGTGACAATACCGTGAGCTCGCCGTGCCCCTGAGAATGACAGCGATGATAACGGTGTGCTGGGGAGGAAGAATGCTTGTATTCATATTTAAGCACCGTGGGTCGGTGTGGAACCGTCACCGAAGCGCAATAAGTGGAGGATTAGATTAACCAGGCTTTGTGCACCCTGTTCTCGAATGTTTGAAGGTGAATCACACACCTGATGAGAAACCTTTAGTCTAAAGGAATGGGATTTTTCTCCAAATCAGATGAGCTACAATCTGAGTTTATAATCCCTAGTTTACACAATATATATGGGTAATGGTTTATCATGCACATATCTGCCAGTAGTAGTAAAAAAGAAACAGAATACAATATATATATAAGTTAAAATCATAATTACAATATATTAAAATAGACTTTTAAAAATATATACAAAGTAATTTAAAAGATAAAATAAAAAGTTTAATTAAAGGTGCTCTAAGCGATGTCGGGTGACGTCACTTCTTGTTTACGTTTAAAGTATTTTCAAACAAAATGGGGGCTAGCTAGACCCTCCCTCCTCCTCATCCGCGCACTATCCCCCCAAATCCTTCTTGTCGGTTATTGGCTGGAACAGTTTGTTATGTTTCATGGTGCGGGTTAGCCCAGTTTGTTTTTGTTGCCGTTTGTGGAGCCTGGGGTGCCTGCGGAGACCGTGTTTTTCTGCAGTGTGTTCAGGTGACAGGCAGCTAGCGGATAGTGAGGAGATGTTTGCTGTATGTGACAAAAAATGTGTTGGCCTTAAAAACACGTGACTTTGCTTAGAGCACCTTTAAATTAAATCAAACAAATTCTAACAACCATTCACATATGGTCTAGCTGCAGAAGTTCAAATACTTCAACACATCCGAAGCTCAAATCGAATCTGAAATTTTTGCATAGTGATATGGTCCCGAACTACTCTCCATTGAAAATGAATGACTTCAAGTCTCTCGCTTGTCGTTTGTCAGAGATAGTAAAAAGGTGGTTTGATACAGACGTGAGAGAACTCCTACATAACTAGAGCCCCATGTAAGGTTAAGTTAAACTGCTAGCCCTATTATACACCACATCCTGTTTCCAGCCTGTTTATGAACTAAAAAAAAAAACTTGCACTTAAAAATTGTTCCTGTAATTTGTCATATGAGAGGCAAAGCAGATATTTAAAAGCCAGCTCTCAATGTCCTTTCTAAATAAAGCAAACAGAGGAGATGTCAACCTACTCGACTCCATTTAAAGGTATCATCAGTGGGAGGCTGTCTAGAAAGCATCATCCTGTTTCCATCTAAACCAAGGTTAAACTCTTTCATTTGGCCTCTTTCTCTCTCAATATATGAGAGGATATAGACTCCAGCTGCAGTGGGAAAACCAGTCTATTAAACGCACAACAACCAGTGGTATTAAACTGATTCCCTGCCAGATAAGGAGCCCATTCATGACATATGCATGCTCATAAAGTGGTTGCAAATAACACAAGATGACACAAAACAGACATGTAGAGAAAAGACATATGCAAAAAGAGACAAAAGTACATTGTTTGTGTGTGTGTGTGTGTGTGTGTGTGTGTGTGTGTGTGTGTGTGTGTGTGTGTGTGTGTGTGTGTGTGTGTGTGTGTGTGTGTGTGTGTGTGTGTGTGTGTGTGTGTGTGTGTGAGTGTGTGTGTGTGTGTGTGTGTGTGTGTTTAAAATGGGGTCTTAGACAAAGACTCCAGGTGGGGATTAGATGAAGAAACAGACATTTTCGCCCCTTTGTCTCCCCGGGGTAAACGGGGGTGAAAGAAAAGCAGGATAAACAGAGGAGGAGATGGGAGGGGGTGAAGTCTAGTTGGTGAACATGTTGTGATCTGCGACTGTTTGCACAGTTCCACAAATCAAACGCAGCCAACACAATACTGTGCTCATCAGAGGAAGAGCGAGAGGGGCAGAGTGAGTTGACAGCGAAGTGAGCAAAAGAGAGGAAGAGACATCATCTTGGTTATTGATCCTAAAGACATGGTTGAACCATTGCTAAACCATTGTTCCCTTCAATGAGTCAATCAGAAACCTGTCCTTATATTCTAGAATAGCCATAATGTAGAAAATTGAATGTCCATAAATATTTATTACTGGTCATGAAACTGTACTTTGCATGATTTAAAGGTACAATTATGTAACTTTTTGTACTGCTTATTATTAAAAGTTTAAACAAAAAAAATGACGTACACTTCACTAGGTCAGTATAATTTTTTTATACTGCGGCTTAATATTTTTGTGGAAACTGTTATACATATAATTCTTTCATGAATAGAAAGTTCCTATACAATAAAAAGTATTTATTTATATAAAAAAGAAAAACAAAAAACAAAAACCATTTTTGAGAAATAAACAAATTTATACACATAATTGTAAGTATATCACTAACACTAATTACACTGATACAGCATAAGGTAAGGCTATTAAATAGCACTCATTAAACGAAGTAAAAATAAAGTGGTATTTTGGGTTAAGGTTACTAACATGAACTGTTAATAAAACACCTTTGCTTAAACATGATATACCAGTAATGTAATTTATTGGTACTTTTTGGTACTTCATGACTTATTAATTGACAACTTAACTACGATTTTAAATTATTGAGCTCTTTTTATATAGTGAAATGATTTACAGTGCACCACGAGTGTAGAGTAATGTCTTACAGAACAGTAAAGTACATTTTTTCTAAGGTATGAGATTGTTTGAGAGAATTTACAAAAATTACGATAAATAATGACACTGACATAACCTGACATCATCTCATCTGGCTAGAGATCCCAAACCTTAGAACTGAGATACTCTTTACTTAAATTACATCTGACAGAAGAGTCAACAGCTTTCACACACCATATGTAAAACCATATGTAGGGAGATTTAAAAAAACTAGGAGCCACTAATAGGTTAGAGTTGCTCATGTGATACATCAAAAAAGTTGAGCAAATTACACTTGCAATCATTGATTTCTGACATTCTGTAAGACTTTCAAAAAGTCTAAGACAAAGTAAAAGAGGTTAAGACAACATCAAAAATATGCACTCATAATAACATGTATTTTATCTAATTGCTGCAATTGCCTCAATAATCAAGCGAAATGCAATTCAACAAAAGCAAAAAATGCAAGACAATTTTAACTGACTGTACAACAATTTACTGCAAATTCAATGCCATAACCACAAACTGAAGATTAAAAGGTGGAAATGTAATATTGTAAACAGCTGCCATTGACAAACATGTATTACTTAGGGTCCATGTCTACGTTCTAGGTAGGGCTGGGCGATAAAATGATAACGATAATTATCGTGATATATTTTTTCTCGATAAAACGATATCAAGAGGTCGATAAATGTTCGATTACCGTATTTTCCACACTATAAGGCGCACTTAAAAGCCTTTAATTTTCTCAAAAAACGCCTTATAATCCGGAGCGTCTTATATATGGATCAATTGGTTAATAACGTTGAACAAATCAGGTTATGCCCGCTCACGAGCGCTCACTCTTACTAACAGACATACGAAAAGACACACTGTCCCCGGCGCTGCTTGCGCGTCACAGAATGTTCATAAAGCGTTCCCCGTTCACAGTAACCGGGTCGTCTCATTCAAAACAGCCAGCTGTTGCTGTCAGCGAGCCGCCGCACATGAATACTCATACGAGTCAGGCTGCGAATGTAAGTTACGTGCCAGCCCCAGCGCGCTCACGCTTACTAATAAACGCCTCGCTTCCGGCGCCGCGCACTCACTACATTCCCTTTTAGCACATCTAGTGGATGCATAACGCAAACCCAGTCAAACGTTTGACTGCAGTATCTTATGGGGCTTATAATCCGGTGCGCCCTATATACAGTAAATGTTCTAAAATAGGTCATTCATTGAAGGTGCGCCTTATAATCCGGTGCGCCTTATAGTGCGGAAAATACGGTATGCGCAAAAAGGGGAACGAAACTCGTTTGAACCGCGCGCCACACGGACCATTTATCCGCTCGCTCAAAGTCCAAACCGCAGCGCAGCGCGAGCTCACTAGAGCAGACGCGTTTACTCTGATCGGTCATAGTGAAGCGCTTCAATTCAGCGAAGAACACAAGTGTCCAGTTTAAACCAGTTTAAAGGCAGATGAAACAGCGCTGACTAATGCCTGGTTCAGATTACACGATTTTAGCCCGATTTTGGCACGATCCGTTTGACGTAGGGTGTCGTGGGGATTCGTAAACGACAACGGGCGTCGGGACGCAAGATTCGTTCGTATCATCTCGTATAGTGTGTCATAGTGGGCGACAACCTACTTCGCGTCTGCGATGCTTCACGACATCACGACAAAAAGACTAGCATGTTTAATTTTTTTAACGGTTGTCCACGACGGGTTCCGTCACATATATGAGGTTGACCAATAGGAGCACAGAAGCTTTTCCGTACACAGCTTTCAAAAATGGTGAAACGAAAGAGAGACGATGGTGCTACTAGGTGGAGTATGACCTGGAGGAAAGGTTCGTGGAGCTGTGACAACAGTACTCCTGCCTATATGATGTGTCATCGAGGGAGTGCGCGTGTGATTATGTATGTATGTGTATGAGTGAGTGAGTGCGTGCGTGTGTGTGTGAGTGAGTGAGTGAGTGCGTGCGTAATCTGTTATCGTTGTGGCAAGCTAGCAACATTATTACTTGTACTACTGGCTAAAAGTAAAAATAAGAAAACAATATTTTACCTCAAGTTCTCTTTGGAGGATTGACAGCCCATACTGTCCTCTTCGAGCAATCCAAGAACGTTTCCATTGTCGGGTTTTCTTTTTTTTTTAAATGTTTTTCTGAACACAGGACAGCCTCACCGCTTCATCCATTGCTTGTTTCGCCTTCTCGATGACATCACGCGCGTCATTAAAGACGGCACGCGATGACTGGTCAGGAAGCAACGTGTAGTCTGACATGTTTCTTGTCCACGACACGACAAGATTTTAGGAGTCAAAATCGCGTAGTCTGACACAGTGACTATCGTAACAGACAAAAAAAATCGTGTAATCTGAACCAGGCATAAGACAAACGGAGAAACACTGTGCGCAACGATACAGTCAGAATCTGAATTGATACTGAATCCATTTACCATGGATTTACTAACTGCACAATGAAATGTGGGATATACATATTGAATTGCATTATATTATTAATGTAGACAATGTATTAAATGACTAATGGAATATAATTACAGTATTTAATAATGTATTTAGGCTACAGTTTTTCATACAAATACCATAGAAACCATAAAGTTACATTTTGCCATGATAGTTGTGCTTTAGGCTATGCCTGATTTTGTCTGTGGTTATCATGATACAAATGCATGATACTGGATGACCAATGGTTCATTTTAATAAAACTCAAACAGTCAGAATATTACATTTTGCCAAATAAAAATGTGGTCATTACTTTTTTTTAACAGATGTTACTGTTTTTGTTAATGAACATAAATTTAACATAGTAGTATTAGCTTGAGTTAGCGTGCAGATTTACTGGCAATTCACTGTCAAATATGAGTTTCGAGACAAAACATGTAATATTAATATTGCAGCCTGCACTGCAAACTGTGCTGAAGACACGTGCCATCAAAGTCAGGCAACACAAACCTGTTTCAAGACTTGAAACAATATCCACCATTAGCACATGCAGAAACTAAGAAATATATTTTTCTATTCAGATATTTATTTTGTTAAGGAAAAATGACAAATGTTTGAATGTTCTCCCTGAGATTTGTGAAATGTTCACCTGTTTGGCAAGTGTTTGTCATGATATGTTCTGACAATAAAAAGTAGTTTAAAAACACAACACTCTGGTTTCTACAACTTTCACTTAGGAGCAAAAATCTCCCTTTAAACTTGAAAGAAAGAAATATTTGACATTTATCGCGATAATTATCGATATCGACTCATATAAAAAAAATTATCGTGATAATTTTTTTTGGCTATATCGCCCAGCCCTATTTCTAGGGATGTCAATTTTCACAAATTCCCATGATCGATCGTCGTTTAAATTAACGATCAATTAATCGATTTATCGTTAGCCTTAATACTGCAATATGCGTCTACTGCAGTGGCATGTGGCCAACAGCATGACAGGGTCTGCAAATGCTGCTCAAAACTACATGTTCCTCACCAAATGAATGAGAATGGTTTTTAATCTAAATAAAGGGCTAGTAGGATTGTAAAATGTTTCGATGTGATTGATCATTTAATTAAATTAATAATTGAATTATCAAATAACGACAAATACAATGTGTCACCAACGGCGTCTCAGATGCGTGCTTGTCAGAATGTGTGACTGTCGTGGACGTGCTCTTCCTTGAACGATGCACTGAAAACAGCAACTAAACCCAATGAATTCACAATGATTCATAAAATGGTGTTCTGTTTTATAATATGAGTCCCAATCATCGTTATTATTAGCCGTGCATTGCTGGTTGAGCTGCATGAGCTGAATGAATACCGGTAGGCTAAACTGGAGCACTTTGCTAGCGCGTTATCTCAAAGAAAAGCATCCTATGTGAGATTAATCAGATATATACAAAATAAACATAATATTACAAATTATATCTGCACAAAATTACGAGAATGCATAAGTGAATTTGAACTAAGCTACGTGCCATTCATAAAGACTCATGTTGTGGACGCGCTCTTCCTGGAGCAACGCGACACAGCAACTAAACCAAAAAAATTCAGTGTTTTATTACAATATTGTTCTCTTTTTATAATGTTATGTAATATGACAGTAGTCATTATTAGTCGTGCGTTGCCGTTTGAGCTGCGCGCGCTGAAGCGGATAACCGTACACTTTATTACATACATTTTTAACCAAATGCATCCTATATGAGATTAATCAGATATAGATAGGCCTACACAAAATAAACACAATATAACAACTTACATTGGCACAAAACAAAAGGCTCCGAATGCACACACAAACTTATAGTCATGATGGTGTAAAATGGTCCCAAACATAACTCTGGCATGCTCGCTTTACATGTTTCGTGGTTGAGCAGCACGCACGTCCATGAACCTGCTTAATCGATGATCCATAAATGTTATCGATTAAATGTATTATTGACAATTAATCAATCGTCAATTAATCGTTAACATCCCTACTACGTTCTGTACATTATAGTCACTTACATTATTGAGGACAATTTAAATGTAGTATTGTGTAGTTCTTGAGTCAACACGTGGGCTGGCATGTCATGAAACCATCCAATGATAACTAGATAACATTCTACCACACAGCAAAAAGTGAATAATTACACTGCCATTTCATCTAAGAGCAAACAATAGAATGATATGACAGGGTCTACAGGGTTTATCTTACAAGCTGAGTGAACGTTTACAACCCTTTGTTGTATTGACATATCAAACAGCAACCGTCTGTTTGGGGTCAGAGATAAAAATCTCTAATGACAATAACAAAGTGAACTACTCTAATCAAATAGAACACCAAGTTGCCATATTGACATCTTTTACAGCCTGAATCAGAGCAGGGTAGTTGAACAGAGGCCAAAGCTAAAGGAGTGAGTGAGTGAGTGTGTGTGTGTGTGTGTGTGTGTGTGTGTGTGTGTGTGTGTGTGTGTGTGTGTGTGTGTGTGTGTGTGTGTGTGTGTGTGTGTGTGTGTGTGTGTGTGTGTGTGTGTGTGTGTGTGTGTGTGTGTGTGTGTGTGTGTGTGTGTGGCCACTTTAATTATGTTAATGCAGCACTCAGGCTTGGTGAGAGTAGTATTAGTCAGTGGGCAGGGCCAGAGAGTGAACAGGGAGCCATATGGAGCCCTTTGCCAAAGTTATGTTATACAATCTGCTGCAGAAAAGCTATGCTAATTCTACTGACGGACCCATTTCACACTACAGGACGCCTGGCTGAGAGGCCGAGAGAAAGTCATTTTAAAGAACGGAAGGAAACATGCTGGGTGTAAATGAGTGAATAAAACAGTGAGCGAAGTGAAAGAAGAAATAAGCAAGAGAGTAAATGACTGAATAATCTGAGAGAGTGAATCTCAATCATATTTGTCCTATATAAACATGACTATTGGACCTTAATTGTCAATAAAACACTGTATACTGGGTTGTTTTTTCCCTCTTTTTTAAATGAATGCACTATGTAAACTGTTATTTACACTGTTTTATCTAAATGTGGTTTAGCTGTGAATTGGCGATATAAATGTATGAATATTTATCGTGCCAATAAAGCATTTTTAAAACTGAAAAAAAAAACTGAAAACGTAATGGTCTGTGAAATAAATTAATACTTTTATACAACAGGGATGCATTAAATGAATCAAAAGTGCAAGTAAAACATTTATAATGTTAGGATTATAAGGATTTCCATTTAAGGACTTTCCATTTATGAAATTGTGGGGAGGAAATGGTTCCCACAAAAAAAAAAAATTAAGCGGCACAGCTGTTTCATCATTGATAATAAGTTTTGAATATTGATAAAAATGTTTGTTGAGCTCCAATTCAGCATGTTATATTTGAACAGTAATGCATAAGTTTTAAAATAAAAACAATAAAATAAAAAATCTTGGGAATGAATGAATGAATGAATGAATGAATGAATGAATGGATGAATGACTGAATGAATGAATGAAACTGAGAGTGAGCGAACAAATGAACACACAAAAACATGAACAAACAAACAAACAAATGAACAAGAAAATCAGATCAATAAATTTGATGATAAACGAGAGAAAGGGTGAACAAAAGAAGGAAAGAATGAGAAAGCAAGCTAATTAGGACAAGAAATAGATTTTTAACATGTAAATTATTTTTTTTTTTAAGTACACAATGGAGGAAAATGAGGACTAATAGCAGAAGTGGAGTGCTTAAGGTAAAAGTTCAGAGACTATATCAGAAGAGTTAATATAGGGAAAGACAGACGCGAGGGCGCATATGCCAAAGAACAAAACCTGACGAATGAGGGCCATGTGTGTTTGTGTGTTCAGCGGCTTGATTATGAGCCTGTGTTTATGTTTCCAGCAGCCCAGTGTAGACAGGCTACCGCACAACTCAACTCCTACAACTCCCTTCCACCCCCCTCAAACACAAATCACCCCCATGGCTCCTCACGGCCCCCGAACAGATCTCGTTCCCCTTTCTGCTGCCCGGTGAAAAGAGTTTCCCTGGTGAGAGACTGATGAGTTACGCCTTCTTTTGATGTCAAGAGTTTGGAACACGCCTGCTCAAGCACAAAGGACAGAGAGAGGGAGAGAAGGGGAAAAACAGAGGAGAGAGCTGCTTAACAATTTTTCACACATGCTAGCCCTCCAAAAGGGCAGAGGGAGGGAGAGAATTCCATTCCGAGCACCGTGAGGAGCAGAGTTAAGACGGATGGATGAGAAGATAGCGGCCCCGGAGCGCTGAGGACTCCAGCACAATCATCACACTCTTCTTTTTATTAGCTGCTTGTTTCACGCAAAGCCATCGCCAGGGTTTCATTCAGAGGAACCCAGAGGAAAATGTATTGCTCCAAGGTTGCTCTTTCATTGTTCAGACGCTTAATAGAGTTCACAGTGTGTCATTCAAACTTAGTCTTAAAATTCTTTGGGAGAAATACATTTAGACATGAATGAGACTTTTTGACACACAGTAACAAAATAGAGCTTTAGAGTTAAATATGGATGGTATTTCTTTGACTTTTGATTGCTGATTTTGGTGTCTGAGATTCAAATTTAAATTCTCACAAGACCAAATGCCCTATGGGCCAGTTTCAGACTAGTCTTAAAAGTTAGTCATTTCATTTTTTCTTCAAGACTGTTCTTTTTTTTTTTTTAAGTCAGTAACATAAAAAGATAGATCGGTCTGAAAAGTAAGACTGATTACCTCTTGTCACATAAGACTAGGGATTGCTCGATACCACAATTTTGGCTTCGGTACGATACCAGAACCTAATACCTCTGTATCGATACTAAATTGATACCACAGGTAAGAAAGAAAAAAAAAAAAGTCTCAAAATTTAAGTGACACTTAAAAAACACTGCTTGAAACTCTCCACTACCAAATGTGCAAAGAAAGGGTATCAAAATGTGTAAAAAAAAAAGTCAGGGAACATACAGTAGGTTAAATTTTGATTTTGAAAAAAAAATAATCCTGAAATTATACAATTAAAATAGGTTAATATCCAAAATGATAGATTCACAAATAATAATAATAATAATAATAATAATAATAATAATAGAATAATGAAATGACATGTAAACCATTAGCTGTCATGCATCAACAGAGAATTATCAACATTTATTGCATTTATTCATCTTGGTTTGGTTACTGTTTGGGTTCATGTTAGTTTAGTGCATTGCATAACATGCTAAACATGTATTAGTACATTTAATTTTTTAGGTCATTTAATTGCTGATTGATATAGATTAATAAATGCTATAATACTGTTAGTTTAGATTGCCTAATGAATGTTGACAAATGTAGCTTAATTGTAATATTCATATTACTACTATCTCACTCTCTCTCCTTTCTCCTCTAGGGGTCGACACAGCGGCATTAATATGCCATTCATTTTACTATCACTAATACTAAATTTAATATCATTACATTTTTTATTCTTTATTCATTCAAATTCAATTAATATATGTTTGTTTGAAAGTGCAAAAATGATGAGACCCAAACTTAATTGGTTCTAGCGTGTCATGCAAGCAGATTTGAGCTTTCGTGTTTACCGTATCATATATAATTGATAAGCTCTTATGCATGTGCGCTGTTCAGTGTTCAATAAAAGTCTAAATTAAATCAGTTGAATGATGGACTAACGGTCACAAACCTGTCGATCTCTGAACCCTTTGAACAAGTCAGGATGAGCAACTGACAAGTCAAGTGCTTAAGTTAGGCAGATTTGATGTGTTGCCTCTCCGTTTGCAGAGTGGTGCATCTGTTTCTTTACTTTTATCTCATTACTTTTGTAGGCAAAGTAATGCCTTATTTCATACTGCTCTGTGCTCTCTCAATTTATTAATTTTGGGCGTGTAGAAATTCGAATGAGCTTCGTTTGATCCATCGTGTTCCTTTGTTGTCACCGTTTGCCCTTTTTCGCATGACCCGCGTCAGTTTAGACAACGCACTGCCGCCTAGCGGTGAACTTCGAAACAGCAGCGCATCAAATACCGAATTCACCAAAATTATGATATTGTACCGTTTGAAATATAATATATACCGGTATTTTGGCAGTACCGGTATACCGCACATCCCTACATAAGACACAGTCTTTATATGGTTTAGAAACTGGTGGCTGGTCTAAGGAGTCCACATTAATTTAACCTCTCTATGCTTTTAATTTGTCAAAAACGACTTCCTTTGTTTATTTCTACTAAGGAAGGGTTTCCCAAACTGGGGTTCTTGAACCCCTGGAGGTTTGTGAGGGAACTGCATGGGGTTTGTGAGTTGAAAAGCTCATAATTAATTAAATCATAAAAATGTACATTACTATTACAAAGATTTTTAAATAAATTATTACTTTTATTCCTCAGGGATTCATTAAATGAATCAAAAGTCCAAGTAATGACATTTTGTAATACTACAAATTATTTCTATTTAAAATAAAAAGTTGTTTTTAATACTTTCCATTTATGACATTGGGGGGATGGTTGCCGCAAAAAAAAAAAATTTAAGAAGGACAACTGTTTTCAATAATAAAAAAAAAAGTTTTAATAATTAGTTCAACTAGTTCAAAGGGGTTTGGATGACAAAAAAGTTTGGGAATACATGTACAGTATTAGGGAATCGTATTAAACATCTGAGGTGATACTTAAAACATACCTGCAAATGGAGTTAAGTCTCCAGAGATATGAGCAATATTTGAATATTAAAACTCCCTCTTGGAGAAGTTCAAAAGAAAAATATATGAGAAGAGAAGCAAGCACAAATTTAAATCCATTTGCTCCCCATCTAATCTTATTGCTATGCAAGAGAAACAACTAAGATGTTGCAGAGATCTCGTTTGTGATTTTCTTTCCTACACAAGGGGATAAAAATTAGATAAAGACAGTGAGACTCAACTATACAACAACAAACAACCCCAAGCTAAACATTTGCATTTGTTTTGCATCATTAAAATAAGTGTCAGTGGCTCACAAGGGAAGAAACAAACGCTGTTGGTGAAGCCCTGATCTCTGATTGCACAATAGCTCAACGACCTTTAACAAAGGGCATCTGCATATGAAGAAATGTCCCTCGGAGGATGAAGATGAAGATCACATGACATAATTTGAGCCCAATCAAATCGCAGATAGAGATCTGATCTCTTCCTGATAGCGGCCCTTTACTTCCTGACGCATCACTTCCTCGAGTCGCAGGAAGCTTTAAAACATTAGAGTGTAAAACAACTCACTCAGGCATTTTGAGTGGCTGTAATTTATGCTAGTAAACTTCCTCATCCTACATTTTAAATGCCTGAATAAATGCTCCAACAATGCTACTATAAATCATATAAACTATCTATTATATGCATAAGGATCAAAAACGGCAAAAGTCTATTACAACACATTACGTCTAAATCTAATAAGCAGAACAAGTCAGATAGCATTTCTATGGTAAATTTTACCCAATGCACTTTCAGTGGTTCAAATGTGCTGCGAAACACAAAATGTGCATTAGCCGTCTCCAGATGATTCAGCACGCTTGTCAATCAGATGTGAAGTGACTGATGACGACGTGAAAACAAACACGGTGTAGAGAGAGTAAAAGAGAAAGAGAAGCACATCATCTTCGACCCTACAAGTCGGAAGAAGTGCTCTTCGGAGCAGGCCTCGAGTGCACGGCAAAAAACACGTTGTTATAGTAAGCTGTTAAGTGCACTTTAGAGTCTTGGAGCTTGGAAAGCTCGAGTTGCTCTGTCAAAATGCTAAGTGACTGTGAGGGCGGACGCGGCGTATCGCTGAGAAACACTTCGCCATAGTCGTCTTCTTCTGTCAGACACCTTTTCTTCTCTCTCTCTTCAGTAGCATCTGCTTGTAGAGTAGAACTCCGCTATTAAGCGTCAGGGCCACCCTGCCAAGGTCGAGAACTTCACGCCAATTGTTCAAAGTCACAATCACATCATGTAAGACTGACACCTTGTCGTAACCAGGCTAGGCCAGGCAAGAATTACAGATACAATTTTTTTATATAATAAATCTAAAATATATAGGCATACTACTTCTCAGAAGTTTGGGGTCAGTAAGATTTTTTTTATTAATACTTTTATTCAGCAAGGATGCATTACAGTAAATGGATCATACGTGACAGTAAAGACATTTATAATGTTACAAAAGATTTCTATTTGAAATAACTGCTGTTTTCTTGAAAATATTTGGGGGGGAGTAACATACCTGTTTTCAACACTGAAAATAAGAAATGTTACACTAAAAGTAAAATTCCAAAAGTTGTATTAGAATGATTCCGAAGGATCATATGACACTGAAGATTGAAGTATCGATGCAGAAAATTCAGCTTTACCCTCAAATGAATAAATTACTTATTAATTTTAGAATATCTCAAAATAGAAAAAGTCTAATGATGGATGGATGGACGCATTTACATTTAGATGTATGCATTTGGCAGACGTTTTTATCCAAAGCAACTTACATTGCATTCAAGGTACAAATTTTACATTTTGTCAGTTCTTGCTTTCCCTGGGAATCAAACCCATAACCTTGACATTGCTAGCGCCAACGCTCTACTGTTTGAGCTACAGGAAAGCCTGTATATTGACCACTTTACCACACACCTAGCACTGTGACAAATCTGATGATCTGATGTGTACGTCTTGACTGGTTAGATCACGAATTACATAAAAACAGCATCGATAAATCGCATCTAAACAACCGTCAACAGCACTTATGTTTGCAAGAATCCATTGCAAAGTCAGCAGAGAAAGATTCCAACATTCCCCTACATGTCCACGATTAGCATTTTCCCACAATTCAATTAGCACGCTTGTCAAGCAAGGGGCGGAGGCGGTTTCACACGGCCTGTTGATTCCAGCTACAGTGCTAAACAAAAACACAAATTTCAGTCTGATTGCACACATCTCACAAAAGATACAAGATTCCGGTGAAATCCTACCGGTCTCAGTGACGTGGACATCAGGAAGGACTTGTGAAGTGTGTTTAAAAAATAAAAAAAATGATCCAGACAACAGGAAACCACAGGGGACGCTCCCACTCATGGCAAGCAGACAAATCCTTTCAATACATCACCATACAAACAGAAAGCAAAAAAAAATTACATCTCATTGTACTCTTGCCAAGTACTTGCACTCCTTCACTCTTTCATACACTCACTCTTCATTTACTCCTCCTTCCATCTCCCTCCCTTACATTATGGCTTTCTGTCAGTGGATATAGGTTTTTTTTTCTGCTTCCTTTGCAACCTCCCGCATTTCTCTTCTCTCGTTGATGGCAAATCATCTCCTGTAATGGACTGAGATGCTGACAGCCAAAGGTCACCTGATTCATGTCACGACAATAGCTGGATTATTACGGAACATCCCCCCGCCCCACATCACCCTCACCTCTCCTTGCATTATTCACTTCATCCCTCCGTCTTACTCAGTTTCTAATAGTCAGAGTCACTTTCTCTTTCTTTTACTCATTAATTCACTCTCTCTCTCCTCTATACAAAATGTGATGGCACAGGTTTCACTTACTGTGCACAAGCAAATCACATTAACTGGTGCAAATTGTTTAAGTAAATCAGCAAATAAACCTGCAAGTTTTAAACCAAAGAGGATTGTCCCCGTTTGCTGAGAGCTCACTTGTAAGCTTCAGGAAAATGGTAAATGACGGAAATTCATAAAATCTTTTAAAATCAAGGACTTTTGTAACAATAGTTTCAGGTTTTTCTTGCTATGCGCAGCTCTACAATATTTCAAAAAAAATCCTTATCCAACAATCATGAACAACTGGGGTATTGTTTGTACTCTACAAAGACCCATTTCTAACAAACAAAATACTGTATAGCTGAGCATAACAACGAAAACAATTGAAATTAGGTTTCTTGACTTATATGATTTTCCATGACTCAGGACAGGAAGTCACAATTCTTATGGGACATTTATGAAAAATAGGCTGCTATTATAGGTTATAATAATAAAACATTATAAGTGGACTTCAGGGGGGAAATAGGGAACCTTTGATATGTAAAAATTAACTCATTTCTTATGCTGCATCCAACATGGATAATAACTCTAGAGATATTCTAGTAAAAGCCCATATTAGAAAGCAGTTCAACACTACTCAAGTGTTAAACTCTGATGGTAGAAATCCTATCTCATATGCAAAAATCTGCAATGTAAAAATGAGTTTGAGAACCTCAATCAACAAATCACAGCACACTAAATCTAGCCCAACATAACAGTGTAAAGAAAAGTAAAGAATGAACACTTTCAAACAGCGTTTTAGGGAAGAATTTGACCAGGTTAGCAGATCAGAAAAAACTCAGAACACACACAACAAAAAGTGTTAAATACGTTCTAGAACGTGACAGTTAAACGTATAGTCAATGCTCCGACCTCATCTTTCAAGAGCGAATTCATGCCGAAACGCCTGGCCAATGACTCCATGACTGTGATCTTCAGTCGTTTTACCAGAAGCTGCCGTTTGATCTACTAACAAGTCAACAAAGCTCTTGTGAGTCATCCATCATGTTTAAGCACTGATATGGAGAGTATCAACGTCTGCTGAAATGTCAGCCCTCAAATAAAGGCTGTGGAGCAGTGAGTACTCAGTCTATCACTGGAGTCACTTTAAACCCAACAGAGTGAATCACAAGGGCTTTCACCACATAAGACCCATTTTTATGTACTTATTGGGCTTTTCACCACTTTTATTGACAGGGACAGGCAATTACTGAGGGGGAAAAGAGAAGGGATGGGACTAGGAAATGTCAAAACCTAGATTTGAACAAGTGTCTTCTGCATGAGAAACTTGTCTGGATTATGTGCACCATAACCAGTGCTGTTATTAACTTAAAACTAAAACTATTAAAATTGTTTTTGGTGATTGAAATGAAGCTGAAATAAAATAAATGTAAATATTAGATGGAAAAAATTTAAACCTAAACAAAAATTAGAAATGATGCCTTGGCAACTAACTGAAAAAAAGTTGAAGCTGAAGTACTAAGATTACTACAGTATTAGCTGAAGTAAAAATACAAAACTAATAAAAATGATAAAGCACACAAAATTACTAAAACCTAAATTCGCAATATAAAGTTTAAATGAAAGCGGAAAAAAATAAAAGGTAAAAGTATATATATAATAAAAATGGAAAAATAGCTCATCCAAATTATGAATGAATACTATAATATTATTTAAATAATACCAAAAACACAGACTCCAACAAGGTCCATTTTGGAGGGGAATTTTTAATTACATCTTTCAAATTAAATGTAAATGTATTAATAAAGAACAAATCATCAATATACAGTCATGGTCAGAATTAATGGCACCCCTGGTAAATATGATCAAAACTGGCTGTAAAAAATAAATCTGCATCGTTTATCCTTTTGATCTTTCATTCAAAAAATTGCCTAAAATCTAACCTTTCATTGAAGTAAAAGAATTGAAAGTGGAGGGGAAATCACATTATGAAATAAATGTTTTTCTCCAAAACACGTTGGCCACAATTATTGGAACCCTTTTATTAAATCCTTTTTGCAATCTCCTTTTTTTAAGATAACAGCTCTGAGTTTTCTCCTATAATGTCTGATGAGTTTGGAGAACACCTGACAGGAGATTAGAGACCATTCCTCCATACAGAATCTCTCCAGATCCTGTAGATTCCCAGATCCATGTTGGTGCTTCTCCTCTTCAGTTCACTCAACTCATCAGGTCAGGGACGGTCATGGCAGAAGCTTCATTTTGTGCTCTGTAACACATGTTTGTGTTGATTTTGATATTTGTTTTGGATCGTTGTCCAGATGGAAGATCCAAACATGGCCCATTATAAGATTTCTAGCAGAAGCCGTCAGGTTTTGATTTTTTATCTGTTGATATTTGATAGAATCCACGATGCCATGTATCTGAACAAGAAGTCCAGGACCTCCAGCAGAAAAATATGCCCACAACATTAAAGATCCAACGGTACATTAAATTGTACTTTTCATCCTTGTGTGCACCAAACCCATCTAGCGTGTTTCCTGCCAAAAAGCTAATTTTTTTTTTTTTTCATCTGACCACAGAACCCTGTGCCGTTTAAAGTTCCAGTCATTCTGACAACTGAATATGCTGGAGTTTGTTTTTGGATGAGCGAGGAGGATTTTTCTTGAAACCCTCCCAAACAACATGTGGTGATGTAGGGGTTGTTTGATTTTTTTTTTAAATAGGCTTTCTGACCCCAAGACTCAAGTAATCTCTGCAATTCTCCATCTGTGATCCTTGAAGAGTCTCTGGCCAATCAAACTCTCCTCCTCACCGTGCATTAAGGCAATATAGACACACTTCCTCTTCCTGGCAGATTCATAACATCTTTAGTTGATTGTAACTTCTTAGTTATTGCCCTGATGGTCAAAATGGGGATTTTCAATTCTTTAGCTATTTTCTTACAGCCACTTTCTATTTTGTGATGCTCAACAATCTTTTGATGCACATCAGAACTATATTCTTTGGCTTTACTCATTGTGATGGATGAATAAGGGGATTTGGCCTTTGTGTTTCCTCATTTTTAAACTCCTGTGAAACAAGAAGTCATAGCTAGAGAGTTTCATGTTCCTAGTCACCCTGGTGTGCTAAAAAAAGGTAAACATTAATGGGAATATACTTCAGAGATATTTTACTCTTAAAAATTTCTAGGGGTACTGATAATTGTGGCCAACGTGTTTTGGAGAAAAACATTTATTTCATAATGTGATTTCCCCCCCACTTTCAATTATTTTACTTCAATGATAGGTTAGATTTTTGGCAATTTTTTGAATGAAAGATCAAAAGGATAAACGATGCAGATTTATTTTTTACAGACAGTTTTTATCATATTTACCAGGGGTGCCATTAATTCTGACCACGACTGTACATCCTATAAATCAAGAACAATAAATAAATAAAAATGATATAAATATGACTTAAGGCTGATTTAAACTTCTGCGTCGGATCTACGCCAGAGCCTCTACGTTATAGACTACGCGTTGGTTTTCATTTATACTTCTGCGTCGTTGTCTGCGTTGACGCGCAATTACACATGCAGAGGAAGCATGTGAAACCCGAGGGAGGGGTTCTAGCAGACCAATCACAGCGCGTGCGTCCGCGTAGAATTGACGCGTTGTTACATTTTTGGAGAGGTGCACGTCAGGGTACGCGCGCTACGCACAGCCTACGACGTAGCTACGGCGCGAGTTTGACGCAGAAGTATAAATTGGGCTTTAATTAACATCAACTTTTGTTGTATGGAAAAGAGCAGCCCACACATTCTGAAAAACATCTCCTTTTGCTTTTAACAGAAGAAAAACTCTTAAAATTGGCGAATGGCACGAGGATGAGTAAGATGATTTCAGGGGACCCTTTAACATATCCCCCAAACATTAAAGATAATCCTTACTACTTCATAAACTCATTTGGAAGCAAATGCCCCCCTCACTGAAAAAAAATTGAACATGCAACAGGGTGTGAAAATAAGACAGCAATAAAAAATACAAAGCTAAAGTGCCACGATTTATACAAGTTCATCAGAATTCCAATCTCAGCTTGTTGTAGACGCAGAGTGAGGTCGTTTTAACCAACAATGACCCCACTTTTCTATGCAAAAGAATGTAAATCTTTCTTTGGAAAACACAAGAGACCTGGGAGCTTGTTTTTAAGAGGCCTCACATTAGCAGAGATCCCATCTCCCTCCTGCTGCTCTCAGAGAGACAGAGAGAGAAAAGGGGTTTTGTGGGCTGCCTCCTAGGGCCACTGACACGGGACGACTGACGGCCCAACCGGGCACAGATGTGAGCGGGAAAAGATTGATGCACTTCATATGAATACTTCATTAAATAAACATTCTGAAACATAAAGCCACTTTGTGTCAATACAGATCTGTAAACTCACTCAAGTGGGAGTATGGCATCTCTAATGTTCAGGAAACAGACACTTCTTGTGAACAAATCTGTTCAAAATGAAAATAAACAGTCTGAGTCTGAGTGAATGACTTTTGTGTGAATGACTCAAAAAGAACTGAGGCAGTTGCACTGATGTTTAACTCTTCACCTGCCATTGACAGAATTTTTGTTTCTTTTATGACACAAAGCTTCCTCGCCATTGACAGAATTTCCCAGCAATCCATGTTTTCATGTTTCGCGATCATCAAACATTCAACATCATATAAATCAAAACAGCCAAATTAAATGTTGAACCTATGAAAAAGTATAGGACTTTCCAAGGTTTGGGGGTGTTGACTTGAATATCTTGGTCAATAAACTTCCTTTGTGCATTACTTTTTGTGCAACAATTTTCGACTGTATTAAACTGATGTATGGGTTGAAATGAGTTTCTATTGTAAATAGAAAACTTTGTTTTATTGAAGACTGAAATTTAAACACCATAGTATGTTTCTGTTAGAGTGATGCTGGAATCAACTATTATACTCGATGAATGATTTACTGAAGTTTATTTGCTTAGACTATCCCAGTCAGACATTGCTAATGTGTAACCGATTGTACAAATTTATGAGGCGTTATGCAATTTCTCTTTGCAAACAAACATACAGGAATAAAGTGGGAAAAGCTGCACACAAGCCATCTTGGAATTCTCAAGGCTGAGTTTGGCCTCAAACAGGGCTTAATAACACAGCGGGGGGGGTTCTCTCCCTCCACCACCAGAAAAGCATCAAGGCAGAACTCTCTGCAGACCGTGAAGCATGCTGGGTAATTCCAGAGAGGCTTTTGTTGAGCAGCGGTCAGATGAGGTCTATAACAGGTTCCGAGGAGAGGGACACAGAAGAATCGGAGGATGTGGAGAAGCAGAGAAGTTTGGGAAAAGTCTCCTGGAGATGAGGGAGAAAAAAATCAGCACCTCTTCATTCATTTGGATTTCTCTTTCACTCGGCTCAAACTCCAACCTGTCTCACTCAACTCCGGAGGCTCAAAGGAAGAATCTCACTTCTCTTTCTCACTCTTCACCCCTCCTCTCTCGCTCTCTCCTCTGCAGAGGCAATAAATCAAGCCTCTGCTCCCTCTCTCTCGCTCTTACTTTACAAGATAACGCCGCACTGAGCTGCCAGCTCACTGGAGTTGTCGACAGCATGGCCGTATCAGCAGAAAAACGCATAATACAAGAACATCATGTGCCATAATACGGCCCCCACAAATAAACTTTCCTCCCCAGTTCTCTAGAGTGGGGCGGTACAGGACACGGGGAAAGGGAGTCTTAAGCCCTACTCACACGAGACACGCATGGGGTTTTTCATCCTGTTGGGATTTAGAATGTCATGTTGAAATTATGAAGCAAACTATCTATTGTTTTTCCGGCTAACTCCACTAATTTAATTTGACCTTCATTGAATGGCATAAGTAAAGCAAATGTTGTCGTGTGCACCTTCCTTATAGACGATTTTCTGGGTAAAACAACAGCATGCATCGCATCCCATCTAAAAAATGAAAGTCTGATCATGAACTGCTCAAAATGGCCATTGTAGAAGCATCCTTAATTAATGCCTTCTCTTAATTATATAGATAATATGTAATTTAATTATTTACCCTATATATCCTCGCATCCAAAACACATCATGTACTATAACACCCATATCTTTACAATAGATGCTGGAACTTGGTAATTTCTACAAAGATCCCAATCCCATCCAAATCAGTTAGTTCAATTATAGACATCTGACCTTAATAGTCTCAAATAACTCAAACATATAGTTTAAAAAAAGGAATACCATCAGAACAACGCTTAAAGTCGGGTGCACACTGTGTGATTTATAATAGTCCTTTACGATTGTTGCTTGTCAGACTGTACGAACATGATCATCGCTGTAAGCCATGTCACACTAAGATCTCGTTGTCATAAATGTCAGAATGTATGGCAGTCAAGACGTGTTAAAAACGGACGCTTGCAAGAAAACTTGTCTGGAGTTTTACATCATCAATCAACGACACGTTCAGTGACAGTGAGTTGCATTACACGCGGGATTGAAATGGTGGCTACAAAGAAATCGCTATCGTTAATTTTGGTCATGGCTTGTCTTGAAAAACAAAGTCATAGTCGTAGAAGTCACACAGCTGGATTGAGTCTCAAATCTTCTGACACTGCCAGAATTTCGTCTGAGGTCAAATTTGATCACAACTCTCATTAATCGGCTGTCGGTGAACATGTAAAACTAAGGATCAAAGACTTCAGATTTTAGAATTGGATCAGAGGAATATTTTAGGATTTGTAAAATATGTCTCAGACGGCCAAATCGTGGCCAAAATCGCACAGTGTGCACCTGACTTAAGACTCTTTTTGCACACTTCATTTTTACATTTCATACTCATCATCATTGCACACTGTTAAACAAAATCTGATGTCACCTGGTCTGCGCCACTGCACCATCAAACAACTTTCCACAGCTCCTAGATATTTGGCACGTTCAATGGATACTCATCCGATACACCACCAAGATGCATAAATGATAGATGCACTTGACCTCTTTAAGCATTATCAAAAAGCATCAGTATATCACTGGGAGATAACTTTAAAAATGGATCAATCAATTTTCCAAAGATTACAAAGGCATGCACCTCGCATGCACAATATTTTACCCAAAATCTTGAGTTTCAAACATTTCAGAAAAGACTACAAGCTTTACCCTTTTTTGCAGGTACGATTTGTTCCTTAAAAAAAAAAAATAACGAATCCCCATAAAGTGTGCTAAATTTCAAAATGTTTTACTAGGATTGGATCACAATTTATATAACACACTAGTGGGAAGATCAAAGCCACTAAGATGCACAAAAGACTTAAAAAAACATTAGTTTATAATAAGGAGCTTGTTATATGAATGTTGTGTAGTTATGCAAATGCTCATTAAAAGACTGCTTGTTAAGTGGGAAGCACTGTACTAAAAATCATTAACCTGTGCTTTTAAAGAATAAAATAGCACAGACGAGAGAAAAACTCATGAGCATGAAGTCATTGTTAACAAACTTCTGTTCAGTTGTTTTGCACTTAGTCACTTACAGTCTAGTATTACTACATAGTACAATGGATAATTAACTTGTACAAGTGAAATTAGGTAAAAGTAATTGTGAGTTGTAACAGTCTGAAATTATAATGTTCTGCTCCAGCTCTGCTTTTAAAAAAAAGTATATTTATTACGGAAGTGATAACGTAATCCGGTCATTATCACTAATAAACCCAGACAGGGTGATCAGGATCTTTTGTATCACTCCAAAGTGGTTTATAATTCATAATCACACTCATTACCTGGCTGCCTATCAAATAAATACATGAATGGACATAAAATATACATTTTAAAATAAAAGTTTAAATTGTTTTATTATCGTACTGATAAAGACTACAGAGAACACAAGCATATGTGATGAAATGGGTTTTCCAGTCAGTTATACAGTGCTGCTATGAAATTGTAGTTGACCATTTAGAATTAAGTATGAGTATTAAAATATTTCATTACGCCTAGTTCATATAAACGTTTTTCACCAGTAAAACTTTTGCCCACTGCGGTTTTTCACACACTGTCTTGACACTTCATGAACAGGCTTCTGAGGCAGCCTGGGATTGTCCAGAGTTTTGAAATGAACACTAAAACGGACTCTTAACATCAGACGGTCTGAAGAAGTAAGTCTTTAAGAAATAGTGAAGACGCACCTGCTTCAGCTATTGGTTAAGGGAAGTTGAGAGTCTTTATGATTTCAAGGCAGAATTCGTGGTTTTGTAAATTAACTCTCGGCAGCGAGCCAACTCACACAGGGAGAGTGGAGGCCCTAATTATGAATTATAAAAATGTTTGCTAATTAGTCATTGCGTGGCAATTTGTCCACAGCATGCAGAAATCAATTTGGTGCTATCGCCGAGGGCTTTACCTGGCAGCGTGGCGCACAACAAGACTTCAAAGCCAATGTCCATCATAACGCCAGCAACGTTTCGGCAGGAGCCACACTGGCCAAAACGGGAAAGTCAAGAAAATTAGAACAAGATTCCAAATCACACAGGAATAAAAAAATTAAAAAAAGAATGAGTGAAAAGCAGAAATGGCCAGAGAGAATATTTTTTGTAAACAAGGACATAAGATAAAGAAAACTGCACGCATAAAAAGCGATAGCAGGATCGAGAAAAAAAAGATAGAAAAAAAGACCAGCGCATCCACGTTCACTCTAGCATTAGCAGCAGAGTTGTGTTTATCTTCATGCATTCATTTATGCTAAACACAAAGGGCGGGCTGAAGGGTGGTCAAGTCTTTGTTTATTAAAAAGCCATTAGAGATAGAGGAGGCACTGAAGCGCTCAATCATGCAGTGCCGACATTAGGTCCAGCTCAAGGGCACGTTTCTCTTCACGGGCCACAGGATCTATATTATCAGACAGCAGCCCGGGAACTTCATTTGTTTCATTCATATTAATATTCAAGTTTGTTGAGAAGCTGACCTGGCTGTGAAGTAAAACAATAGATATGCAAAAAAATAAATAATAATCTGATCTGATCTGAATATATAGAATGATAAAGAGTGCCCAATTGTGTCATGCTCTAGCAGTCAACGGTTTAAAAAGATGTATAAAATAAAAAAGAATTTGTCATATAAATATATGTACACTTTAAGACTAAGCTATTAGAGAATAAAACACAGAGATGTTATTGTGAACAACAGCAGAGGCCAGTAACATCTTTACACATGTAAGCATACGATCATAAAGTCAAAGAGGGGAAGCTTCTCCAGGTAAGCACTTTGTTTGCTAGAACTCCGCGTCCTTGGCTAATTTAGCATGCTGATCCTAAAACACTGTCAGCCCGTCACGACCTTCCCTTGAACTGCCCTAAATCAGTTCACACACACACTTATAATCTCTGTTAGCACGTTGTCTTCACACAGTTGAGATGTCAGATGACAAAAAAAAACACTCTCTCTGAAATGTGAGTGATAGCACCTCTTAGCGCAAGACGTTCTTTGAAAAAGGAAGAAAAAAACAGCTTATCTAACAGAAACACTATTGAACGCTGTCGAGCAATTACCAAACCTCCACAGACAACAAGCAGAAATGGGCCAAGATAATCAGCAAAGAACGAGGTAAACAAGAAGCTTTTCAGTATCAGAGCCAGTGATATGAAAACTGGCTTTTATCCTATAATAGAAATGAAGTGAAAAGGTATTTTTGGCTAGGATGCCCTTACAAGGGATGTGCAAAGTTACATGTATTCAGTCAGTAGGTTGACTGACTGACTAATCGAATAATTGATCTTATGGAATTCCAGTATAATTAGGCTGGATTCAAGTTCACCAGAAGCCACTTGGACATGTCCCTCAGTGGCCATTTACATGAGTTGTGTAAAACAGTAGACAAAGCCGGTGACAGAACAGACTGCATCTCAAGACACATTTTTAAAACTTGGCATAGCATCTTAAAAACAATGAGAAAAAATATAAATAAATAAAATAAATAATAAAATATTATACATATAATTTATTTATTTATTTTTTGTAATGATTGACCTCAGCATGGTATCACAAAGCAATGCTATTTTAATACTGCAAATGGTGAGGATTTTTCTCTTCTTGGATTTTTTTTACCTTGACAAGACATCTTAAAAACACAACACTCATGGCGGGAAGCTCACCATACAGTATGAGACATGACGTCCCAAAGACATTTAAGACATTTCACACTGAATGTGCATAGATGTTACGACAGTACTATACCGTGGATGATTTTAAAGGTCCAACTTTTCTGAGAGGATTTTACGGTGCACAAACACAGCATGCTATTTGTAGCTAAACATATTTAAATTAAAAAAGGGATATAACAGTCAACTTTGCTAAGCACCTTGTCAGTAGTCGAATGATTAGTGTCCCATCCTTAGACCTAGAATATCTAATTGCGAATACAGGTTTAAAGATTAATTATATCATAATTTGAAGTGAAAATGCAGATAAGAGGCAAACATAGAAATCAAATGTTCTTCGAGCAATTCGTCCGAAAGCACGGGGTGATTTCGTGGTGGGCGGGCACAGATTCCACATTACCACATAACGGGCTTTGAGCAGCCTGTATTTAATCCACACTGATCTGATGGGATTAACACATCGAGGTCAGGCTACTCTATCAGGCCTGGCTCCAAGCTCTTTTTCTTACTGGCCCGGGATAAACTATCCCGTCAGAACCACTGCTTTCTGCTCCAAGCAGATCTGGAGACCGCCAAGCCATCTGGCTCACGCTCCCAGAGCCAGAATCCCGGTTCACGCGGAGAGCTAGAGGATTTTATCAGCTCCAAGCTACTGACCTCCAAACCACAAAGATCACACAATTGCTAACAACATCAGACTATAAATTGTGGAGCGGCAAACCTACACCAACAAGCACACACTCATAAGCAAAGTACCAAACCTATAAGAGTCACAGTGTGGCTCTTTATTCCTACGAACACGAATGTGGAGGACACAATCTTCAATAACTGACTGTAGTAACGAACATCATCAAATATCAAGCACTACTTGCTACTGATAATGTCTTTATGCCAATAGTGCTTTGGGCTTCACACATTTGTTTCACTCGATCATCTACTGTGCCAAAGTAGCCAACTTCCAAACTCTACCTTGAGGAAATATGGAGCCGACTGAACTTCACAAGGTATGTTAACACGCACTAATTTTTGTCATTTGGAATGAATCCAATCCGTTCTGTTCATATGAACCCCAAATGTTGCAATCAGATTAACATATTCCAAAGAAAACTTCAATGCATCCATAGTGCCAGTTGCCTCATTCAGAACCAGAAAAAGCCACCACGAGTATAATTGGTGTTTTTCCCTTGATAGCATAACTAAAAAGAAAGCTAACATTTATCTCTGAAGAGATTTTTAAGCAAATATTTAGTATATATTTAGTCTCATCCACTGACCAGTCTGTAAGACATGAGACGAAAATAAATTTCTGCATGTTCGTATGACATAAAACTTATCTAGCATATACATCATGGCACAGCACATGTGTGAAAGGCATTTTTGAGTCCAATTGAGAAAAAAGTTTACATGGTCATTTTTTTTCCTGTTGATCAGATTATTTAAGGTCTACACCAACCATTTCAAATGAATCTGAATTTAATTCAGATCAACCTCAGTCGGATTGACTAAGATGTTTACATGAAGACTTTTCAATCAGACTGGGCCATCAATCCAATTATAGACAGATTTTGAATACATTTTAACAACACCTATAGCATTATTACCTGTATATGTATACAGACAGTGAGTGTGATGATGTCCCACCCACAGATAGTGACATCATGCGCTATAATCTACAGCGAGAAGGTCTGAAGGCTTGAGGTTTAATAAATTAAATATTGATATTTTAAAATAAATGTTGTTATTCATAATATAGATGGCAGTTGTCTATTAGAAGGGCCTGCCATTTTATAAATTACAGTAAATCTTCCATGAAAAGACATTCTATCTAATGTTCTAGTCACGCTTGGGGTAAACTGTGCGGCCCATATCCATAAAGCCACAGTGTGGAAAATTATCTTGCCTGTTTGATTAGACACTGACACTGCTGAAGGAACATGAAGAGATATGGAGAGAGAGAGAGAGAGAGTGAGAGAGTGAGAGAGAGAGAGAGAGAGAGAGAGAGAGAGAGAGAGAGAGAGAGAGAGAGAGAGAGAGAGAGAGAGAGAGAGAGAGAGCTGAAGAAATAAGTGTGGATACACAAAATTAAAAGAAAAGACTGACAGCAGTACCGCAGCATTTTTATGTGCAAGTTTATTGGACTTGGACTCAAAATCTGCTGCAATATCTTTAAATAGACAGGACATTGGGGGAAAAAAAGTGACAGTAGGTGCACACGTCCCAGAATCCTATCTCATCACTTATACACATGCACACAAACATACATGGGCACATTGGAGAATACATATACTCAGAACGGGGTCCATAAGTCTAAAATCACTAATGCTTAAATAAAATAAAAATAAAATAAATAAAAAATGTTATACATTTGTTACCGTCAACATGACAAATTAAATGAAAAGCTGCACTGAAAAATTAGGAAAAGTTAAGATATGTATATATAAACACACAAGTAAATAAATGAGTAAATTATGACTTCATTTTCCTATCTGAGTATAACAAATTCCAATTAATTTAATGCCATAGCTTTTAAATACTTCAAAATCCTTAAACTTTATACATCTGGACTCCAAATCATTTTGGTTTACTTTCAGATTCATTTGTTTCTTTCTATATTGCCGGTTTTAATAATTACAGAGGATACAGATCTTTCTCTCTCCATGATCTAAAGGCAAGCTCATATAGGACTAATGTGATCTTTTTTAAATTACTCTTTGCAGCTCACAACTGCATACCAATAAAACATGCAATTTTATTTCCCCCCAAAATAATCACAATAAATGTCTAGTATAAGGAACATGACAATGTGGTCTGTTACCCCATCGTCACCTTGTCATTTCAAATTAATTGTGTCTGCTTGATCACTGCACCAGGTCTCCTAACCAGGCTGCCCCCCAACTGGGACTCTATCTTCATCTATGAGGGCTAGAAATGGGAAATCACAGCAAATAGATTACTTAAAGAGACAATTCACCCGTAAATGAGAATTCTGTTATGAATAGCAACATCTCAGTCAGTTTCTCGCAGCTATTGTATACTATGGCTAGTATAAAAAGCAGGAAAAGAGCTTTTTGGAGCCTGATAGCCAGTGGTCACCATCCACTTTTTGCTATATGGAAAAGAGCAACCTGTATGTTCTGCTAAAAAAATAAGAATGCACTATATTTTGGCCAATTTATTTATTTAGTCAAAACCACTATTCATTTCGGGTGTTTACATTTGTAGTTCATTTCGCTTGGTTCGCTTGGTTCGCTTGGCCTGAACAAAAAAAAAAAACATTTAGTCCTGGTCTGCTTAGCATTGCCATTGGCATTGGCATTTTAACACCAAACCTAAAGATACTGAACCTGAAGGCATAAGGATATGTTCAAAACCTGATTGGTCAACTTTTATTACACATATTTCGCAACGGAACTTACCGAACATCCAAAACAATGCTGAGAGCTGGGACAAATGTGCTTATAAAATGTGTAATGAAGTCAAAACAGCGGCATGAATTCCTCCATCACACACACAAACGAAGATCTGCTGCGAGGAGACGCGGTTCTGGGGCCTCATTTCTAAAAATGGCGTACACAAAAAAATATTCAGACTTATAAAACCGTGAGTACGCCAGAACCTGCGCAGAATTTACTTTATAAATACCAGTTAGCGGAAGATTGTGCGCACATGCGTCTCCTCCCCGAAACAACCATATATGGAGCTTACAACGCCTAGCTTTACTATACATATCCTCATTTCCATATCATTTGCATATGATTATTCATCCACGTGATAAAATGTTTAACGGTACAAGACATTAGGAAAATATGAAATGCGGCTGTGCTGTCACATAGACCTTGTTGCTCATTTTTTGCACGAAACCATTTTCATAGACAATCTGCTATTATCAAGATAAGCAATTATCTCTGTAGTTAAAACATTAAAACACAGCATGCCAGAGGAAAAGTGTTCGAAAGCATTGCATCCACAACAAATATTTCTATTTATTGAATATAAAACTTGTTGTAACTTCTCAGTAATGATTTCATGTAATTTAAGTGTTTAACTCCATTAATCAGAATGGCATATTTAATCTAAATCTTTACAACAGAAGTAAAACAAAGTTTAAATCATTGTTTTATTTATTTAAACTGTTATTGTGAACATGAACTGTGTTTATGATTATAGGACTTATAATGAAGATTTACGGTTTTAGATGCGTTACGCTATGCGTCAGTTTCACTAAACAGCCAAACGCGCTAGCTGGCGCGGACATTTAAGAAGGGACGGATGTTTGCTTCATGTGACAGGCTTGGTGAGTGAAATTATATTTGTATTATCTTTCTGTACATGTATAATTTTCTTTAGATTTTCTGTCTAAAAGTGACCAAAAAGACATTAACTGTTTGCTCACCATCGGTGTCGCCAAACTGCTCCATCTCCAAAATGTTCGTACGCATGGGTCAGAGTTTGCGTGCAGGTGCAAAAATTTTCCCGTCAAGTTTGTTTTTTATAAATCACAACTTGTGTGTCGTAAGTGGCGTACGCCTCTTTCAGGGCCTGTTTTGTGCGTACGCAATTGTTATAAATGAGGCCCCTGGTGCCTGTACTGAACTGTGATGGGCAACATCACGACTATGACGAGAAAAAACAGGTATGCTTCAGCATTTTGTCCTTTTTAGGGTTGCATCTTGTGTCATCATGTCCCGTTTTTTCTTTTATATGTCTTTGGTCCATGTTGCGTTTATATTTCATTCGAACACAGTGTTCGTTTGGACTCGGTCTTGGTCCGCTTGTTTGGTGCGCACCAGAGTTTGAATGGCATTGTTCACACTTATTTAAATGAACCGCACTAACAGAGCAATCGTGCCAGAGTTCATTTTAATTGAAACAAATGTAAATACACCCATCATTACACTGTTAAATGTAATCTTTAGCAAATCTTAAAATGAATTTTCATACTGTACATTAGTGGATCTCAACCTTTGTGGCTTCAATGCCTTCCTATCGTCCACAACAATATTTGAAGTACCCACCTCACCCCACTCATAATTTCTACCCAATAAAATATGTTATAGCTTGGCTTAACTAAAAGGATGTATTCATTAAAAATAACCAAATAATAAGAAATGTCTTGATTTCTAGTCGATGTAGCCTATTTTCGCACTTATTTTTTGCCTCTTTTTAAATTATTTTATTTCAAGTAATGCCTAAATTCATTTGTAGCATTTTTAACTGAATGATTTTTTTAGTGTTTTATTTTTTATTCCTTTACACAAAATATTACAGAATTCTAAAATCAATGATCAGCCATAACATAAATATCAGATTATCATTATCTGCCAGAATTAGTTGAGCAACATGAGGAGAAGTAGACGATGACAGATTTTCTTTTGGGGCTGAACTGGTAACCGTACTAAGGGGTGTCTGTCAGACAGCGGCCCCTTTTCTACAGTTCTTACCAAGCCTATTGGTCAAAGAGCAGATGCAGACCCTTCATTAAACAGATTACATACTGTCTAGAGCAGCAGGGGCAATGCCTGGTAGTTCACCGGGGAGGAAAAAAACACAACCGCTGGTGGCTGATTGCACACGCCTTTCGCTGTGGGAAACATTCTCACACCTCACACCCACACGAGAAGCCACTCTCCTCTAGTCTCCGTTCACTGGTCAATCTGAAACCCCTGTGCTTCATGCCTGAGAGCAACACACGCCACTCGCCAGATGGCTTCCCAACTGCAACCGGTGCTTCAATGAGAATGTGGTGATACACATCTCGTTAAGCAATTAAAATGCCCCCATCGCTCTCATGTCCACCAGGTCCCCGGGGAAGCTGCACGACGTGATTGCGATTTGGAGAAATGTGACTGGAAATACCGACAATCCGAATAAGACCAACGTGTAATTAAAAGCTCATCCTTCGCTATGTTAATGTTCACGAAGAGGAGAGCGAGCAACGCTCCCAAAGTCTCAGGAGCCGAGAAAGATTTAAATGTAAACAAGCCCGTTAAACATGTCTAACAAGCATGCAGATTGGCACAGCTGTCAGATGGCTTCCTGCCTGTTGGTGGGAATGGCGCTGGCTTCCGTGAACTGTAACTCACTGGAATGACAACAGGTGTTAAACCCTGTGCTGTGCCTTCTAATCTCAAGAATAAGCAGTTAAGAGTGAAGAGCGTAAAGGTGAAGTACACATCTCAGAATATTTTTGAAATAAAAGGATTTCACAAATGTGACAAATAAACTTTAATTGTCAACATCATGACAACATCTATATTTAGGGAGCCAGGCTGCAATTAAAAGGATAGCAAATGCAACCAATCAACAAAGTGTGATTCACAAACAAATGACTTATGAACCTTTCTTTATTAACAAATCAGTCATATAAAAATGATAGATTATATCTATACAGAAATATAAAAAATGTGAAATAAGAAGTTACACATTGCTGATGTTTTAACTATAACAACCAACAAAGCATAAAATTATTTTAAAAGGTGTAGTAAGCGATGTCTAAGAAACACTGTAAATATTTTAAATCAATTCAAACAAACACACCCCCGACTTTCATTGCTCCACACCCAAAATGCACAAGCGGATGTCTCTTTATCATAGCTGAAGTAAAGCAAAATAATGCTAGGAACAAACGAACGATAAGGAAGAACAAAAAATTAACATACGGTACGCAGAAATATATACAAGAAAGAGCTGGATGTTAGTCGCCAGCACCACAGCAGATCCAGACAAACAATGACACTTAAAAATATCCTGTTACTATCAACAGCATATCTTGGTTCTGTGAAAAAAACAATGTTACTTATGTATGTCTGCTGATTGGCTACAAGCGTGTTGTTGTGCTTAGCCCGATCCACTTTCAACAGCGTTTCTCGGAAATTGCTTACTGCACCTTTAATGCACATCCCTGTGAAATGTCCAACCACTGCAACAGGTTGAATTGACAACTGTGATAATAACAACCATCTGCATTGAGCAATTATGAAATCTGGTAACTAAAAAAAAAATTTTTTAAAAAAAACGTGTAAAGGTTTGTTTGTTTTTACTTGTATGTGAGCATACATTATGATAGTTGTCATTGACATTTTCTTTTTGAAAAACAAGTCTAAAAACACATCATGAAGCCCTAGAAAGACAAACAGTCCAGCTAACCTCAGCTGTTCAAAATCTCCACAAAAGAGTTCATGGGTCATAAACAACACCCCTTTTCTCAGCCTTCAATGTGACCACCATCATGATTCAATTGTCTTTAAAAAACATCTCCCTTTTTTAATTTAGCTAGTTACACAGCTTTGAGAAAAAGCAATGTGCAAAGTTTCAATCCTTCAATGCATCCTGCATTGGTCCTTTGAAATCACTGTAACTAATATAAAAAGAGTGCTTAGAGCTGTGCAACAAAGCAGCATATCAAATCAGAATTATCTATGAACAGTATTTCCCATCTAATTATCAGAATAATGCAGATATCAAAATTGAGAAATCACAAAAATTCTCACCTCTTTTACCACCGACCCTGTGCTAATTTCACAGACAGAACGAACATGTACATGCGTGATAAATTAGAGAAGAACATCTCTGGTGTGGTCTGTCTGCCTTTATCACAGGAGAGATTAATCAAGGAGAGGAATGTGCATCCATATCAGTGCTGCATTCCTAAGGTCGCCAAAAGCAACAAGAGTAATGGCATCGCTGTGATACGAGGGATGTTTTACACTCGAGGGTATGTTGGATCTAGACTGTGTTCTTTTACGTAGAGTAGTCGGGCTGGTGAATACTTGCTAAATCTGATCTGATGTATTTGACTTTGCAGGGCTTAGATAATTTAATCCACAAAAATCCTATTAAAAAATAAAACAGTCTATGTGCATGGCTCTGAGATGTATTTCACGTCGTTGCAAAAGTAAACATAATATACTCCACAAACTGTAACTAACTCCTTTTAAACAGACTGAAACAGAATCATTGGTTTTGTGTCACCATCATATGTAAGTGGAGAAAGATAATAAAGTCAAATTGACATTTCATATCCAGAATACAACAAGTTGACACTGACTACCCAATGGCCAGTTATTCATGACATGACTGCTATGGAGTGTCCTGATGTGGGGAGTTCTGTAACCACTATCCTGGCAGCCAGTACACACAGTATTTACAAGAGGCTGTTTTACAACACAGTAATTTTCCACCTCCATCATTGGAGAAAACACAAACATGCAGAAATTGAAACTGACACAAACATTTGACAAAGCAAGTCCTGTCTTCCACCTGAAATAATAGGATAGGACCCATGTTCACTTCACAAAACTTTAACACAGAAAAAAATTCGACAAAATGTTAGAATAACTAAAATCCCTGTATCTATACAATGAAGCTGTGGTAACCCAAGTAAAAGCCAAGACAGAACTAATAATGAAATCACAGACAGATTTCTAATTTGTTTCATTAAGTCATTTTCAGTAGTAACAGTTACTCTACTGATTTTTTACATATAGTAAAATACTATGGTTACCATATTCGTTTTTTGAAAGGTTGTCATCCAGTCTCATAAAACAACAGAAATTGCAACTAAACTCATAACATTGTGGGCTTTGCACACTTGAAACCGTTAACCCTGGTCATTGTTAACCCCAGGTAAATTTAATCCTAGGTTATCTTGTTTCATGCTATTCATGCTGTACCCAGTCAGGTTTCCGATATCGTCTACTGTACATTTATAAACGTTGGGTTAGCTTTCTTTTTCGGTTATGATGTCAACAACACTGGTTTGATGGTGTGGAAACAGCACGCGACCCGTTTTAAAAACCACTTGCCAGTCAGTAGAAATGTCACCTAGACCCACTGTGCTTGCCTTAAGTCTTATGTGCTACTTTCTGTGATATTTTAACCGTTTCACTTAAGAAGCTTAAACTCAACATCTCATGAAAGTTTACGCGACGTACGTCAGTTCGTGGATATTTAAGGAGGCAAGCACAGGCAGTTTACGATGGTTGTCTGTTGCTGAACAACCGTTTGTTCTAGCATCGCAAGTAGTGCAGGGTTTAACAACTCAATGCAGTGCTAACCCTCTTTACAAAATTTAATGTGAAACGTTTCTTTACCCAGGCTTAAAACTGGCCTTACTTGGGTTTTCGACCAAAGTTCAGTATGAAAAGCCCATATAAAAAGTTAAATATTGGTATAGGCTACCCATTTGTGGATACAGTTGTTTAGTTACGTATTGCGCAGGCATATTGCAGATGAGGGCAAGTGGTATTCTTGACTCACTAAAGTTTTTCTACACGCTGGCTGTGCCTCAAACCCCACTGAGACAGTAGGCTATTTTGTGACTGCAGCCGTCCCAAAAATATCGGTAGACTGCTCACTGGGTTGAGACACAGACAATATTCCCCCTCAAAACAAACAAAACAAATTCTACACGCATCACCTTTGGTTTTTCATCCGGCTCTCCTTTTTGTTCAAAACCCCCGGAACGCAGTTGGTCAGTTCGGTCCAGTCCGCATGTAAGCCACAACTCCAACCGGTAGAGAACCGAGAGAAGAGCCAGGTCTCTTTCCTATTGGGTCGGTAACAGGTACACTTCTTCTGTCCCGGTCTACAGTCACACGGAACCTCCAGCCTGACATTCTGGACCAAGTGTCTCCCGAACGTGGTGCCGCCGGTCTTCTGGATGTGGAGGAACACGATCACATCATCCCCTTTGATTTCAAAATCCAAGCTCCGCTCCAGATCCCTGATGGGGAAATAGTATTTCTTCACGTAATGTGGATCAGGAGTCGGGAAGAGATCCGCATCGTCTTCCAGCATGTACCCGTGCGGCGAGCCGAAGTTCATCATCCCCGGAGCCACGTACTGATACAAAATCAGCATGAACAGAACCGAGCCGACAACGATGAACAGAAATTTACTGCTCCTCTCAACCATGTTCCTTCCAGTGAGGAGGTTCATGTGTTACCATTTCCCGGTTGCCTGTTTTTTAGGGTGTCTCCATATAAACACACGGCAGTCAGAGTATCGCGCGCGGAAAGTGAATCGTCAGACACATTGGATCAGAATGGGAACGGTCGGACTCATTGCATCAGAAGTGTTGCAGTATACGATCCAGTACGGCGCGATCTCCCTCCTTCCACCACTGTATGACACAGTGTGTTTAAAGTCCTCGACACATCGCTGTGAAGCTCCTCCAGCAGCGTGCACAGCGACACCCACTTTCCCAACACACGCGCGCGCTCCACACTCTCTCAGACACAAATGGGAACAATATTTAGTTTCTAGCAAACGCCCGCTATTCTTATTGCATTTTGATATTTCTGTTAAGACATCGGCGTTTCCACACAAGAAGCCAAGCAGGCAGTGCTTCCCAAAAAAAAAATCATAATAATATTAACCAGGTAAAATAATAGTAGAAAATAATAAAATAAAATAAAATAATGTTCCTAACAGGAGCATGAATCTGCCTTTACGCCTCAAACTGACTACAAAACACCCCCCTTAAGCACTATATTATGAATTTAGAAATTACTTGAGTCAAATATGGACAAACTTGAGACTTTGAATGAATAAAAAGCATGTTAATATAAAAAGTACAAGTAGGCTATATAATTATTAAATAAAAACAACATAACTATAAAAACGCAACAAAAATATAAAATCTTTCTAGTTGTATATAAAAATAAGTAGTAAATAAAAAAGTAAATGTCTACTTATGACATACAAAAGTGCAATAAAATGAAAAACATACATGAGGATACAATGTCAAATACATGTTACGTTTAAAATGCTTTAAATTATAATACCGTGTTTTTCAACTATTTGTAGTAAAAGTAGTCGCTCAACTGCATAATAGTCCTTGCTGGAAAATTATGTAATAGATTAAATTGTGTGATGATATAATTTTTGTTTAATGACAGACTTGCCAAATGGCAATTTGTCATTGAGCAGAAAAATATGTATGCCCACCTCTGATAAGATAAAAATCCTAATTCATTTGCAAAAGAAAAGTTTGTATTTGCAATGAGAGCCCAACACTCCAACTTGAAAACACAGTGAAACATAAAATCAACACAGAGAAACGGTTTTGCTAGTACTCAGCCTGGACTCGTCCACCACAGCTAGTGGGCAGTATTGAGAGCTGTGTTGTATATAGAGTTGTGTATAGAGAACTGTAGTCGTGTATTGCCATTGGCTTTTGATTTTGCCTCATTAATGTGCAAGAGTAGCATTCTTTATTATTATTATTTTGTTGTTGTGTGGGGAATTGCATGTACAAAATCTCAGTGAATGTGGTCAGAGAAGCAAGCAAAAATAATTAAATGCATTATTGAATTCTATCAATAAAATTATATAAATATTGGTATTAAACAAACAGTTTACTCCATTCAAACTACTTTACCTCAATCATATTTACCTCTTCCATATCAAACACAATGACAGGTGAATGAAAACCTAAGTAACTCACTGACATTTATGCAAAACATCATTCTCATAAACTGATTAAACTAATGCTTATGGGTATACAGTACTTAGCTAATTCACAAACATTAGTACTTCCCCTGGCTTATATCTCTCTTCTCAAAATGCCCTGATCTTGTACAAATTAACTCAAGCAAATGATGTTTGGAACTTGGTCGCTTAAATACCGCAAATCAAATTAACATATTTTTATTTACAACTTCAGCGGCGGCCTAAAGAAAGCCTGTCATTTGATATCATGATTATTACGCCTAGGGACCCACTGCATAATGAAGCTATGGAAATGCTGTGTTGTGGCTGATCATTTGTCGGTTCACTAAGATAAATTGTAAAGTGTGTCCTGCCCTCTGGTTCTGTTCTGCTGTTACAACAACTTCACTTGTCACATGGTGGGCTCCATCATGCATAACTTTTTCACTCAAGCACATTTCTACATTGTCATAGAGTAATGTACAGTATGCTTCATGTATGCTTTGGGTGAATGCAGGGTAACCAACCATAGTGCATACTAGAGTTGCCAACTGTCCTGAATAATATGCAGTTATTCCGAGTTTTGTATGAGGCTGCCATGCCATTGTCAAGCTAATGTGGTATATTTATCTTAAATAGTAATTTTAAATAAACCCACCCTAATCAGCATGTAGAAGCAAAAAGAACTTTGATTAAACTGGTGATTCTTGACCGTGACAAGCTGCAATATGGACCAGACCTTATGATATTTAACTAAAATGTATCTGTTGGCTTGTTATGCTCAAACGTTTACATACACCTTGCAGAATCTGCAAAATGTTAACTATTTTAACAAAATAAGAGGGATCATACAAAATGCATGTTATTTTTTATTTAGTACTGTCCTGAATAAGATGTTTTACATAAAATACATATTTTTTTTTTTCTTCTGAGTCTCTTGTTTGTCCTGAGCAGTTAAACGTCTTCAGTAAAATCCTTTTGGTCTAGCAAATTCCAGTTTTCCAGCATCTTTTGCATATTTGTACCCTTTCCAGCAGTGTATGATTTTGAGATCCATTTTTTTCACACTGAGGACTATTAAAAAAGGTGCAAACATTCATGGATGCTCCAGAAGGAAACACGATGCATTAAGGGCCGAGGGTGAAACCTTTTTGAATTTGAAGATCAAGGTAAATTGTACTTAATTTGTCTTCCGGAAAACATGCAAGTATGTTATGTTGCTTCCGAAGGGTAGTACTAAATTAATAAATTAAAAGATATTTAAACAAAATAAGAAACATTTTGAAATTTTCATCCTGTTCAAAAGGTTTCCTGTTCAAATCAGTTTACATTTATTTTTCACTGGATTTGTTACTATGTTAATTAAAATGTCTAAAATACAAAGCACTTTAGTTGAATTGTGTTTGTTCATCTTATTTATGCACATTCACAGTTCTGTGGTGTTATAATTTAGGTTTGCTAAACTGATATGGGTCTGATGGTGTGTGACACTTTAGTATAAAATTAGGCTATTTTTTAAGAAATGAAACAAAATAGTATGTTAGTAATCCAAAAAGTGACAGCATGCATCTTTATCACTTAATTCAGTCAAACAGTTTTTACATAGCTGCTGGCATATACATTCTGTGCACTGTAGCATTTTGATATGGTCGTCATCTGCCACCAGTGGTTTCCTTAAAGGGATAGTTCACCCAAAAATGAATATTTTGTCATCATTTACTCACCCTAATTTTCCAAATCTCTATGCATTTCTTTCTTCTTCAGAACACAAAATATTTTGAATAAGGCTGGGGTCAACTTTGGACTCCACTGACTTTCATTTCATGGACCAAAAAAACGCTGTTTTTTTATAATATTGTGTTCTGTGTTCATGAAGAAATAAAGTCTTTGGAACAGCTTTGGAACAAACATAAGGGTGCGAGAGTTTGATATCCAGTCTGAAAAAGAATAACTAGAAAGGGACCAGTGAGTAAATGATGACCGAATTTTCATTTTTGGGTGAAGTATTACTTTAAATCTCAAATGGCATAAGTGGTATAAGGAAATGGAGAGTGTATTTCACTCTCCTAAACAGAAACTCAAATTCTTATTTTGTTCAGCTGAAATTGGCAACCCTAGCTGCAAGATGTAATATTGATGAGAATATTGGTTTGCCACAACTATTTCTTCTGTAATGATTTGTCTTATGAAAGATAGCACCTTTTAGTGTGGTGCCTTCCTGCAACTGTTTTCATTTTGTGCACCATCAAACTGAAAGGTAAAATAACGTACTTTGGATACCATACTTTTTCAGCCATCGCTGTAGGCCTAGTTGGAGTACTGACGACGTGGAGGCCATAAGGACCAAAACCCTTTGAAACGTTCTCAGCGGCCTGTGAGAGCCTGCTTTGAACGACGTCGCTAGCTGCTGAATAGTAAGGGTGCGGTCTGGCGAGAGCCACGCTTTCATTTGTCTCGAGTCTATGACTGTTCCCAGGAAGACAGTATATAGGCTGGGAAACAGTGTGCTCTTTGCCTGATTGATCCTGAGACCCAGGCATTCTAGATGGCTGAGGAGCCAGGATCTGTGTGTTAGCAACTCACTCTCCGATTGGGCCAGAACGAGCCAATCATCGAGGTAGTTCAGGATGTGCTTTCCCCGTTGTCTCAGGGGAATAAGTGCAGCATCGATGCATTTCGTGAATGTACGGGGTGCCAGAGACAGAGCGAACGGTAGGACCGTATATTGATAAGCCCGCCCCTCAAAGGCGAATCTTAAGAATGGCCTGTGGTGGTGGGCTATTTGGATATGAAAGTAAGCATCTTTCAGATCCACTGAGAAGAACCAATACCCTGGGTGAATTTGCGCAAGGATTTGTTTGGTTGTAAGCATTCTGAATGGACGTTTTATAAGGGCCTTGTTCAGGTGTCTGAGATCTAGAATTGGTCTGAGGGAGCCGTCCTTCTTCGGAACGAGGAAGTAGCAACTGTAAAAGCCTGATTAATGATGGGGGAACTGTCTCGACAGCTCCTTTTATTAGTAGATTTTTACACTTCGGTGCGAAGGACATGAGCTGCATTGCTTCCCACCAATGTCTCGACTACTGCGCGAAATCGCGGGGGTCTGCGAGCGAACTGGAGCGGGGTAGCCTCGCTTTATTGTTTTCATTACCCAGTCTGATACCCCGGGGATGGCCTGTCAGGTGTGTTTGGGTTTGCTATAAAGGCAGCTTTCGTTATCAGTAGCGTCTTCTTTGTAATGGGCCTGGTGACTGATTTGTGAACATTTCCAGCCGGCCGATCTGTGAGGGGGGCTGTTAGGGAAACACTCAGTTCTCGCTTTGTTTGAGCTGCTGTAAAAACAGCATTTTTCTGCAGTGGTGCGTGCCTTACTGCGGGCCCATTGACTGTTATATGGGGGGTTAACAGAAAAGTGCTCTTTTTGCACTTTATTAGGGTCGCTATTAAAACAGCATTTTTTTGTAGAGGTGCGTGTTTTGTAACGGGCCCATTTACTACAGTTAAAACATGTCCAGTCACCTGAACTGAAGAGGGGACTGAGAATCGTGCACAAGCTTTTTTTTGAAGGAGGTCCGGCCGCCTGTGGGACTTCTCTTTTCCCCCGTCATTCGACTAGGAGGGCTTCCAAGGCTCAGGGTCGATCACAAGCTTGGGTCGGGGGCCCTGACGCACCAGGAACGGGTAGTGCACTGCAGGCTTTAGGCGTCGGTGAACTTCAGCTGCTGGGCGGGGCTGAGAAGTCGGCGGCGCGGGCTTGGCTGGCTCGGGGTGCGGCACTATCTTGGGGCGTCCCGAAGCCGAACTCGAGCGTTTGGGCAGAAAATGTCTCATGGCCTCCGACGATTTTTGCGCCTCAGTGAAGCGCTCAGAGAATCCCTTCACCGCTGGGCCGAAGAGGTCGGTGTTAGAGATTGGGGCATCAAGGAAGTTGGTTCTGTCCACGTCCTTGATCTCCATAAGGTTTAGCCAGAGGTGGCGCTCCAGCACAACCAAACTGGCCATACCTCTGCCGATCACCTGGGCGATGGTCTTTGTGGCACGCAGCGCAAAGTCAGTGGCGCAAAGCAAGTCCCCAAAGGCCTCAGGGTCCGGGCCAGTCTCATCCATAGAGCGGAGGAGCTTGGCCTGAAACACTTGAAGTATTGCCATAGTGTGCAAAGCCGATGCAACCTGGCTGGCGGCAGTGTGAGCGTGACCTGCGAGGGCAGATGTTGTTCTGCAGGGCTTGGATGGGTGCACCGCCTTAGTTCTTCATCCGCTAGAGGTGGGCGGGCAGAGATGCGCGGCCACAGCTTCCTCTAGGGGCGGCAACGTGTTGTAGCCTTTTTTCTCAGCGCCATTGATAGTCGAGAGCGTTGCAGAGGTTGAAGTTGATTTGGTCAGCTTGTCGTGTACCTCGGGGAAGCAGGTGGGGGGGCGGGGTCAATTGTCGAGCCCGAGGGACAATCTTCACCCTCGGATGCAACCAGAGACAGGCTGTCATTGCCATCTTCCTCAGATGCGCTAAACGAAACGAGTCTTTCTGCTTGAGAGGAGGGGCATAGATCTGTTTGTGAGAAAAGCACCGGTGAGGGGGTCTCGCTCGAGAGAGTGAGGCGCGCGGGGACTGGGCCAGTGTGGGTTCACTCGGTTCAGGCATCCTTTGACCTCGTCGCTTCTTCCGTCGAGGCTCGAGAAGGGAAGGAAGCGCGGGAGAACGAGGGGCAGGGTTGCCGTCCAAGAGGAGAGCTAGCCATGAGTGCAGGATGGAGATGGGCAGGCTCTCGCAGTGCGGGCAGCCGCCATTGTTGAGTGCAGTCTCTGCGTAGGCGAGGCCCAGGTATGGGGTGCTGTGTCTGTCAGTTTCATGCAGAGAGGCTATACATGAAGTGCATCCGGAACGCGGCATTTGAAACAACGCTGTTGGAAAATTTGCTCTTTCAACTTCTAGAGTGTCGCGATGGCGAACACACAGAAGTAGCCAAAAAGTGACTCGCTTCGGCTCGCTTTAAATGGTACCACCTCTGTTGAGGTTCCAAGCGTACCCTACAGATACTAAAATGTGACGTGGATGCACTGTAGATTACTGATTGGTCAGACAGACAGAATCGTCACTACCAGCGTCATTGTATTTGCGAGACATCAAACCCGCTAGATTTGAATAGCCAGTAACAGCCTCCAATGTTTTAAAACTACTTGCTTGACTTGCTTGAAGAAAAAAAACTTCCAAAAAAGAAATGGCTGAATCGTGGTCAGTGGACGAGAAGCGCAGACGTTCCTCTTGTTAGTTGCAGAGGAGCGGATAAACTATAACGATCAGTCATAATCCCACCCACTTTGAAGCGGTACTAACTGCAGTGGAAAAGCAACCGAGCTAAAGCGAACCGAGCCGTGCCGCGCCGAGCCGAGTCGTACCACGCAGTGGAAAAGCAAATCGAGCCGAACCGTGCCCTGCGAGCCGAACCGTACTGAGCCGTACCGAGCCGTACCATGCAGTGGAAAAGCGCCATATGGCAAAATGGTCTGCTTATATAGGCACAAGCCTCGGCCATTCTGGCGGGTTCTGGCGTGAAGCGGCCCGATTGGTTTCTGCGTCTCAGCCGCTTCGCCACAGGTTCGTGCAGATGCTGTGCAGCTGCACTTTGTTTTAAAATAATGGCATCAATATTCTCGAGAAAAGGAGTTTTCCTACTGCGTATAGTTAAGCAATACGAAGTGAAAGTTCTCGAAAGGGAACTCTACATCTTTCTTTAAAGGGATAAAATGAAAATTCTGTCAGTAATTACTCACCCTCAAGTTGATCCAACCCCGTAAAACTTTCGTTCATATTCGTAACACAAATTAAGATATTTTTTATTAAATCTGAGAGCTGGATCACTCCTCCATAGACTTCTAAGGGATTGAAACTTGACGGCCCCGAAAAGTTATTAAAGACATCGTTGAAATAGTCCAAGTGACTACTTTTTGTGCGCAAAAATAACAAAAATAACGACTGAAGTCACTTGGACTATTTTAATTTTCAGAATTTTCAATTTTGGGTGAACTATCCCTTTAATACACACAGGACACAGGGCTGCTTTTGATTACGGCCTGAGACTAGAAATGGCCTTGCTTACTAGACGACCTCTGACCCCTTGCATCAGTGTGCCCATCTACCTAAGCACACTGGAATGATGTCATTATTGTCATTTTCTAGAGCTCAGGATTGAGTATTTAGGTAACATCAATCTCAAGGTCATTGCAAAAATTAAACTAAACATTACACTCAAGTTCGCATACTTGAAATACTTTAACCACTAAAATTCACACAAAATTAATTGACTGAAAAAATACCACTAGGAAATATCAATATAATATCACATTGGACTGAGTCTAACTGATGACAAACATGAACACTTAGACTAGGATTATTTATTTTTCTGAACGCAATTTTAATCCTAATCCGACATGGCATCTCTGGCTTTAAGATATAATACATTTTTATATATACTCCTTTTGTGTGTGTGGCACAATCACACAAATACACATTTTTGGGGTATAATATGACAAAAGCAATCTCATGGTTATCATCTTATTCTGTATAGGTGCTGCAATAATAATACAGACTGTTTAAAAACCAATCCAAAAGATCCAAAAATACATGTTTGGATGGTGATTTTCTGCTTCAGCTGTCCCAGTTATCTCCTGGGTTTAGAGTTACCCAACAGTCTTGCCTAAATTAATGATGTGTGCAACTTTAACGGATGTATGTGGGAGTTACTAATTCCTTGTTTTGACACTTACAGTGACAGCAAGATATAAGAACCATTTTTAAGATCTGTAAGGGTGGGAGAGAAAATGAGTGTACGGTCAGCTAGTTATGCAGCTATTTTTTATGCCTGCAGAGTTGCTGAATGTTTAATAGTAATGCTTACTTGGATGAGGGAGTGTTTCAGCAGATTGTGTGAGTATTGCTTACCTCAGATGGACAGGACTGGCATAAAAGAAAACGGAGCTCTATTCCCAGCAGAAAAAGAGAGCCAGACCAGACTCGTGGGCTGGCCTGAAATGGGGGCCTGTGTGAATTTATTTGGTAAGAAATTCTGATGTAAGCCCTGAATCATCTCATTTGGCTATAGCTGCATCCATTCGAGGAGTGTTGTGTGAGAAAGGCGAAAAACTATTAGAAGAAACAAAAACAAATCAAAGTCTGAATGCCATTTCTGCATGGAATTATTTGATTGTTTTATTTAAGCTCTATTGTAGTTTAGCCATTTTGTACCTCTCTGGGACATTCGATTCTGATTATTCAAGAGCCATCAGGCAGTCAGATATTTTTCCTAATGTTCACCATCGTCAATGGCAATGCTGCAAATCACACTGGCGCTAACAGATAACGTTCTCAGAACATTGGTAAACAAATTATGTAATGAACAAGCATTATTCCAGTACCATTACTAGAATGTTCATTCAAAGTAATCTGGTCTTTAATAATGTTCTCAAAAGTTATACATCATTCATGGAACGATTCTGACTGAAACGTTTTAGTTGGATGTTCGCCTAATTCTTTTTCACATTTCAGAACGTGAGAACATTTAAAAGTAACTTTCTCATAATGATTGAAGAATGGTAAAATGGAATGTTCACTTAACGTTCAAATAACTAATCTTGTTCGTTAGGGTTTTAAAAACTGGGCGTTTTGAATGTTCAGAAAATAATGTTTTCATATTAGTGGGAACGTTAGCAAAAATGTTGTATAGGCTAGGCCTAACATATTTTTCTTGGCTGGGTTTACAGTATAACTTTCGTGTAATATCGCAGACTCGCACTCTTTTTTTTCTGTTCATAAATAGTTATCTTACGTCTTATTTATCGTGTATAATGAAACTGACCTTGGAAACTTCAGACGGCCTGTTAATATTACAAAAATTGACGTGTTCGTTTTGTTCGTGTTCGTGTTCGTTTTCGACTGTTTGATTTGTATTTGTTTTTTGCTTTTTTTTACTTAATGGAATATTTAAGAAAATATACAGGTAAGAGTATACTTTTTTTTGTTGACTCAAATCAATATTTCATGTGTATGTCAGTGTTGCCAAGTCTGCAGTTTTCCTGCAGATTTGGGCCACTTTTAAAAGGTTGCTGTGGGTAAAGCAACAGAAGCAACTACGTATACAACTATAATTCAAAAGGCTACTTCGGTAATTAATGCTATAAGTGAATTCAACTAATGCATAGCCCTATATTTTTTCCACAGGGAAGCTTATTCCTTTCCAATAGTTTTATCCTCGGAAGCAGTTTTCTTATTAACCTCAAGAACCACCTATGGTAGGCCTACTGCATCACATTTAACATTATGTACTTCTCCACTCAGAGAGACAAGGACTCACTGGGGCAGAAACAAAAACACATTTCCTATTGAACATACAATGCAAAAATTGCTGCCAATATAATAGGACTCAACTTCCCCCGAGTGTGTGATTTTAAGGCACCCTTACTGGTGTACTTATTCAAGGCTCGCAGTTTCCTATTTTTTTAAAACATCTTTTTGGAGGTGCTTTTTTTTAACCTGCTCAAATGAGAAAATAAACTTTCTTTGTCAAATACACAAAGGCCTGTATTTGCTCCATGAGGTTTCTTTCATTCAATTTGAAATGTTATCAAGTTGGTTAAATGAATGAATTATGAAATGAATTATTCATCTACTTTACTTGGAGAAGAGAGAGAGGGGGGGGGGGGGGGAGAGAAAACATGATAATGAGAAAAAGAGAAAACACATCTTCTTGCAGCATCTTTGTCCAAACCAGACTGTATTGAACTAATGAAAGAAAATCAGTCTTTGCAGCTTGCCCAGGTGTTCTCAGTTAGTGAAGAGATGTCATGTTATGAGCTGCTGATAGTTTTCATTTGGTTGTAAGTGTCCCTGTGCTCTGTAAATAATTCAAATGTCCACACGAGACTGAGACTTCAATGAATACTTTGCATTGTTAAACAAACGTGCAGGTAACATACAGGAAAGTGCTAACTCTCCCCAACCGCGTGCGTCTCCCTTAGGGGAACGCCCCCCGTGTATATGTGCATAGGGATGTAGCAGAATCCACTTAAAGGTATAAAGCCACATTTACATGTGGACATTGTATGACATGCTCCAAGGTCACGTTGTGCAGGACAAGTGATTTAAAAGTCTTCAGTAACTCAGTGTACTTCTCATGTGAACACTTGAACACGGTATAAGCAATTTAACAACACAGAGATGCAATCAGTGTGTGAATACAAATAAGCTTAAATTTCATTCAAAAGTGAATGTGTGATAGTAAAGTATTGATAAAAAATTGCATCTTTTGCAGCATCTCAGTGTTCTAAAAATGTCGCACTCAAGTTAAAATAAGTTAGGGGCCGTTCACACAGAACGCGTTTTTCCATTCCACTGTGCTACTTTTCCAGTGTTTTTCAATGTAAACATCCACTAGACTGATGCCTTTAACCGTTGTGCTCGCATCTCGAGTCTTTTGCAGCGTCTTGCACACAAAACATCATTCTAAAAATGTAAAATAAGTTTGAAGAAACGCATCTCTAGACCTTGCTCTTTTTTTTGTTCCAATGAAAAGTGTCTTGCGTTTTTAACAGCAAACACTGTGAACTGGCCGTTATGTAGTCAGTAGGTTGTGAGTCCTGTTTTGTAACAGAGGACTGATGCAGTATGCAGTCTTTGCATTCTCCAGCATCTCTGTGGCACAGAGGGAAGAGCGAATGAGTGAAGTGTGTTGTCATGACTCCTCAGGGAGCAGGTTTTAAACAGAGAGGGGAGGGGACACACACTGTGGTCTAACTTGTGGCCCAAGCCCAGAGCATGCAGACTCATCCGTGAGATTAATGAGCCTGGCCGAGCGAAGGCTCATCACATTAGCATAGAGATATAAAATGTGACTCTGTCATGAGGGGAGGCACACTGGTGACTGCTCTGAGGAAAGATCACCCAGGATGCAATGCAGATTCATCTCTGCTCACAGCTCTTTCTGATCTCAGCATCGGGCACTGCTGACTCCATTCATATAATTGCATTGTGTGACATTGACTGGTAAAGTAAACAAGGCTGATGAGCTGTGCACACAGGTGTTTTTAAAGTCCTGGTGGTTGCATGAGGGAACAAATCTGTCAAGAGATTCTGTATGGAAAAAAATATCCCTGGTTTCCACAGCAGTTGATCCAGTTCACAGAACCATTCTGGGGTGCGTTTCCCAAAAGCATAGTTAGCCAACTTTGGTCGCAAGTTCAGTCATTATCAGCATAGTTCTAACGAACATTCGTCAATATTCAAGATGCAAACAGCAAACATTCAAGATGCAAACAGCATCGCAAAGTTGTGTGGTTTGAATGACAGCTCTTGACCTGTCGTAAGAAGCATCTTGTTTGCCTGACATGTGGACTTAAATCATTGTCTTGAGCAAAATAAGCAAGCTGACATTCAGAGCAATCTGTCTTTTATTTAGAATACATTCACATGTAATTTAGGGCTACGTCTTTTAGTTTGTCAAGAGATTTAAAGCACCGTTTTTGAACAGTGCGCATGTGCTAACGTGCTCTACCGTAAGAACGAGCCTATGATTGAATCTGGGGTAACACTTTATTTTACAGTGTCCTTGTTACATATGTTACATGTAATTACCATAGTAATAACAGTAAATTATGCCTAATTGCATGCAATTAACCCCCAACAAAATCCTAATCCTACCCTAACCCTATAGTAAGTAGGCTAAATGTAGTTGCTTAATTTTACTCAGTACTTAAATATGTAATTACACTGTAACAATGACACCTTAAAATAAAGTGTAACCGAATCTGGAAATAGAGCAAAATAACTGAGAAAAATTAGAAATAATCCTCAGATGTCCGTAATTTATAGCAAAACATATAGCATTAATTTAATCTCAACAGATTCATTAAAAGTAGTTATTACTCCACCGTGACATCATTAACCAATGTGGTTGAATGACCAATTTGCGACAATATGGTTTTGGTAAACGTAGGGGCGGTGATGGCGCAGTGGATAAGACACATGCCTTTGGTGTGAGAGACCCGGGTTCGAATCCACTGTGAGACACCAATGTGTCCCTGAGTAAGACACTTAACCCCTAGTTGCTCCAGAGGCGTGCGACCTCTGACAATATAGCAATTGTAAGTCGCTTTGGATAAAAGCGTCAGGTAAATGTAAATGAAACAGTCATGACTAGTTGATTTCTTCAATGATGCAACTATGGTAGTTAAGCACCGAGTTACGTTGTTGTACAGGAAACGCACCCCTGAATGATTTGTTTACGTACATTTCTTCATGTTGGAACAGCAGAAGTCATGGAGACAATTTTAATTTTTTTAAGTGACGTTCCCCTAGTGAAAAATTAATATACTTAAATGTATTGCTAAGTATAGACTACAAATACATTTACATATTTATTTACTTAACATAAATACCCTGCAATTATACTATTGGTATACTAAATTGGCATACTTATGGTCTTCTAAATTGGAACAACTAATTTTGTACTCAATCTACTTTAGTAATCCGGAAATAGTCCTGAATTTCTACTATAAAGATAAACGTAAGTATCTGTATTTGAGTATTTTATTGTGCTAAAGTGGTACTTTTGCAAGTATACTTTAAATGTCTTGCATTTAAAGACTGATATTATACAGAGATCATACAACTAATAGTGATATTAAACACATTATAAGGCTTAATATTAAGAAATGTGCCTTGTGCAATAAAGAAGTACTCTAAATAACGTTTAATTATATTTATATCAGTAAGTCTTAAGCAATATGTTAGTAAATATGTAAATGGTTTTGTAGTATACTTAGTATGAAATAAATGGATTTTAAATACATTTTGGTATAGGTTTTTTTCACCAGGGTCACATTTAAGTGACGGTACCCAACTATTTGATGTCAAATATCAATACAGGACATATTTATTATAACTGCAATATAAACAACCTGCAACCTTTTAATATAAAACTAACATAAAATAAGCATTTTTAAATTGTTACTATTATATTATATTAGCATGATACAAATATTCTCAAAAAATCAATATCAATTCTCAAAACACTAATTTTGAAGGGAGTTAGGAAAAATTAATTCCACTATAAAAAATAATATCAGCCATCTGCTATTTCATGACTGAACAGCTCAAGTAGTGCTTCTTAGATTCAAACTGAGACCCATCTTAATCTGACATGGTGTTCAGGAATATGGGGGAGGGAGATGGACAGGCTTATCCCTGAAATGCGAAGAGAGACTCTTTATGCCCGGGATTGTTTGAACTAATTATCTCTCAATTTCTATCAATCATGGCATGTGAATATCATCAGCAGAAAACACAGCGAGAGGGAAATCAAAACTGCCTCTCAACAAGCCAACAGATTAAAGAGTCTGCCATGCAGATCATGCATTAATGATGAGCAAGAGAGAATGAAGGAAGATGATTTAGTGTTGTCTAATCGCACACAAACAAGACAAAGAAAGAACGAGACTTTGTTTTAATTGAATTAGACAATCAACAAAGAATAATACAACACAAAACATCACTTATTATCTGCAAATAATATATTTTAATCAGATTTAATCTCATCAGCATCTCCTTTTACATTTAGTTGAGGTACTCAAATATATATTACAAAAATAACTTGCTGAATACCAGCATAAATTGTGTTTTGGACCCTAATTAATTTTATAAAAGTATTTGAACACTTTAAAAAAAATCACTGCATTAAGATGACAAATATCAAATCCAGTGACATCTTAATACAAATTATCCTTGATATTTTCTATTATGTTTTTGCTATTTTCAAATAAAAATGAGCTTGTACTCAAAAGTCATTTGTTTTGATATTTTTTGTAGTTACAAAATAGTAAGTAGTTGTAGTTGTATATACATGACATTCTTACATTATGAAGTGTGACTTAAGTGTCTGGATACTTTTTTTCCAGATAACTTATGTTCCTTTAAGCTATTGATATTGTGAATATGAGTGTCTGAATACTAATCACAGAAACCAGCCCTGAATGGAAGTTTCTTTTCTTTTCTTTTACTTTTTTTTTCATCTAGGTACGCTGACAGATATACACACTTCATTTGTATTTTTTCATTCTCTTCGAAATGAGCCAATATTTTACCTCTCTAAATGTCTCCGTTCGCTGAAACGCCAGCCCAGATTCAGGGCATAAATCCAAACGGACTCCAAACAGATATTCACTTGCTAGTGAGTCAGCAAATTAACAAAGTGAGAGACCATTAATAAGTATGCTCACACCTCAATGTTTTCCTTGAATGTATAAAAAAAAAACAGCCCTGCTGTCTCGCAGCCCACAGAAGAAGAAAAAAACTCTTCTAAGAGAAAATCTTCAATAAAGAGGATTCGAGAAGAAAGAGAGAGATACATGTGAATTTAAATGCAGCCTTAATTTCTCATGACTGTGTTTCTCAGGTCTGTGTCGGGAGAGTAAACAGTCCATAGCGGAGGAGTTTGAGAACTGACTGATGCTCAAGTTCTTCACATCTATGTGCCTGGGCCTTTGCCCAATTCCATGCGTCAGGGGTGAGATGTGTGCTTTCCTGTATTCATATTTAGAGGTGAGTGGACAGTAGCAACACTCATAAATATCTGACAGGGCTGGAATCATCGGAAGGATGTCTCAGGGCGGAGAGAAGATACATCTCTGCTATCATCTCAACTGTCACGTCCAATAATCCCATAATACATACTGTATGTCAACTTCTAGTGTTTACAGCTCTAGTGTTTGTATAGTGACGCAAAATAGAGATAAACCCAACCCAGGCTCATTGGAAAAGCGTGTGTATGCTGTCATTTTGGATAAATTATATTATTGTGCTTCTTGCAGGTTTAGCAACACTTTTAAAGTGAAATTACGTGAATCTGGAAACGTTTATTTAGGTTGTCATAGGGTACGTATCTCTGCAGTTCGGAAATGAAATATCCGGAGAGTTGCGCTGACAGACCAGACAGCAACATAGTATCGGCCCAGATCCGGCCTATATCTGGTACGGAATGGAATCCGCATGTACCAGTTTCTAGCACTGTGTAGCCTACCTTTCGGAACTATTCTACCCTTTGTCTCATCCATTACTCCGACCTGCAGCTATCCCGGTCTTAAAGGAATAGTTCACCCAAAAATGAAAGTTATCCCTTTTTAATTATCCCATGATTTACTCACCCTCAAGCCATCCTAGGTGTATATGAATATCTTCTTTCAGACGAACACAATCAGAGTTATATTAAAAAATATCATTGCTCTTCCAAGCTTTATAATGGTAGTGAATTGTGGTGGATTTTGAAGTCCAAAAAAGTACATCCATCCATCATAAAAATATTCCACATGGCTCCGGGGTGTTAATAAAGGCCTTCTGAAGTGAAGAAAAGCGATGCGTTTGTGTTAAAAAAAAAATCCATATTTAAAACTTTATAAACTAAAACAACTAGCTTTCCGACCAGGGGTGCGTTTACCAAAGCCAACTATGGTGCAAAATCCGTCGTTACCTATAGAGTTCAATGGAAATTGCGATCATAGCTGGCCAACGATGCTTTTGGGAAACGCACCCTTGTGTGCGACTCGTACTTGAGCGCTCCTTAATGCAAATGGCGTGCTGTACCAGGTGAGCTATCAAGCAAAGTCGTGGGCTGCATCCGGAAGCTGAAAATGCTTGCGTTCGGAGGAAGCATTCCAAGCTAGGAAGGCATCAAAGGTGTGTTCACACCATGTCATGATTACTATAATGATTATGAACAGTAAAAAGCCTTCAAGTGCTTCTAGAACGTGTAATTATAACGTGTAAATTTGTCATTTTCTGAGAGCTATGACTTCTACCATGTGGCCGCTGTACTACCTGACAACTGCTGATGTGTTCGACTTAAAGCAGCGCTGTGCAGATCAATCGGTGTATGACATCAAAGTATACCACTAGAGCGATTCAAAAGCATAGTGAGCTTTATTTGCGGTAATTACAAAATGGCTTGAACACAGCACAAGGCACACCTTTCCTGATCGATTTTTGAAGAAAGCATAGATGTATCATTCAGTGCCTTTGATATACCACTATCCTGTGCATTTAATTCCGTGACAGTTGAGCTAAAAAATAAATATGTCATCTGAAAGTTGCGTTTGGTGGTCTGTTTGTGTGTAAATATACATTTTTGACCAATTTTTTCAACGTTTGATGTTATTTCTAGCGAGAAATTACTACTATATTCATTACATACTCTCTTTGTTATTAACCAAACCTCTCATAATTTTGATCATTAAACGGTTACTCTACCTCAGAAGTCTGTCTGAAATCAGTTTCAATACCTTCATGTGCAAATGCTGCCTGCAAAGTAATTTGGGCAGCGAGGCAACAAGTCAGCTGCCTAAGCTTTCGGACTCAGCCTTTTTGGTTTAAGTTTAATGTTTAAGTCTGACAGTAAAGGCATGTTTTAATAATTTAAAGGGTTAGTTCTCCCAAAAATTAAAATCTTGTCTTTAATGACTCACTACATGTTGTTCCGTTCATCTTCGGAACACAAATTAAGTTTTTTTTATTAAATCTGAGAGCTTTCTGTACTTTCCATTAACAGCTATGCAATAAGCACTTTGACGCTATAAAACGTTCATAAAGAGATCGTAAAACTCCCTTTCTCAGGGAACTATGGTTACAGTCGTAACCTGAGACGTTCCCTTTCGAGGAAACTCGCGATGCGTCAACGGTGCTTTGGGAATCAGAATACCCAAATCGCCAGACTTTCAAATGCCTGAGTGTTAGCCTGTTGTCATACCACACTAAGCACCTGAGACCCTGGGGCAGCACCCAGGTCCAGGTTATAAAACCTGACGAATGTGAGCAGTGAGGACCAGCCGCATCACAAATGTCTTTAAGAGAAACTCCAGATACTATAGCTTTAGAAGCCGCCATACTCCTAGTAGAATGAGCCCTGACCGCCAAAGGGCAAGGCTGGTCAAAGGACTCATAAGTTAGAGAAATAGCCTCGACTATCCACTTGCTCACTGTCTGCTTAGAAGCAGGAAGACCCTTCTTAGGTGATCCAAAGCAGACCAATAATTTGTCAGATTTCCTAAACAGAGAAGTTCGATGAACCTAAGTGTCCAATGCTCGAACTGAATCAAAGGGCTCGAAGGGAGCCCAAGATAGGCCTTTTAGAACTATTGCCAGATCCCAAGCTGGCACCCTAGTGCGAGTTGCAGGCCTCAGCCTCAAAGTGCCACAAAGGAAACGAGTAATCAGGGGTTCTCGACCCAGAGATGTACCACCCACCGGGGCGTGGGAAGCCGCAATGGCCGCCACGTAAACCTTGAGCGTGGATGGACATAGAACTGATGTAAAACGCTCTTGTAGAAACTCGGGTACTGTGTTTACTGAACCCTTTCACACGTACGATCACACAGGTATGGGACGCAACCTTCCATCCTTTTTTGGAACAATGAAATAACGGCTGTAAAAACCTGACTCTCTGTCGGGTGAGTACACCTGTTCTACAGCTTCCTTCGCTAACAGGGCCTTTACCTCTTGCTCCATTAGCAGAGCCTGCTCGGGATGTACTACTGTGAGTAACACCCCATTGTAGCATGGAGGAAGAGAACCAAACTGGATTCTGTATCCTCTTTCTGCTATCTGCAGGATCCACTGAGATATAGATCTGTGGCCAGACGAAGTTCTCGAACCTCATCAGGCCCCACACGCTCACTCCTGTCTATATCCCCCAGCAAGTGTCACGATACACACACGAGAAACGATAGATCCAATTGCAGTGTTTTATTTGGGTAATTCGTACTCACAACCAGACCAGGCAAAGGTCAAAAATCCAATAAGGCAATCCAAAATCCAAAACACAAGACACAAACAATAACCTGGCAGATTCAGACTTTGGAGATGTGGTGATATAAAACAAGGACTCCGTGACAATGACTGAACAGACAGGGTATAAATACACAGATATAACAGGGTGACTGGAAACAGCTGCGTGCGATGATCAGTGATGAGTGACAGAACAGGATGATGGGAAATGTAGTTCATGAGAGAAGGTGACAATCAGGGAAAGAAACCTCTAGTGAAAACCCAGGGAACAAACCAGACACTGTGACATAACCCCCCCTCTACGGAGCGGCTACCAGACGCTCCAAGACTCCACTAAAAACAAAGCAAGAGTCCAGGAGGGATGTGGAACGGTAGAGGATCAGGGGGAGGGACGGAGGGCCAGGTCCATGAAGGTGAACAGGGCGGCCAGGGCGGTGAAGACCCTTCGGGTGGCCAGGGCGGTGAAGACCCTTCGGGCGGCCATGGGGATGGAACAGGATCGATCATGCGATCATCCCCCCCTCCATGGCCTCCACAAGTCCCTGAGAATCTGACCAAGCGGGTTCCTCTAAAGGATTGCGACCTAGCTGGAGTCGCAGACAAGCTGCCAGTCGCAGTTCTGGGGTACCCTCCTCCCCACTGACCGCCGACTGCCATGGTCTCCTCAATTTCCCGGGTCCACAGCGCGCAGCAATCGAACAGCGTCATCCAAGGCTCTGACTCACCAGATGACGGTCCTCACCCCTGCTGTCTCTTCTCCCTCTCCATAGTTGGGGGAAGGATACGGGAACCCATACTGCTGGATCCTTTCTGTGACGGAGTCCTTCTGTCACGATACACACACGAGAAACGATAGATCCAATTGCAGTGTTTTATTTGGGTAATCCATACGGGCAGATACAGACTAGAGCACTGAAGCATCGGGCTCTCTCCCCGGGCAGAAGGGACCATAAGGAAGGAGATAAGGCCCGGGGACCCGTCTCCAACCCCTATGAAAGATCCTTTTGCGATCCCCAGGAATGCATTCTCCGTGCTGCCTCGGCAACAGCGGGTCCTGCACCCTGAGGATCGCGAGCCTGGCCACTTTCCTCGAAAAGCGCCAGGCGAGAGCGGAGCATGCGAAGCGTAATCATCTCGCAATGCTGGCAATCAGCCCCCTTGAAGGCTGATACCACATGCTCCACCCCCAAACAAACTACACAAAGCTCGTGTGTCTCCACCCGTTAAATAATGCGGGCAGGAAGAAGCACAGAGTTTGTAAAGCTGTTTTGCGATAACTTTTCAAATATATATAAATCACAGACAACAGTAAATATAACAGACAGAAACAGGCAACAGAAGATAATGTCGGTTTGCAACGGATGCGCTTTTATCACTTCCTGGTCATGACGTCACCCGCCCTTGATGATCATTCTTTCCATTGGACTAGTTGACATAGATGCTTCAGACGCATTCACGCTGGTTCCCAAAGCGTCATTGACGCATCGTGAGTTCCCTCGAAAGGGAACACAAAATAAGCAGTATTCAGATAAACCCAAGCAATAGCAACACATTTTGCAAGGTAAAACATTTCAATTGCTTGAGGTGGTATAACTTAATCTGTGTGCTGAATCCAGATGTCATCAACACATCAAACAAAAGAAAGTCTTACAGGTTTGGAATGATATGAGGGTGAATAATTAATGACAAAGGTTTTGGGTGAACTATCCCTTTAAGGCAGTGTTTGCGCACAAAGGTACCTTCTGAAACTGATTTCGAACAGAGTTCTGTGGAGGCATACCAGTTTAATTAATATTTGCTGTCATACATAGCAAAGCGGTAAAAACATGTTTTATGTGAGATTTATTAGAGATCCCTGATTAAGACAAAATTATGAAACTGCATGTTGAGAAGTTTACTCATGTCATGGCATAAATACCTGTTGTATGTTACTGCAAGCAAGTACACAGCCAAATTTTTATGTACAATGTGAACATGTTAGTGTAGATCTGCTGATAGAAAGCAGAATTGAAAATGCTGTGATTAAGTACTGCGGTAAACCAAATGTTCAAGGACATGCTTTTATATTAGAATAAGCTGGTCTCAGCAGTGGATGCTTATCTAAAGGTATATACATTTTTATCAGTTCATGCAATAGAAAAATAATAAAAAAATTGAGACATTTATGCCAATGATTAGCCTAACCTTTAGTGGCAGTGGTAATGGAAAAAGGCAGCGCCCAGGCGTAACATAAAATTAGTGTATTTGTATTTATTAATCATTACTCTAATTATTATTTTCAGTTGTGACTATATTCTGGGGAATGTAAATCAACACAAGTAACATTTCACTTGCCTCACTAAACACTGATTTTACATTCTGTCAAGTGCTGGAAAATAGCACCTTAAATTAGCCTTCATAATTACAGAAGTTAGGTTCAAACGAGACTCTTGCCCCTTGACATTTTCTCTTCGTGTGCTCTTCCTGTGTTTGATATGCAGATAAATGGTGAGCGAGGAAAAGGCTTTCCTTCGATCCTGAGTATTTGATCTTTTCCGACTTGATTAGGCCGGAGAGTTTAAAAACCCACAGTCCGCTGACCTATTCCAAACATTCAGGATGCCTTCCTCTCAAAGGGCCACAGAAGACAAACAAAAACATGTTTTCTCTGGCGTTGGGCCACAAGAATCTATAATTATCCCTCTTTAGCTGGTTCTTTCCTCTTCCAAACTGCTCCAATTTTGCTCCCTGACAGCTTTGTACTTAATGCTACGGTGTTTAGGAGTTAATGCAGAGGTTCGCTTGCACTTACAGAAAAAAGAAAACACAAAATAAGCAGTAATCAGATAAACCCAACACATTTTGCAAGGTGGAAACATTTCACTTGCTTGAGGTGGTATAACTTAAGCTATGTGCTAAATCCAGATGTCAATCAACACATCAAACAGCTCCTATAAATATGGTTAGCGCACAACTGAAATGTCTCCAAAGAGAGGCTGGTCAAACAAATGTTATACGTATTAATTTGATTTCACCCATATTTTGCCTCTTATTGCTACAGCCAGCAATTAGGATGTGTAACTTAATTTAGGGCATGCACTGAACCGTGAGATTACCTCCGCAAACCGATTTGACAGAACTTCACCAAGAACAGAATAAGTAGCGGGAGTTTTCCATATCATTCTCTCTATGGGTGGCCCCCCTTCTCTTCATTTCAGCTCCAAAATAATTTACTAGTCCCTCGAACTAGGAACTTAAAGCAGGAAAATTATCTTTTGACAAAGTAAAGTAAGTGTATCAGTGTTCATTTTAGAAAATAAAATATAACAGTCACTAAATCTGATCTGCCTTCATTGACACCATTGTATGAGAACTGAACTGAGCTGGACGATGACATCACTGTTTTATCCAGAGTGGCTGTATAGATAAAAATAACTTTTTTACAACAGAAATTAGCCATCACTGAATTTACTTAAGCTGGACTATGACACTATTTTCTTCCAGAGCTGCTGTACAGCCGAAACAAACTTTCTTGCTTTGTTATCACTGTAAAGCTGATTTGAAACAATCTATATTGTAAAAAGTACTATATAAATAAAGGTGACTTGACTTGACTTGACAAATCACCATGCACTTTTCTTTCTTTTTTTGCCTTTAAAGTCTGGAAATATTTGGTGTTAGATATTTAATTGGGGTCAGAGCTCTCATAATAGGAGTGTCTCATTTGAGGATACTGAAGTCATTGTTGTGGTCAATATCCACAAAAGCCGTCGTCTCGCCTCTCTCGATTAATATGTGAGGACTGAGAGCATCTCGGTTTGACCTTGTCACTGGGGCTTAAACAGCCACTGTAATAAGATGTCACTACGAGGAAGTGACTTTTGCCTCCATGCTGTTTGAACCATTGTTAAAACTTCCCAAATATGATCACATTTCAAAGTCTGCAAATGCTATTGAAGAGGTTCACACTTGATATGTACTTTAAAAAAGAGAGAGAGAAAATAGTGAGAGTACCCATTCATCAAAAAAACGTCGAAACTCAAATCTAACACTTGGAAAACCCTTACCAACACTTACTAAGTGAAATCTTTTATGTTAGTCTTTTTAAAAAACCTTGTTACGTGAGACCTTTCTGAGTGACTCACATTTCTTTCCATCTTTCTTTTCTATCTCTTCTCTTATTTCATTAGGGGAGAACAGGTAAATGATCTGAGAGTGTGGAATATTCTCATAATGAAGCTGGTTTCTCCATCATTCACAATGAACCATGTCATCCATCTTTAGGACTGTCATCCTGATTCTATATTTGAATGGCTTCAAAGACAACGGAGATGTGAAGTGCCGACTTGTGTTTCGTTGGGAGTGTCTGACTTGTTTAATAGTCGTGAGCTTCACAAGAGCTGCACACTGTTGTTTGCTCTCCTTATGAAGAGTTTCAGAGCTTATTGTTTGTAAAGTTTGCGGATGAAACTTTAGGAATCACGTAAGAAGTGTTTATTTTCCATAATTCAATCTATGAAAGTTTAAAGAGCACTCAGATGAATTGTGCCACTTTAAATTCAATGTATCAGTAAACAGAGTTCAATCATCATTTAGCATATTTTTGTACATTGTACAAAGGATAATAGCTGTAAATTGTGTAGCTAAATTCAATTAAAATGGTGAATATGAGTAAAGAATCAAATTATTCAATTTGGATGCCTTAAAGGTAAAGCCAAATTAAACATAATTGTACCAACAACAACAACAACAACAAAAAGACAATATAAGCAATTTGCTGGCAATTGTAAAATGCTCCTAACTTATTTGATTTTTCTGCAAGCCAACAGCTTGTGGTATAAAGCAGTATTGATTTTTTTTTTTATCCATTCAAACTGATGCTTACAAATCATTTTCTTTTCCTTTATAATTCAAAGTTGTCTGCATTTCGACAAAACCCTGTCTAGCAATGTCAATCAGCTAAATAATGTTACTTCTGTGACGTATTTAAACTAAAACCATTCACAACATCCAGAAAGGTCAAGTGAAACAAATAGATGGCCAAACAATGCTGATTCTGATGGATATATTTACTACATCTAAATGTGTCTGTTTAAAACACAATGAACGTAAGCAGAGGGTGACAGAATCTCTTGCACTGGCTTATGACAATCCTTAGAATCGAGCTCTGGTATATAGCATTTAAGGCAGAACAAAGTGATACATAGTGGTACATAGTTTTATTTTAACTGGCCACATATATTGGTCAAGATTAACACTGCATTTTATAAATGCATTATATTGAGGGCATGACTGAATCGATACTAAAGCTAGACCGATTTTAAAAATGTCTACTAAATAACAAGAAGGACCTGTCAATGAGAGTCGACTGATGTGAGCAGACATGCTTAATATCACATCAATAGAGCACAGTTATATGTGTGTGTCATGCGCCAAGTCATTTCATGGCATATAATCAAAACGTATTAATCAGGAGGAGGGAATGAGAAGGACAGGAGAGAGAAAGAGCGATAGAAAGAAAGAAAAGAAGAGATGGTAACCTTTAAGCAAACCTTAGTCATTCATCAGTCAGTCCTCGGTTTGATACTTCTCTCCATGTCTCTGGTGGGATCTGGTTTGCATGTCAATGCACTGCGGAGGCGGCACCATCTCCATACACAGGCTGAGCAGAGAAAAACATAGTTGTGATTGATGACTCCGGACTCTTCTGATTGCATCTCTGTTACCACATAAATCACACATTTACCGATGCAATGCTGATGATTTTTTATCCCTTCAGTAAGTAAGAAAGTTCAAGGAGGTTTGCCCAACGTGGCAACACAGATTACACGTTAAACACAGCGAGTGTTGCGGCATCGTAATGCGATCATCAAAATGACACGGCCCGATGATATAAGGCAAACGCTGATTAGGCCGCAAGCATTAGAATTCATGGGGGAACAAATTTATGCAGGTACAAACATTTCCATCCACAAACACAAGCTCCACTGTATGGAAGACGAAGACATTTAAAGGGACGTTCAACCCAAAATGAAAATTCTGACAGTATTTACTCACATTCTTCTCGTTCCAAACCAGTATGCTATTGTTATTTTTTTCTTCTTTGAAACAAAAGAAATATTTTGAAGGATATATCTTTTTTATTACATACTACAGTTTAGGGGTACCAAGCTCCAAAAAGGATTAAAAAAAAGCACATTTTAACTTTTTTAACAACTTGTGCATTATATTCTAATCTTCTAAAGCAATACGACAGCTTTGAGTTAAAACTGACTGAAATGTATGTCATTTCTGTACACACACAGGTTTGCCATGAGGATGAGTAAACTAATTTTTCTATTTTGGGTGAACCATCCCTAAAAAAAATACAAAAAATTTCTTACATAATTTCTTTTATGGCTTCAAAGGGATGCAATGCTTGAGCTTTTCTGTTCTTTTGTGAGCTTGATATTGTCATTGTATGAAAAAGCCTGCATGAAGATTCTTCAAAAATCCTAATTTTTGTATTTGACTGTAAAAATAACAACATGGATTTCAGATGTCACCAGGATGAGTAAATAATGACATAATTTAAATTTTAACCTGAACTATTCCTTTAAATGAAAGTATATTCATGTTCATGTTCAAGTTGATATGAAATTGTCTTCTCTTTGCTCTCCTTGACAGCATCGCAAAGGAACCATCGCATGTTTCCATTCATTAAGATGGCAGGTGCATGACAAGGTTATCATACCACCATAATGGATCCATTTGCATCAATGTGGAGCCCTCAATTACTCTGTCATCGGCTCTTAGACAGAAGCGATTCAAGCGAACGTAAAACCTTTCGTTTGAATGAGGCTAGGACATCACGTTCATCCTCCTGTTTCGAGCCCAGATGAGTTTTTTAAACCTCATAAAGCCAGCGGGGGAGGAAAAGTAATTTCTGCAGAACTGTTCTGCGAGGCCACAGGCGCTTGTTTTCGTAGGCTTGAGGGCTTAAATTTCACTCATCTTATCAGAATGTTCCTGCATATAGAGCCTAACAGGGCATCTACTCATTGTGAAATCCCGCTGGCGACGGGACTACCAACCAATCGCTCTTATTTGGAAAGACCCACCCAAGGTACTGAGTCTGACAGAAGAAAACAACAATCATCACTGGACAAAAGTTGCAGATTTCATACACATGTGTGTCCATAATCCATATAACAGCTGCATCCTGTTCTTCCTCTGTGGAATTTTAGGATCACAGTCTTATAAAGTCTTCTCTGCCAGCCTGCAAAGCACTGCAGGTGGTCCGTGCTTGCCGAAAATGTGCAACGTTACCACAGCTGCTATAGAGCAGGAACCACGGGAGCGAGTCTGTCCGCCTCTGGCTAAATCAATAACTATCAATCTCTCCAAAAGCCAGGCATTTCCTTTAGTTTTACTGCCAGTGAAATGCAAGTCGGCTCTTACAGGCACCGCGCAAGAGGGCCTTTTAGGCTTTGAGGGTGGCGATGTCATTTTTACACATCGAATTATCAGCATCCGCTATGATTAACAAAATTCTCACCGCTCACAGCGCCCTCCGTAATATTTAGCGGCATGATTTATGCGAATATTACAACCCACAACTTATTTATGATACTTAGTTGCTCGGCTTGGCTCGTATTGGATTTTTGTCCTCTCTTGTTATCAATGTTTCAGCGTTGATTGATGACTTATGCTTTAATTATTTATTGAAATACTGTAAGTGTATGATAATTAGAGAATATCTGAGCTAAAGAAAGTGCTGATCTGAAGGGCAGAGCTGAAGGTTGACAAAGTTCATCCAGACTGCTCAGAATTCAGCTGCAGTGTCCACTGAACTGCAAGATCCGATCAACTGCAAACAGCCTTGTGGCATACTAATTATACACTGACACATGTTATTCATGCTTCCACACACACACACACACACACACACGGGCACACACGCACGTTTATGCTTGCTCCTAATTTATCACAGCGACCGTCATTCATGGAGCATATGGGTAGTATGTTGACTTTTTAACATTTTGAAAGGTACAACTTTTTAGGTAGGCTATGTACCATCCAAAAGTTTGGGGCCAATAAGATTTATTTATGAAATTAATTCAGTAAGGATTAATTAAATTTATCAAAAGTTACAATAATTCCTATTCGTCAAAGAGCCCTGAAAAGAGATGCATTCTTCAAAAATGTTTCTTGTGCTCAAAATCAGTATAGAATGATTTCTGAAGAATGTGACACTGAAGACTGAAGTAATGATGCTGAAAATTCCACTTTTCCATCACGGGAATAAAATACATTTTAAAATATATTAAAGTAGAAAAAAGTTATTTTAAATTGTAATAATATTTCACAATACTACGGTTGTACTGTATTTTTAATCAAATAAATGCAGCCTTGCGAGCATAAAAGACATATGCTCAATTATGCTGACTTAAACATTAAACAATCTTACAGATTAAATAGCCCCGTAGGAATATGAATGAATAATAAAATAAATGAATAATCATAAACAACAATATAAATAAATAAACAATGTTTTTATTTATGGAAACTCTGTAAATAAAGACACAAATGAATAGCCTCTGTGTATGGAGAGAATGAAAAGTCTTCAAATTTTGCCCAAAAAAGCTTTGCATCTGTTGTCAGTGCTCTTTTATAATATTCCATAACTGCTACTTAATGGCTGAATGTTTGCAGCTGTTTACAGCAGCAGAGCTCAAGCGAGACTGTATGCACTGTCAAAAATATCATTTCAGTTCCTAGTCTAACTTGTTCTTGTTTTGTTTTTTTTACCTCCACTGCATTTATGTTGTTGTGGGGCACAACAGCACCTACCTGCACCTGTTTTACCTTTCCATTCAGTGTGTTAGGTTTTTTTTTTGTGCTGATGAGTAGAAAAACTCACCTAAACAAATGATTTGCATCAAAGCAGTGACAGCACCGGGAGCTGCAGGAGTCAGCAATGTGTGTGGCTCTAGGGCGCGTTTCCCTGCTCTTGCAGTGCCCTTCCCAGAATCCAACTCTGCACACACGCTGTCACCGAGACACGAGGTACAGCGAGAGGATGAGCGTTCAAGCCCATCTGCCATCAGTCCTTGGAGGTGGATCAGATTGCACAAATACATCTGAGTAATAACGGTATATCTTAGATATTAGAAAAGAAGATAAATGTGTGGAATTATTTATATATACCTAAAACCAGGTCCAGACACCATCTATTGACTTTTTCCATGTTTTCTGCACTGGTTTTTGGAGAAAATCAGCAGAATTCTGTGAAAGGGATCTAAACATGGTCAAATGTGTAAAACAAACCTGAGAACAATCAGAATCTCTTAAATATTTAATAAACAAACACGCAAGTGAACTTTGCTCACTTAAAATTAACATTTAAACCCATTTTTTTCCCAGTATTTATTATATTTTGTGATGCTTGAACTCACTTGTAGCATTTAATAGATTGATTTTAGTTGTGTTTTATTTTTTATTTATTTTGACAAAATAGTAAAGAATTTAATATCTGTTACCATTGATTGATTAACGACTATAGCTTGACAATAAATAAATAAATATGGAATTATATATACTTTATATACACCTATAACCAGGTTAAGATGCCACCTATTGACTTTTTCCACATTTTCCCTTCTGATTTGTCAGCAGAATTCTGCAAAAGGGATTTAAACATGGTAAAAATGTGTAAAACACACCTGAAAACAATCAAAAACAAGTGCTCTCTTAATATTAATCCCTAAAAATATTTTTCACATGGACCATTATATTGCAATAATTCCTGAAATCATAAAAGTAGCTTTTAAAATGATTGATTTTTATTTATTTTGACCAAACAGTATATCATTTTAATATCTGTCTGTACATACCTATTTGTGATATATTACACATTATTAATCTGCATTTTGAAGAAAAAAAACCCCCCACACAACAGTAGACCTTGCTGCAAAACAAAAGGCCTTGCTGCACAGGTTCAGAGGGGGGGAAAGATATTACGTTGAGTTCAACACATGGCTCCACTCTCTACGCCCTGCTGCTTATCCCAGGCTGGTGGGCGGTTGAAGCGCTCTTCTGAGATGTTCACAGGGCACAGCTGATGAGTGCTACAGCCAGTGTTTTATGAATCTGTAATGGCCATAATATTTCAGCCAGGCAGGCCCGTATGTTGTGTACACCATGCTGGAAACCAATTTCCTTCATTTTCGCTTTCGTCCAGTGAGCAACTGCTGTTGTTTTGTAATTATGAACCCTTTATGTTGCTCAAATGAGGTTTTAAAACAGATACTGGATCTTTTGTGAATTATATTGAACTCCATTATGTAGCTGATATCAATTTCAAAATAACCCCATGCTTTGGTGATTTTGGCTGACCGTTTGCGAAAAAATATTGAAGAGTAGAAAGAAACCATCATGGCACTTACTGGATGTTTTCTGTTGTATAAATTGCAACAGCATGTGCAAATCTGAAAACTGGCAAGACTTCAAATATTACTGGAATGAATCTTCTGGAAAACATTGAACATGTTATGTTACAATGGGGAGAAAAGGCACAATGGTTTAATCATCTTACTGTGAGGTCTGTGGTGGGGTTGGAAAAATCTTATCTTAATGTTTATTCATCCCTAAGTGCTCCCATATATTTCAATAGTAAGAGGTTCCCCTGATATTCTCTCTCTGATATTCAGGAACACAGTGTTGTTGGCTGGCTGTGCTGATGGAGGGATTTGGCTAACCTGAGCTTCTGTCATGTCCGTTTACTGAACTCCTGTGCAAACTTTCACCAACATTCTCATGAAAGAGAAATATTTGTGCTCGGATAATACCCTCCTGTTGTTACACAAAGGAAGCTTCCAACGGTTTCACCATGATGCAGCCGTATACAATGGGAAAAGTTCAGTAATTTGGCCAAACCAAGGTGAGAGGCTGTTTTGGCTGACCCAAGAGACCCCCAGACAGTACCGTGGGAATTTGGGGTGCTGAGGGTGCTTCAGCACCCCCTGGCGTGGAACTGACCTTAGGAGGCCTTTAACGTTATTATGTGGTCAACAGTAAACCTGTAATGTGTGTAGCCAAAATTAAGAATTAACGACCACTTCTATGGTACGCAGAGGTGTCAATTCCAGGGGTCAGAAAGTAAAAGTCCTGCCATATGTTTATTCCACCCATTAACTCAGCCAGCTGATTTCACTAATTAGTTCTATCTCCTGGCTGAAAAACTCTGCTAATTAGCAAATCCAGGTGATTGGAACAAAATACTGAGGAGGAATTTTACTTTCTGAACCTGGACTTGACACCTCTGACGGTACGTTGTGTGTTAGCTGGGATTGCAAAGAGAGAGCAGAGAGAGAGAGCATTTATTTGTCCCTCAGCAGCAAATAATCTTGCATTCTTGTTATTTAACCTTTTATTCAAGCATCTAGGTTATATAGCCTACTAGGGATGTGCCGGGATGTGACAACACTGGTGTTACTGATTACACCGCATATTTTACTATAAAATTTAGATCTGTAGCGCTTATTTTGATCTTTAACATTAGATCTTTCCTTTTCTTGGAACAAAACGAATGCTTAATGTTGATTCAATAAAATTACTCTTAATAATAATAAAAAATAAAAAAAACACAACAATAATAAAATAGTACAATGACAAACTCGCTTATATTAAACATAGAAATTTTATTAAAACGAACAAGAGGGATGATATGGCAGGCCTATACCCGTATTGTGACAAAAATAAATGAAAAGTGTTTGGATTTTCCCTTAACTTTATGTTTGTGGTTCATTTTTATTTTTTTATGAAAACACTACAACAATAAAACAAAGACAAATTTACTTATATTAAACAAAGAAATGCAAATTGTATTAACAAAAGTTCTCTTGCGCTTTTGCCTCCGCCAAAGTCATCGCGCTTCACTCTCGTCATGTGACTTCTGTGGCTCTGCTCTGATGCGCCTTTCTTTATAACTGTATTTAACCGTTGTCCAACTGAACTAAATTGATTTTATTTCTATAAAAATGCCAAACGAAGATGGGGTGGTGGGCATGTAATGAAATTGATATATGGCATTGTAAGACTAGTACCCGCTACGCCTCCAATGCACACTCATAACTTCAATCCTGGAAGCCCCCCAGCCCCCCTGCTCAAAATATGGTGTGGCTATGTTCCCAGACTCTACTGTTCGACCAATCTAAAAACAAAGAGAGAAAGAAAAACTTCACAGCACTCATTCATCCATAAATGAAGGTCATTAATAACCCAAGGTCATTCCCATCACCTTCTTGATGCACATGCCTTAATTATGTATAAAGAGTGAGTCAAATGCACATCAATATTTATTGTAATTTCCATTTGTAACTCTGCCACACAATAATGCAACAGAATAAGTCAAATCTATTTTTATTGACAGTGTCAAATTTGTAGAGGAATAGGCATTGGAACGCTGGATGTAATTAGTGCTATTGACTGAACTAATCCCAATGGAGCCATACGATTGGATGAGAATCAATATTAATTCAAACTAAAAAAACAGCACAAATAAACAAGCAGAAGACCACAGAGGAAGGAAGAAATACAAAGTAAAATACACAGAAACATCTCAGTTACGTATGTAACCCTCGTTCCCTGAAGGAGGGAATGGAGACGTTATGTCAGTGACGGACGAAATGGGGGGTTCGCTAGAGAGACCTATCACCTTCGAGTATTAGAAAACAAGCCAATGGTATGAAAATACCATGGGTCTGCGGAATTTGCATCGTGAACTCCGCCCCACCGCATGGGTATAAAAGGTGCTGCGAGTGCAATCTCGCATTATGTTACCTGCTAAGGAGCCGAGACTGTGCGCCCCAGACATTTTCAGCAGTACAGCGGTAGTGGCAGGGGGACGTAACGTCTCTGTTCGCTCCTTCAGGGAATGAGGGCTTTATACGTAACCAAGACGTTCCCTTTCAGTCAGGATTTAACCTCATCGCCACTCTAAGGAACTTGATGACCAGGTCGTGCTGTCCTACTGTCTTAGACTCCACAAGGTTGTGATGCGTAGAGATCGCAGCCACACAAACATTCAGGGTGGAATGAGACAGCCTTTGTTCCAACCCTTCTTGGAGGAAGGAGAGTACAGACCTGGTCAGGCATTTTCTGGGACCTTCTCGGCGAGAAGAACACCAGGTGACAAAGAGGTTCTACTTTAGAGCATAGGTGTGTCTTGTGGACAAGGCTCTAGCTGAAGTGATGGTAGCCACCACCTGAGGTGATAGGGTACTCAAACCTTCCGCGTCCCATCCAGAACCCACACATGTGGGTTCCACAGATCTGGACGCGGGTGCCAGAGGATGCCCCATCTCTGAGAAAGGAGGTCCTTCCTTAGAGGGATTGGCCAGGGAAGGGCAATCGCGAGGAGCACTAGTTCAGAGAACCAAGTCTGGGTGGGCCAATGAGGCGGAACCAAAAGGACCTGTGCAAGAAAGCTCACTGGGGGAAACGCATACTTGCGGAGGCCCCATGGCAAGCTGTGCACTAGTGCATCCGAGCTGAGGGTGCCCTCATTCAGGGAGTAAAACCAGTGGCAATGGCAAGTGTCTGGGGAGGCAAACTGTTCTACCTGTGCGTCGCCGAACTGTTCCCAAACCAGCTGAACCGTCTGGGGATATAGTCTCCATTCCCCGGAATTAGTCCAAAGTCGTGAGAGATCGTCAGCTGCACGATTCAGCTCTCCTGGAATGTGAATGGCGCTCGTTGGGCACCTTGGGCACATATCTAGGCCGGGGTCTCAGATTTAATTATTTAAAGTTAGCCGGCACAATTCCAGGCATAATTCGTTGACAGAAAAAGCATGCAAGTCCCTACCCTCTAGATCAGGGGTCGGCATCCTATTTGTCATAAAGTGCCATTTTTAAGTTTCCGAGTTCATCACTGTGCCATAACCCCCCCCCCCCCCCCCCCCCCCATGTTTTAATAAACATAAACATATTTTAAATATTCACAATGGCTAACACAGAAATAGTACAGAAATCAAAATGTTTCTCATGAAATTTGTTTTAGATTTGTAATCTTTGTTTTCAGGCCTAAATTAGACTTTGAAGAACAGATTGGACCTGGTCATTCGTGTTTTTACTGACTTCTTTCAGTTTTGTTAAAAGTGTTACACTTCCACTTGGCAACATAACTGCATCTCACTACTTTTAATGAAGACAACTGTGTGTTGAGCTTCAGAATGTAAGCTAAACTTTCAGTTTCATTTGCGCAGTTTGCACGTCGGCTTGCTGAAGAGATGCGTGTTGCAGCAGCGCTGTCATATCTATAAACCGGGAGCCGTTATAACACTCGCATGTTTGTTTCTTTTACCAATTTGGGAGGAGTAAAATTTACATTTATGACTTCAACAAGCATATATAATGCATGTATGCATTTTGTTCATTTTCATCTGGAATATGTAAAAGTGTGCTCTCAATCAGAGGGCATTTGTCTCACGATTGGATAGCTTTCCAATCAGAGAAAAAACATGAAGTTATCAGGTACGCATGAACGGAGTTTCCACATGCATCGCAGTCATTTTAATATGTATGGAATGTTTAATAAGGACTCTTTACACTTGGTTGAAATTTATAGCATTAACTATTTACAGCAGAACGAGCTTTAAGGTGTCAGTTGGATAACTTGTTTGCGCTGATGCGCAGTGGTCAGCGCGACCACTCTGACCAATGGTTTGTTAGAGCTGCACGCTTTCATTGACTTGTGCAGTTTAATGCTCACACTTTAATAATATTAATAACTCCTAACTTAAGTTAATAAAACAAGCTGTTACTACAAGGAATTATTACATCAATATGTAGATCTGTATATGTGGGAGGTAGGCTACTTTATCTGAATGAAATACATACACCCCTCTCGCGCTTGCTTACGTGCCAGCGATTAACCCTCCGCGTGCCAGTGTTGGCACGCGTGCCTTAGGTTGCCGACCCCTGCTCTAGATAGAGACCAAGCAAGCAGGAGAACTTTTTCTCTAAAAACAGGATTTCTAACTCACTGCCTACAGGGCTCAAGGGAGGTTTCTGCAGTGCGGTAGCACCAGAGATAAGTCCCAAGAGGGTAAAGAGAGGGCGCAAGGCGATTCAGTTTCAGGGCCCCCGGGGCCAGCTGTTGCCAGAGTTTTTCAGAGTGTTGAGGGATGTTCACTCAGACAGGAGAAAAATAAATGGCGGAGGGACGAGTCCGGAGGGGCAACAGATGTAACTGTGCGGCCCAGAAGTGGTCCCAAACAGCTGGACCGCATGGGGACGGAGACTCCACTCTCCCTGGGCCATAGGCTGTCATGAGGCTCGTCAGCGGCACGATTGAGCAGACCAGAAGTAATAAGTGGAATGAAGCAACTTCAGAAGCTTCTGACTCCGAGGAGGAGGTGGTGGGCGAGTTGTGACTTGTGAGGGAAGCGTAGCGCAACGGTCGCAATGTTGTCTTTTCAGACCAGTAAAAATTCGATGAGAAGCAGTGTCTCAAAGCGAGATGAACTGCAAGCAACTCGAGACAATGGATGCCAAATGCAGTCGGGGGGCCGCCCAGACCTCAGTTACTGCATGCCCTTAGTACATGGCCCCTCAGACAGTATTGATGGACACTCGTTCTAGGGAACGTTGGCCTGGAGAAACAAAAGGTCTGTTACGGACTGAGGGTTTGGCGGCAGGCCAGGGTGCTTTCACACGGAGTATGCCGCTCTGCCATGGCCACCTCAGGACTCGGCTGTGAAGTCAGTGCTGAAACGGTCTTCATATGTAGGAAGCTGTGCGGCTGTGTCTACCATATGCCCCAGGAGCCTCTGAAGAGTTTCAGTGGGACCCTTTCTCACTTCTATACAGCACTAACCATCCACATACTCTTTTTCAGACATGCGGTGGACCGAATCCATCTCCAAGCTAGAAAAGAGATCTTCAGCCCGTGGACAAGTTTTCTCTTTCCCAGTTGACCTGAGGACCCAACTGGCTATGAGCACTTGAAGGGTAGGACATTGTACTGATACTTCACACCTTTCGAACGCACTAACATAGGATGGCCTGTGGTGCAGAAGGATAGAGATCTGAAGTACTGAAGTCTCTCAGGACGAACACTGCAGACCAATCTTGGGGACGGAGCCTTTGGAAATGCATCTCTGTGTAACAAATTGAACGGAGGCTTTCGAAAAAGGGCCCGTCTCAATTAACACAGGACCAAGATGGTCGTGACCCACCTCTCTTGGGTACCATGAAGTACGGGCTTAAAGAAGCCGGCCTTCATATCGGCTGGAGGGAGCGGCTGCATCGCGTCCTTCGCCAGTAGACTGTGATCTGCGTACATAAGACAGAAGCACTGCTCAACGGCTGCCCCACAGGCTGTGTAAGCTCTGCCCGTCGGAATGGACGAGAACTCACAGGCCTTAGGGGGAGACGAGGATCCCCCGTCCAAAAGGCAGCGGCCGCCAGACACAGAAACGGCTGATCGGCCCATTACGGAGGGACTAGCACGTTCAACAGGAAATTCCACCGGCTGCGGTGTGATGGAGGAGTGAGGAGCCCACAGGGAATGGTTGCCGGGCGAGACATCCATCACTATCCTCCAATCACCCATCCCACATGGCACACGGAGGTGGGGCATGGTAATGTGGACTCCAGTTTCGCGGATGAAGGCGAGTCTCGATCTCAACACCGCGACAGTCATATTCCCGCAATGGGAACATGAACCGTCCACAAAAGCTGCTTCAGCGTGCTTGCTGTAAGCCCAAACACGTGATGCAACAATTCCATAAACACACGGGTGGAATGACATCTTGAAAAATAGGACCCATCACCAGTGCCGGAGCACACAGGGGAATGACCTCGGCAACACTGAACAGTGAACTGAAACAGTGAAGCACTCACCTTTCCGCCCTTTAACCAGCTGTCAGCAAACACAAACATTTAGAAATTTGTTGCTGTTAAAACAGCAGTTGAGAGCTCAAAGATTGTGATCGCCGCTGCACTCGCGTTGTAGAAACAACCAGCACTGGGAGAGTCTTCCAGAAGAACACCAACACACTCGCTCGTTGTAAACAACTGCACTCTTCAGAGACATCAAACGATCGGCTCCGAAGCCAAAGGCAACTAGTGCGTGCATCCACTTCCGTATTTATACCCGCGCCTCGGGGGCGAGAGGGAGAGAGAGAGATTTTCTCATAACTTTGATTAGTATTTTAAAAGTATAATATATATATATATATATATATATATATACATTAAATATTATTTATGAAATATTTTATTGTTTGTATTTATGCTTACACTTGAGTCAAGTTCGCCCACATGCAATGACTTTAATTAAAGCTCATTGCTTTAGGTCGAAGACTGTTGGTGATGACTAAAGAGATGTCTCTTCAACAAGATGGACAAAAGAGAAAACTGACCTGCAAAAAAGGTACTTTGAAGGTCTAAAAAACATTTTACTTTTGCCTCTGAAATGTAGAGTTCTAACTATTCAGTGTCAATGGTACTTCAGTCAAGCACAAATTAAGACCTATTTTACACCCCTGAAACTGATTCACTGCTTTAGTTACAATGTACACTGATGAGCCAAAACATTATGACCAGACACTCACAGGTGAATCGAATAGCATCGACCATCTCCTAAAAAGGCCACATATTAAAGTCGGGGTTCATTGGATAAGGTTATCAAGCAATGAGTTTTCGTAATAAACATGTTGGATGCAGGAGAAATGGGCAGGAATAAAGATCTGAGTGACTTTGAAAAGGGACAAATTGTTATGGCAAGGGGACGGGGTCTGAGTATCTCTGAAATGCCAAGGCTTGTGGGTTGCCCCTGGTCAGCAGTCCTGAGAATTTACCAACAGTGGTCAGAGGGGGAACAAAGGAGGCAAAAGTGTGTTGGGTGCCCAAGGCTCATCGATGCAAAAGGACAACGAAGGCTATCCCATTTTGTCTGAGCCAACAGAAGGCCTACTGTGGCATGAGTCACACAACATTTTAATGATGGTTATGGGAGGAATTTGTCACAACACGAATGGGGCTGCATAGCCACAGACAAATCAGAGTGCCTATGATGAACGCTTTCCACCATCAAAAGCACCTATACAATGGGAATGTGAGCATCTGAACTGGACCTTGGAGCAGTGGAAGAATGTCTGATGAGTCCCGTCTTCTTTGTGCCCCATGTACCTGGGGAAGTGATGGCACCAGGATGCACTGTTGGACGATGACAAGCTGGTGGAAGGTGATGCTCTAGGTAATATTCTGCTGGGAAACCCTGGGTCCGGCCATTCATGTGGACGTAAATTTGGCACGTGCCACTTAAACATTATTGCAGACCAGGTACACCCCTTCAGGACAATGGCGTTCCCTTGTGGAAGTGGCATCTTTCAGCAGGACAATGTACCCCGCCACAATGCAAACATTGTTCAGGATAAAGAGTTCAAGGTGTTGCCCCAGCCTCCAAATTCCCCAGATGTCAATCTAATTGTGCATCTGTGGGATGTGCTGGACCAATATGTTCAATCCACAACGGCATCCACCATCGTAACCTACATCTGCTGCTAATGTCTTGGTTCCAGATACCACATGACACCTTCAGGGGTCTTGTAGATTCCATGCCTCAGCGGGTTGGCACTATTTTGGAGGACCAACAGCATATTAGACAGGTGGTCGTAATGTTTTGGCTTACGGTGTATGTCTTGAACTGCAGGATGCAAGTCTTTGAACAAATTATACATGACCCAGGTTTCAGTTTCCATTACTTGCATAACCCCTTGGAAAAATGATTCACAGTGTGTCATCCTTGGCAACAATAATGTACTATTATTTGCTCAAATAAATTGTGAGCTGGACCTTTGCTTATCTTTCTAAATAAAGTCTAAGTAAAATATTTCTATTTATCTTTGACGATAAAGCAAAATCAGGTCTTGGGGTAAAAAAACAGCACATTTTTCCCTTTTATTATATTCATTACTTCATTTTTCAAACATATCAATTTTCATGAACCCACTATTAGAGGATATTCTTCTGCTCTAGCTTTCTTGCAATGGATTGGTTCAGATCAGTCAGTGTCTCCAGGAAGGTGTAATTCATTTTCTACTCTGTTTGACCCTACCGTTAGTCTCAGGGGAGCGGACACAGCCCGGTCATCAACCCAGGACTTGTCACTTTATTTTTTATTTAAAGCGCAAGTCATTTCAGTGACATTGCATGGAAAAGATTCTTTATTTGTGGAAAGGTAGTGTGATATTTCACTGGAGACACCAAGTAGATAGCACCTTTTCTCTCTGCTAAACCTTTGTCCTTATTTACCCCTTGTCAAAGTCATACATGCCAATGTGTTAATGAAAAATCACAAGTCTATCTTTACATTTTAATTGTCATCCATTGAACAACATAACATACACCACAATTTTCAAGCCCGAGATAAACCCAATTCTGTGACGTTGTCAAAATGTTTTCTTAATGAGTAGAAAACCGCATGTTCTTGCACGAGAAAGTCGTATTATCATAAAACACTGTGGTTGACATAGGGTCAAGGCCTTCAGTAACAGTCAGATTAGTGGACTATTGTCCACCCTATGGGGAGTCAAAATATCTTAAACACCTCCTAGTTAATGGTTAGATGACTTGTTTGTCCTTACCGCCTGGTTCACTGGTTGGTTACGTGGAGCTATACTCCTGTCGACCACAGTTCAAGTTTCTGTGGAGTAGCTCATATTTGCAGAATGAAAATAGTTCCAGAGTCCAAATATTTTTGACTCGATTTAAAAAGAGTCTACATTGAGTGCATGGAAAGTTTGCATACAGGGAGGAACTCTTGCAACTTGTGGTTTTAATTTCAAGAAATCAAACAACACACTGAAAATGTCACATAAAACAAATGTTTGTTTTAAAACAACACTTCCCCTTTTGGCTTAAACCATGGGAGGCATTAACTGGAGCACTACAAAATAAATAAAGCTTTGAGATTTTCGTTTTGTAATAGAGCTGCATTTGAGTAATATTAAGTAAGCACGCCATTTTATTTATTTGTTGCAGTGGTTCTCGAGTTATCTCCTCACACAAAGCTTTCATATGGCTTCATAAGACTTGAAATAAAGTAACTATAGCCTTACAAACTACTTTTATGGTGTATTTTTTATAGCTTAAAAGATGTGAAAACATGGAGAGAAAAAAACAACAACATATGGGTTTGAAAAAACATGAGGGTAAATAATTATATAATTAAAATGTTTTGGGTGAACTGTTTCTTTAACCTCTGCAACCAAAAATAGAATCTGACCCTGCATAAAAACAAAGTCATCTGTACAGTACAGGCAAGATGTTGAAGATTGTAAAATAACTCTTGATTTGCTCTGCACTCCAGCCAGTTTTTTTTCTCAATGTCTCAGTGTGGTACAAGCATGGCACAGGAAACCAGGAAACTTCAAATAAGAATCAGAAAGTCTCTGTGATGCTGCAGGGGTGCAGCGACTCTCTTACATCAACAGACAGACTGTCTGCCATATTCCACACTTAAAAATCAACCTGACCATCTGAGGCGGCCTCCCACTGGTACACCAAACTATCAGCAACGATTTTGAAAACTACTTTTCTACAGAAATGCTACTTTTAAATGAAGCACTCATCAAACATATTTGGAAGGGAGTACATTATGATTAATCGTGGTGTGGTGTAAAGTATTGTAATTAGTTACTCTACTTAAGTATGTTTTGGTTACTTTGTAGTTCTACTGCATATCAAAGATATTAGCAACTTCTACTCATTACATTTTTGGACAAATTCCAATCAGAAGTGAGTATCCCTATTAGGGCTGCACGATTATGGCCAAAATGATAATCACGATTATTTTTATCAATATTGAGATCACAATTAATTATCACGATTATTTGTTGCTTTTAACCAAAACAAATTTTATTGTCACATAGGCTAATTATAACTGCTTTTTCACATCCATATTGTGCTACATTCCTGCTTATGTACAATTATGTGAACTAAATAAAACAGGTCCTCTTATTCACCAAAATTCAGTGCATCTCCTTAAAGAATAAGTAAAACTAAAGAAAACAATAAAGAAAATGTAGAAAACCTTCAACAGGGCACTATTTTACATTGTGTAAATATATTTTAGGAAGCACAATATAAACTTGCATTGTAGTCTGCATAATGGATGTGAATAAAACTCAAAATATACAATCAATAAAAAAACAAATATTCCATAACAGAATGCAACAAAAGGAGAACATTTCAAGGCAGAACTATGGAAGTTCGATTAATGGATAAAATTCAGAGTCATTGTTACGCTTAAAGGTGCTCAAAGCGATGTCACGCGTTTTTTAGGCCAAAACATTTTTTGTCACATACAACAAACATCTCCTCACTATCCGCTAGCTGCCTGTCCCCTGAACACACTGTAAAAAAACACGGTCTCTGCAGACACCCCAGGCTCCACAAACGGCAACAAAAACAAAACTGGGCTTACCCGCACCACGAAACAAAACAAACTGTTCCAGCCAATAACCGATAAGAAGGGTTTGGGGGTGGGGTTTGGGGGGTTAGTGCGCGGATGAGGAGGAGGGAGGGTCTAGCTAGCCTTCATTTTGTTTGACAATACTTTAGCGTCAACAAGAAGTGATGTCACCCGACATCGCTTAGAGCACCTTTAAGAAACTTAAAACCTGGTTGTGGTACAGTGTCAGTGATTAGTTGTGAAATCTTACTGCATGAATTTAATCTTATTTAATCCTCCATATGAAAGTTTATGTGCTCGAATTATTTATATGTATTAAACAAGAGTTCAAAACAAGACGTTTGAAGTACTGATTATTGGAGTCCATTAATCGAACTTCCATGCCTCTTATATAGTAGGCTACTACATAGTATGTACCAATTTACTAATGCAATTTTACTAATGCTCACACTCGGTCTATCTAGCGCGCAGACACACGGTGCTGATCCACTTGTCCGACACGACTTTCGCGTGGTGTCGCGACGCCTCCCCACATTTGTACGTTGATGGGCGTTCATCTGTTTGCCGCTATGGGCATGGTTTTGACCGAGCGGGACATGTTTGCGTATCAGAACAGGGGACCTGCGAGAGACATCCCTCCGTCTCCATATGCTCTATTTCTATTGGATAGACGCCTCGCGTTCAAAGGACTTCATTTGCATAAAGATGGGTATCGGCCAGATCTTGACGTGCGACAATTTTCAAAATGAAGCGCCTCCTTCCCGGAATGCTTTGTGGGCACGACAAAGTTGCGTGATGTCAACCATACGGTACTGATCCACTTGACCGTGCGACACTTCAGTCGCGCCGCACTCCACTTTATTCCTATGGGTGACGTCACGCGACTTTAACGCGCCCGCAAAGCATCAACTTACAAATGTGGAGAGGCGTGCAACACCACGCTTCAGTCGTGTCGCAAAAGTGGGTCAGTACCGATAGGAATAAAGCGGAGCGCTGCGCGACAGAAGTGTCGCACGGACAAGTGGATCAGCACAAGGTATCTCTTACGCCGCTGTCGCTCGCATGCAGACACACTCGCTCACTGTCGAGCGCGCTCTTGGCCTATTTGAAAACTGTATCTGACGTTTTCGGAGTTGTGAGATCCAGGCGATGACCGGGAGTTCAGCGCTCATTAACCCCGACTGGAACAGCTTTTCGTCGGCTAATCCTTCTAATGTTTGCCACTGGCTCTTAAAGTCTCTAGTCTAGTGATTAAACATGAGATATAATTTGTCTTGTGTATAAGTCGATCTTTGGTCTCATTTAATCTATAGTTTGTTCCATATTTAGGCTATTTAACTTTAAAATTGTAGCCTATTAGAGAGCTGACTTATGTTTGACTGAATTGTTTGGTTTATTTCTCATTGTATAGCTTGTTATACCTATTAGGCTACTTACTTTTATACTAGATATTATTGATCATTAAAACTTTTTTTATAGGCTATATATTATCTTACTATACATTCTCTTCACTGTATGTAGGGTAGACTGAGTACAGTTGAGACACTTTTTGTGTTTTAATTTTTCACACAAAAATAGATACTGAAAAGAAGTGAATTTCTACATGACATCCCACATGACATTTCATTAGCTTGTAGACTAAGATGTTATCAATCAATAATACCTATAAGTAGTTTATATTTTCCACAATTAGCTCATAAAAATAAGGTGCTTTTAGTCTCAACTTCGTCTCAACTGTACCCATATGTGGTACAGTTGAGACAGTACCATGGTACAGTTGAGAAACCCATTTTTAATGATGTCAAGGTAACTCAATGCTCATTGCAAAAATAATAAATAAAGACAAATAAAGAAAAAAAACAATTGGGCAACATGTTTATTTATTCATCCATTTAAATTAATTCATTTTATTTAAATTAGCACTGGTTAAAATATATAAAACAGGAACAATATATTTAATATATTTATTAATAATACACAGTTTAAATATCACAAATATCAAATTATATTTTCATTTGCGTCCTATGCTGGCTAATTACGACGTTAAACCTGTTATCATAACACTGAACAACTAAACAGTGTGTTTCCTGATTGAAATCTATCGGGGGTTCATTTGAGACACGTGTGTCTCAACCATACCTCGCTGGTCACCTCACACATTTCTCTAGATTTTGCAATGATCTTGCATGACACAATACCATGAAATATGCCAGTTTTTAGGGCACAGAATAACGTTTGTGATGATACCAGTTACGTTTAACAGTCACATAAGGATAATAAGCTATTCATTGTGGAGTGTGCATGGTGAAGTGAAAGTCTTATCTTAGAAAAAAAAATTTTTTGCTGATATCTTTGGATCGGATATGTTTACGTTGTTAAAATTTCCCATGAACAAAGAGGACACTAATACACATGTGCACAGCAAAATGTCTCAGGTTACGACTGTAACCATAGTTCCCTGAGAAATGGAACAAGACGATGCGTCGACAACGCTTTGGGAACGCCCCCGGCGTGAATGCGTCTGAACCATCTATGTCAACTAGTCCAATGGAAAGAATGATCTTTACGGGCGGGTGACGTCATGACCAGGATATGATAAAAGCTCATCCGGTGCAAACCGGCATTAGCTTCGAAATTTGCCGAAGCAAGCCGATCACAGGGATTCATGAAGTATGGCAGGGTGACGCATCGTTGAGAATACCCAAATCGCCAGACTTTCAAAATGCCTGAGTGTCAGCCTGTTGTCACACTGCACCAAACACCTGGGACCCTGGGGCTGCATCCAGGACCAAGCTGTAAAACCTCACGAATGTGAGCGGTGGGGACCAGCCCACCGCATCACAAACATCTTGGAGAGAAACCCCACATAATAAGGCTTTAGAGGCCGCCATACTCCTCGTAGAGTGGGCTCTGACCGCCAAAGGGCACGGCAGGTCAGAGGAATCGTAAGCTAGTGAAATAGCCTCGACTATCCACTTGCTAACCGTCTGTTTAGAAGCAGGAAGACCGTTCTTGGGTGATCCAAAACAAACAAATAGCTGATCGGACCTTCTCCACAGAGAAGTCAGATGAACATAAGTTCACCGGACACAAAAGGTTCAGCTTTTCCTGGTCCGAAGAGGTAAAAGGAGGAGGACAGAAAGCCTCGGAATCATGGTCGGCACCTTAGGGACGTATCCCTGTTTTGGATATAAGAATGCCTTGACCATCCCCGGTGCGAATTCAAGGCAGGTGGGAGAAACCGAAAGGGCCTGAAGGTCACAGACTCTCTTAAGGAAAAATGGTTTTCAATGTGAGAAACTTCTCTGAGACCGAATCTAAGGGCTCGAAGGGAGGCCCAGATAGGCCTTCTAAAACTATTGCCAAATCCCAAGCCGGCACCCTAATGCGAGTTGCAGGCCTCAGCCTCAAAGTGCCATGAAGGAAGCGAGTAATCAGGGGGTCTCGACCCAGAGATGTACCACCCACCAGGGCGTGGGAAGCCGCAATGGCCGCCACGTAGACCTTGAGCGTGGATGGACATAGACCTGATGTAAAATGTTCTTGTAGAAACTCAAGCACTGCGTTTACTGAACAGTTAACCGGATCCCACATGCGTTGGTGACACCAAGAAGTAAAAACTCTCCATTTTAGTGCATAAAGTTTCCTCATAGCGGGAGCTCTGGAGCTTAGAATGGTTTCAACAACCTCGGTCTAGAGACCACTCTCTATGAGTTGGGCCCCCTCAGAGGCCAAACCCACAGTTTCCAAATCTCTGGCCGTCGAGAAGATGAATGAGGTCCGCAAACCAAATTCGGCTAGGCCAGCGTGGTGCTACTAACAGCAGGCTTATGCCATCCTGGCGGATTCTCTCCAGAACTCCTGGGAGCAGAGCAACAGGGGGAAATGCGCACAGACGTAGCCTCGGCCACGTCTGCCACATAGCGTCCAGCCCCAGGGGGGCTGGTTGAGTGAGGGAGAACCAGAGTGGACAGTGCGTCGTGTGCTGAGACGCAAACAGATCCACTTCTGCCTCGCCATAAAACTCCCATATCTGCTCCACCGCCTCGGGGTGGAGTCTCCAGTCCCCTGGCCTCAGCCCCTTCCTCGACAGGGTGTCTGCTCCTATATTCTGGACCCTGGGTTAAGAACCAGTGTTTCCTCCATATGACCAAGGCGCAGAGACACCGCCGAGTTATCTTGATCATACGAAGTGGGTTTCCCCTCGGGGAGAACCCTCAGGTCCTGAGCCACCACTGCAAAGGGCTCATGTACAGCAGGCCAAAGGGTATCACATTGGACGCTGTTGCCAAAAGACCACAACAGTCTCTCGAACTGTTTCACAGTGCGTGACTGGCCTAGCTTTAGCTCTTTTGTGGCTGTAAGGATAGCAGCTACACGAGCGGGCGATAGAACGGCTCGCATCGTGACTGAATCCCAGACCACACCAAGAAAAGTGGTTCTCTGTACTGGAGAAAGCACACTCTTCTTGGTATTGAGCCTCAAACCCAACATTTGCATATGAGCGAGGACAACACCTCGGTGCCGAGCCAGTAACTGTTCTTATTCCGCTGGAATCAGCCAGTCGTCTATGTATTTCAGAATATGTTTGCCCTGAAGCCTGAGCGGGGCTAGAGCTGCATCTACGCATTTCGTGAACGTGAGGGGTGATAAAGCCAGACCGAAAGGAAGTACCCGATACTGGTATTCTTTGCCCCCGAAAGAAATCCTCACAAACCTCCTGTGCTGAGGGAGGATGGAGACATGGAAGTAAGCTTCTTTCAGATCTATCGTGACAAACCAGTGCGCGGATCTGATTTGAGTCACGATCAGTTTGAATGTTAGCATCTTGAACTTGGGTTTCTGTACTGAACGATTCAACAGACGAAGATCTAAAATGGGACGCAACCCTCCATCCTTTTTTGGAACAATGAAATGTAAAAACCCGATTCTCTGTCGTGGGAGTACACCTGTTCTATAGCTTCCTGCGCTAACAGGGCCTCGCAAGAGGAGCTCGACGGCTGGGGCTGCTCACGCCCAGCCGCCCCAGGGGGTAAGACACGGCGAGGGAGAAATTTCTTGAATGCCTCAGACTGTTTCTTAGCCTCCTGGAACCTATCGACGACCGTGTTTACTGCATCGCCGAAGAGACCAGAAGGATCGACCGGGGCATCCAAGAGAAAATAACTATATTTTTCTTTTATTTCGGCCAGATTTAACCAAAGGTGCCTCTCAGTAGCTACCAGGGCTGCCATAGACCGCCCAATTGCTCTGGCGGTCTCCTTGATAGCTCTTAGAGACAAATCTGTGGCCCGACGAAGTTCTCGAACCTCATCGGGCCCCACTCCCTCACTCCTGTATATATCCCCCAGCAGATCAGCCTGGTATGCCTGAAGCACTGCAATAGTGTGAAGGCATGCTCCAGCCTGACCTGCTGCCGTATATGCTTTGCCCACTAAAGTAGATGTTGTCTTTAATGGCTTTGTGGGCAAAGCCGAGGCCTTCAGAGACAATGCTGGATCGGGTGACAGATAGCTCGCGAGCGTCTGTTCAGCCCGGGGCATCGATTCATACCCATACTCTTTCAGCCCCCTTATTCCTGAATAAATATGTACTTGGGGACTAAAAACACGTGACAAGTATGGCTTATTCCACGATCTGGACAGCTTACTGTGCAGATCGGGGAAAGAGGGAAGGCCCCGTGGTGGAAGTGAAATATTAGATGGTAAGAAACGCTCATCTAGTTTGCTTTTAGGACGAGCGCCTCTTTACTCGGCTGGCCAGTCAATATGTCATTTTTCAACAGCACGAGCAATCACTTCCACCAGTTCCTCATATGCTGGGGAAAGAGGTGGTGAATCTCTTTCCCCCGTGTGTGTTCTTTCACTTTCGATGCCCAGCATGTCTAACTCCTCGGAGCTAGAGCACTGAAGCATTGGGCTCTCTCCCCAGGCAGAAGGAACTGCAGCGCGGGCTTCTGACACCGTAGGGAGAGCACAGGATCCTCCAGATAAGGAGGGAGATAAGGTCCGGGGACCCGTCTCCAACCCCTCTGAAAGATCCTTTTGTGATCCCCAGGAATGCATTCTCCATGCTGCCTCGGCAACAGCGGGTCCTGCACCCTGAGGATCGCGAGCCTGGTCACTTTCCTCAAAAAGCGCCAGGCGGGAGCAGAGCATGCGAAGCGGAATTGTTTCGCCATCACTTTCCTATATATATATATATATATATATATATATATATATATATATATATATATATATTTATAACAGACAACAGTAAATATAACAGACAGAAGACACAGATCACTTAGTGAGGCAACAGAAGCTAATGCCGGTTTGCGCCGGATGCGCTTTTATCATATCCTGGTCATGACGTCACCCGCCCGTGACGATGATTCTTTCCATTGGACTAGTTGACATAGATGCTTCAGACGCATTCACGCCGGGGGCGTTCCCAAAGCGTCGTCGACGCATCGCGAGTTTCCTCGAAAGGGAAATCACAACTTGTGCATGCTGCGCACGCAAGTTATTTAAGGTGTCTCAACTGTACTCATGTCTCAACTGTACACAGTCTACCCTACTATCCGTCCTAAATAGTTTTCGAAAATAGAATTAGTACGTTGAAATGGGTGTTCCAAAGATACCCGGAATGGTCTACTATTCCCGGTCAGAATCCGAAGTGCAGACCGGTGCACACTGTAACGGCTAATATTACCCAGAACCCATTGCGCGTTGGACGAGGATTCGGTTACGCCCGAGTCCACTGGTTATGTAGAGAGATTTAGATAAAGGGGTTTGAGTGATTAATTATCAGTAACCTGACGAAAAGGTATTTATTCAACGTTGTCTACATTATGTTGCATCTGCAGCAGCATTGTGAACTTTTGTAAAGATACGTTAAGCCATTACCTTTTAAATGCGTCATTTTATTCTAATTGCAAACACACGAGGAGAGTCTCCGCATGAAGGATCCACGACTGAATAAGAAATCAGAAAGAGCTTTATTGCCAAGTGTGCTTGCACACACAAGGAATTTGTTTTGGTACTGAGGCTTCCAGTGGACATATACAAATACAACAAGAAACAAATTATAAGAATAAAAAATATAAATATAAATATATGAGAATAAAAGTATCACAGTTGGGTTTAGTCAGAATAGTCGACATTTTCAGATTTACAGATTATGAACATATTTACAGTGTTTTGAATATTATAAATAAATAAATTTACATATAAGTATTACCTGAGTTGTAGGATATTGCACTAAACAGTGGGGGTATTGCACTTAAAGGCATATGCCTTGGGAGGTGTCTTAACTGTTCAGGAGGGAAATGGCCTGTGGGAAGAAACTGTTCCTGTGCCTAGATGTACTTGTGGCCAGTGATCTGAGTCTCCGTCTTGACGGTAACAGTTAAAACAGGTGGTGTCCAGGGTTAGTGGGGTCTGTGATGATTTTACCTGCTCACTTCCTCACTCTGGAAGAGTACAGGTCCTGGAGGTTTGGCAGGGGGGCACCAATGATCCTCTCAGCAGTCCGGACTGTCCGTTGTAGTCTCCTGATGTCTGATTTGGTAGCTGAACCAAACAGTGATGGATGTGCATAAGACACAATGACTCAATGGCGACTTCCTCAGCTGGCGAAGGAAGTACAGTCTCTGCCCGGCTTTTTTCATAACGGAGTCAATGTGATTATCCCTCTTCACTGATGAACGTGCTCTCCGAAATGGTAGGAAATAAAATTAGATTGAATGGAGGATTTTAACTGCGACAGTATGATTGACAGGGCAGTTTACGGTGACAGGAACATGCGACAGAGCTGTCCATTAACGGTGACGTGATAGTATTTCCCAAAGCTTTCCTACTCTTTTGCTTCACACTCAAAAGTATGTACTTTTCTTCACGCAAAGAGTGCATCCTTTTAGGTCGTAGTATAAGTAGGCTAATTGGGACTGGGCCTCCGTCTCTCTCGCGCATTGTGGCTCATGGAGGCACGTGATCACACTTTGGTTTAGGGAGCGCTAGATTGGCTTTAAAAAAATAAAAATAAAACTTTAATACAGAGCGTTCTGTGAACGGATCGACGCATTTTAAATATCGCTCGATCACGCGAATTTAATCGTGGGAAGCGAAAATCGTGATAGTGATTAAAATCCGATTATTCGTGCAGCCCTACCCTATGCCCTACTCACTCTGCAGGTCAGACCCCTTGAAGTGGGGACTTTGGAGGGAGTATGGCACTTGTGTGTCATAATGAAGCTGTTTGGAAAGAACTCGGCGAAGGGAGGAATGAAAGACCACGCAATTTACTTATTAGCTTCACATGGAATGTTACCACTACAAAGCTAGGCAGCGACAACAGGAATATCTTATTATTATACACTAATATATACAAATAAAAACAAAAAATACGTACTTTATATGCATGTGCTTGTGTGTGCATGTGTGTGTGTGTGTGCGCGCGTGTGTGTGTGTGTGTGTGTGTGTGTGTGTGTGTGTGTGTGTGTGTGTGTGTGTGTGTGTGTGTGTGTTCCCGATCTGTTCTCAACTTAAGCATTAAACAAAGCATTAAACACATTTCTTACTTATGAAACTTTTCTAAACTTATTATGAAATGCATGAAGAAAATGTGTGTAATATATGCAACTCTGCAACTCTACCATATTTAAATTTAAAATGAATCGTGAGGATTTGCCACCCTGGGTCACATGACCATGAGCGATTAAATTACTTCCTGAAAGTGACCATGTTCCCTTCCCTAACGGATTTGTGAAAAGGCCCTTCGTAAAGGGATTCAGTTGTTCACTTTTTTGATTTGGAACCCCCCTACAAATGCCATCCCCTTCCCGAAGTGCCCTTCAAGGGTGCAAAAACACAGGCTGAATCCGAAATCGCCCCCTATACCCTTAAATACGGCATTATTTGAGGGGACAGCCATTTGTAGAGGTGTCCGAAACCATAGTGGACGTTATCAAGTGCACTCATTCTATCGCACATTGCACTGCAACAACGAGTGTACAGCCAATAGACACTCAACAGCTGTCTGAATTCACATAGGCCTACTCGTTTTCATTCACTCCTGCAAGTGAACTGTATTAGGGGACTAATGTAGCGAATAGTGATTGAGGGTTTAGGGGGCGATTTCAGATTCAGCCACAGTTTCGAATTTGCCCTTGGCATGGCACCTAACTTTCTCTGTAGCAATTTATTTGTCCTACAAAAGAAGGGATACCACCATCTACAGCGCATTGAAGGTAATATAAAATGCACCTATTGTACTAATTGAAGGTGTGTTTTACCCTTACTCACCCAAACTTGTCAACAAGGCTACGTTATGGCAAATGCAAGTGCATTAGCAGGTAGTTGTGAATCGCAAGTGTTCCATATATGAGATGATGACATGACTGCAGCCACTGATGAAACCAAAATGATATAAACATGGCATTGCTGTCATTCTTATGTTTTAAGTCAAATGAAAAGGATAGTGCCCCGTAAAAATGAACATTGAAGTCATCATCATCACATCAAACACAAAAAGTGTTATGAAGCAGAAAGTTCAGGTTGCTTTTTTGCTATAATGGTTCGAGTAAACTTTAAAAAGAAAGCCTCATGGGTCTGGACAAAAATGAAGGTGAATAAATGAGAATATTCATTTTGGGGTGAACTGTACCTTTAAAACAAATTTACCTTTAATACTTCATTATGAGTTTTAAATTGTTAGTCGTTTCTGAGTTTTCCAGTTAAAACAAAAAATAAAATAAAATCTTATTACATTTTACTTCCGAATACTGCATAAAATATAAAATGTTAAGACTTGTTTTCATAGCCTATATTTAGAAAAGTAAGCATATTCGTGCACTAGATTTGTTTCCTTATTTTAAACTTTATACTTAAAAGACAAAATAAGCAAATTAAAAAAAATGTGGAAGCTTGTTTCCGCCACAGAATTTAAAAAAAGCGGCGGGTCCGATCACAATTCGGACTCTTTTTTTTAGTTTATATCTCACAATTCTGAGAAAAAAGTCAGAATTGTGAGATTTAAAGTTGCAATTAGCTTTTTATTTTATTTTTATTCATTGACAAGAATACAAGCTTCCATAATTTTTAGACATTTTATATATTTCATAATTTTTTTCCAGTGATAAATTTTTTCCATGTGTAAACCCAATAATAAAGACAATAATCACAAACTAATACATTCATTCCATCTGTGTACCCGAGGTCAACCAGGCGTTCTGTCGGCCTTAGAGTGAGTCATTACCTTCACATCAAGAAATATGTATGCACTGCAAATTCCCTCTGAATGAGCTGAGAGGGAAAAGGCACTTTAGGCAAGGCAAATATTCCTGCTGATTGCAGGAGATTCTCACTGTGAGCTCCCCTGAAAGTCAACAGGGTATTGAGCCTGTTGTATCAATACAAAAATGTGGCTGTGTGTAGATGTGTCAAAAAGAAATTTGCATTATGAAACTAATGAATCTGGGTGTGGTGGCAACCTGGAACCAGAATAACAGCATAATGGTAAAATTGGCAGATATTGTATATAGAACTTTTGGGTATCAAGAGCATCATGTTTCTACTGTAGGACTGGGTGATTTATCAAATATTCACAGAATATTCCACTGAATATATAAAAAAAATACAAAAGATAATTGCAACTTTGTTTTTTGTAATTGCGAGTTCACATTTGTATTTGTATTTATTAAGCGCCGATAAACACAACAGCAGTTGTGTAGTGCTGTACAAATAAGATAAAACAATGAAAGGAAACAAACAAAAAATAAAAGGAAACAATACAAAATAAAATCAGCAAATTTAATATACAAAGTTTAAAAAGCCAAATTAAAAAAATAAGATTTCATAAACAGAATTTGACGTTTTCACAGATAAGGGGAGACTGTTCCATAGCATTGGCCCCACTAATGCAATGCACGATCACCTCTTCCCTTTAACCGTTATCTAGGCTGAGACAAAGAAAAGGTTTTTTTGGACTTGAGACATCTTGTTGGCTTATTTTAATAAGTCAGACAAATAAGAGGGTGACCGATCATTTAGGGATTTAAAAACAAAAAAACAATATCTTAAAATCAATTCTATAACACACTGGCAGCCAGTTTAAAGATTTTAAAGGAACATTGCGTAAGTTCTGAAATTTCTAACCGTTACTGGCACCAGTGGCCATTAGAAAAACTGCAGCCAGTCTCATGCTCGTTCTCGTGTGCACGCTCGTTTGAGTACGACCACAGCAACCAGAGAGTTGTAACTATGTCTTACCTTTGCAGTAAAAAGAATGCCAGCTCGGGGTCTGTTTTTATACCCAGCGCTGACCGGTGCTCCCTCCAAAAATCAAATACCGCTCCGATGTTGACTCTTGTCTTTGCCCGACGCCGGTCACTCTCTATCTAGATAAGGATACTAGATAACTAGTCGCACTAGATAAGGCTCTTTTTTTTTTTTTACTTACGAGGAGTTTCCGTGGGTGTCTGGATTGAACATGGAGGCTGGTCGCTTCTTTCCATCCGCAGAGTCCATTTGAAACACTAACGTTACTGCAAGCGATAAGCGATAGAACGTTACCTACAGGCTGATAGAGGCAACCGTGGTGGATATTAAGGTGCCATTCTTTCTATTACATTATGGTTGGCTCATAAATGTACAAATGAAAACTCAATCTTAAATATTTTTTTAAGTAAAAAGCTACACATAGCCCCTTTAAGATCAGAGGAAAATGCTCTCGCTTACAAGTCCCAGTTAAAAACCTGGCTGCAGCATTTTGGACCATCTGGAGTCATGATATTGAGGACTGAGGTAGACCAAAATATAAAGAGTTACAGTAATCCTGGCACGATAAAACAAAAGGCATGCGTGGCTCACTCGAGATATTTAAAAGATAACCAGGACTTGACTCTAGAGAGCATTTTTTATTGGAAAAAACATGACCTCACTACTGTACTAATTTGTTGATGAAACTTTAGGGAGGAATCTAAAAGGAATCCCAAATTTCTTACTGTTGGTTTGATGAATGTGTTCATATCCAAGATTAAGGTTAACATTAGATTTTTTAACTTGAGGCCCAAACACAAAAACTTCTGTTTTGCCAGAATTTAAGCATAAAAAAATTAAGGTTAGCCAAGATATAATGTTCTCTAGACATGCAAACAATTTTCCAAGACCTTTGTCTTTTTGCTTCAGAGACAGATATATTTGTGTACCGTCTGCATTAAAGTGAAATGACACTCCATGCTTCCTAAGTATATTTCCTAACGGGAGCATATACAAAGAAAACAGTGTTGGTGCTAGAATGGACCCTTGGGGAACTCCACAAGTCAAGGTGGCAACTAAAGAAACGGAGTTGTCTATGCCCACTGAAAAAGTTCTGTCACACAAAAAAGATTTATGCCAGCTTAGGGCAGGGCCTCGGATGCCCACACATTGTTCAAGAAGTAAAATAAGAATAGTGTGATCAACTGTATCAAATGCAGCACTCAGGTCGAGTAAAACCAGAATGACTGAATTCCCATAATCAACTGATAGGATACAATTTAATACTCTTAGTAGGGGAGACTCAGTGCTATGATTTCTCCTACAACCAGACTGAAATGTCTCAAAGATACTATTTGTGTCCAGAAATGTTTGCAATTGCACTAATACTGATTTCTCTAAGATTTTTGCTATAAAAGGTAAGTTAGAAATAGGTCTAAAATTAGATAAGACAGTTGTGCCCAGATTGGGCTTTTATCAAGACTGGTCTCACCATGGCATGTTTGCAAAAAGATGGGACAAACCTAGTAAGAAAACTCTTATTAACAATTTCTAAGATCCATGTCCCAAAGCCATCAAAAATATGTTTGAAAAAATGTGTAGGAACAATATTCAAAGAGGAAGATGTAGTCTTCAACTTAGAAACTATATCCAATAAACAGGGCATAGTAATTGGCTAAAAAAATCTAAAAACTCAGTATTAGTCGAAGAGACTTGCAACGATTCAAATGGAGATACAATGGACTGCCTGATAACCGTTATTTTATGAACAAAACATTTAAGAAAGTTTTCACACCAATAAAAACAATTCAGAAAGATAGATGTTATTTGTAGGATTTGTCGCTATGTTCAATATGTTTCAATATGTTGAACAACTTGAGTTTTTAGTAATTTGCTCAGAGAGATACTTAAATCTGGCTTTTTTTTTTACAGCTGTTTGATATACAATTAAGGACTCACGCATACATCTCACAATTCTGACTTGTTTTCTTAGAATTGCAACAATTGCAAGATACGAATTGTGAGATATCTTATATCTTATAGTCTTACATAAAAAAAATAACTTGTACAATAACTGTTGTACTAAGCGAACATCATGTTCCATGGCACAGGGATCAACTATGACCTTCACTATCAGAATGTCAGTTTCTTGTAACTGCACTTGACATGATTTATGCCACCATTTGTCCCCTTGATTGCCAATGTGACCTTCTTTACCTCTGTGTTTGTACAATTTAAAGCTGTGAAATCCTCCCTCCAGATCTCCTGACTCACTGACACTGCACTGATGACCTTGGCTTCAGCCATCACCACCTCTTCTGGTTCACCCCAAGTCAGCATTTCTTCAATATGCTATAAGTTAATATGCTAAAAATTGAAAAATGTGCCCTCTGATTTATTTGTTTAAGCACCCTAATTATCAAAATGAAGCACGTGTGAATGCATTTAATGCATAAAAACTGCATAAGAGTAAGGCATTAGTGAATCCGCCTCAAGCGTCTAAAGCCGGACTCACCCATACCGGTTTATTCTGCCTATCCTTGCCAGCCACTTTAAGTCTGGATGAACTAACTTGTGATTTACTCCCAACGAAATCACAGTCGTTTGTTCAGTGTGACATCTGAAAGTGACGTATCCAAAGAGCTGCAAGCCTGATTTGTTTAATATACTGCCAAACAAATGTATTCAGATTGATTTGTTGCTTATGGTGTCAGGCCCTTTTTTCCGGATAGGGAAGCACATCTTATGAGAAACAAATCATTTTAAAAGCTGAAACACAGGTTGTGTCAAAATGCTGACATAAAAGAGGTCTGATTCATTGCTATGTTGATTCGTTTATGGTTCTGGAAGATCGGAAGACTTGGCAACATTACAGAGCTGTTCATCACTGGGACGCGGCTCGGTTATCTGTGCTCGGTTAACTGGGTTTAGAGCTGTTGTGTCCTGTGCGCCGTGTGAATGCAGGAACAGACGTCACCTCTTAACATATTCTTTAAAATGTCATTTGCTCTATTTACAGCATGTATGCCATTGTCACCCTCGCCATCTGCTCTGTGATAATAAATTCAAGGACACAGAATCAAGCGGAGTATTACACAACAGCATCAGAATCACATGTGTTGACTAACTGACATGCTGAAGCTGTGCTCTGCATGCATTCTTCAGTTATGAAAGGATAAACATGCAGTTACATGCTACTTCTTATTGGATCTATGAGCTCTTAAAGGGATAGTTCACCCAAAAATGAAAATTCATTATTGTCATTAATTACTCATTCTCATGTTGTTCCAAAACCATAAGACTTTCGTTCATCTTCGGAACACAGATGAAGATCTTTTGGGTGAAATCTGAGAACTTTCTGTCCCTTGACAGTTACGCAACTACTGTGATAAAGAGATCGTAAAACTAATCACATGAATTGAGCGGTTTTGGTCCAAATATTCTGAACAGACACGATCGCTTTATATGATGAATATAAGCTCAACCATGTTCACTAGACGTGTGAGAACCAATGAGGTTAATTCTCGCGTGTTAAACAACACGTTTCATCTCATGTCATTTCAAACCTGTGGCTTTCTTTCTTTCTTTTTTTTTTTGTTGCACACGAAAGAATATATTATGCCTGTTCACACTTACATTTTGAGAATTAGTTATCTGAAGAAGAAAAAAATGTTTCCCATTACTGTCCACCAGGCAAAAATCATGAATCTGATGTTGGGCGATATTCTCCATTTTCATATCATCCAATCGTCCGCCTGTGAGATCGGCGATACACAATATTATTGTGAGGGGGTGGGGCTTACTTATTTGATTATTAACTTGATTATTTACTCATTAATTTGCTTGTTTTATTACTTCATTTTATACGAGAATATTTGTCTATTTTGCTAGCAAAGGTGGAGTGTTTATTACTAGACTAGATCAGGTTATTTCCCGGTATAGTGAGGTAAAAAAAGATCCTAATCATTTTTGTATCAGACTCAGAGTATTTCAACATGTCAGAAGGAAATTTATGGACACACATTATCCTCTCATGCCGTTACAGATGCAGCATTTTGACTGTACTTCTGCACGAGATGAAAACACGTTTTAACAATTTCTAAGGTCAAGAAAAAATCGGAGTTTTCGATATATGTCCTCCTACCAGTGCTCTCTCTGTTTGGATGCACTTCACATATGCGCACTTCAATAAGCCCGAAGAACACGGTTGTTTTAAATGCCGGGAGAAATCAGAGTAAGGGGCAGAAATCTGGCTAAGTCGATCGGTTTATACTTAAACTTGTGACTTGACTCCGATAAAGGAAAACAGGTTAATGCGTTTACATGACCACATGCATGGTCAGTTTTTTCAGAATAATCGGGTTAAGAACGTGCCTGTAAACGCGCTCATAAACAAAGTGAAAGTAGAAACGGACTGAGCTTTCGGCTGTCGCTGCATTAACGCCACGTTCTCTCAGAGACAACGATGGGATATAACGGTATAGCGACTATCTTAATTTACTGGCTTAATATTTCTCTTGTGGACCTATTTGATGACAGTGAAAAAATTACAAGAATATTTCTTGTTAAACAAGTGTTTGAAGCTGCTTTTGATTTTCACAGATGGCAGAGTCGTGCTGTGTTTGTGAACTAAAGACTGGCCTATATAATTTTAGTGATATTATTATTATTAATATTTAGTAATTGTATTGTTTTTAGTGTTATTAGTGTCTTTAAACTTTTATTAATGTGCTATGGAAACAAAATAGGCTACTGACGACGAACAACGATGCCGTTTTCATCTTGGATCTGTAGGCTATAAGATATGCGTGCGTCTGTTAAAACAAGCACTCTTGACAATTTGTGAATGGATCACCTTGCAATTCAATGTTGATGTGGGATTTAGGCCTAGTTTTTATTCTGTTTTAAAAACATTTTCTTAGAGGAGTCCTCATACGCGTGTGTCGGTGTTGTCGCAAGTGTTAGGCAATGATGTCGTTATGAATTTAGGCAAGGCAAATTAATTGTAGTCCCTAATATTAATTTAATTACAATACTAGCTTTATAATAATAATACTAATGATAATAATTTAATACGTTCATGGTAAAACGAGCCAATATCGTATTGATATCGTCAAAGGGATCTCCTGCCATCGACGAAATCTCAGACTATCGTCGATAGGCCTACATGATACTGTCGTCTATCGGCACAACCCTAATCTGATTTATGTTTCTTTGGAAAAAGGGAAAAAAAAAGAATGAGAAATAATAATACAGACCAACAATAATGATGCAGGGACATTTTCATTAGTAAAAGCACAATCATATCCAGCTTGAGAGGTTAATAAATAATAATCTCTCAAATGCTTATATTGTGTGCGATTACACATATTGTTTAATCGTGTTTCATGATTCGTGAATATTCATAGCAAGACTTTTTATTTAACTGATCAGCTTTTCAATTAAGTTAGAATGTTTAGCGGTTACTTCACAGTCTAGTCACAAAGTGCTAACGCCACATTCGCTTCACACATCATGACTGTCTGTGTCTCCGACAGCCATTAAAATCAGGACACTTCTGCCTGACTAAGATAACAAGTGGATTTTGCATGGAAAGGCTGCGTGTGTGTGTGTTCCCAACCAATACATAATTTGCTGTGTCTCACTCTGAGATTATGCCACATCAGTCGCCCCGCGCCGCTGGTGGGGGAGGTTCTGCTGTGCCATAAACCAGTTCCCTGATCTCAAGTGCAGAGTTCAGCAGTTCTTCAGAGCAGCAGAATAGACAAGTGAGCTTAAATATTCATCGCTGTGATGGGCTCGTAACTACAACTGTACTGCTGTGTTTCCTGATATGCTTCCAATCCAGAGAGGAAGAGATAGAGAGAAAAAGGAGAGGGAAAGTCAAAGAGTTAAACATTAAATCATGAATTATGTTGCTTAAAGAGAGTCAAGCTGGGCAAGAACTAATACACACCCATATTTGTGGCTTACAGTTACCCAGGCAAAAAATATATAGATCATAATCTAATATTTTACAACATTGTCGGTAAGATCATTTTAAGTCTCTTACTGTATGCTCATTGCTCACAAAGGCTATGTTTATTTGATCAAAACTACATTAAAACAGTACTAATGTGAAATATTACTACAATTTTAAATAACCGTTTTGAAATTTAATATATTTTAAAATATAGCTTATTCCTGTCATGGAAAAGCTGAATTTTCAAGCAGGAATTATTTGTCTCCATTGCCACATGATCCTTCAGAAATAATTGCTGATTTGGTGCTCATTATTTCTTATTAGTATCAATTTTGAAAACAGTTGTGCTGCTTACTATTTTTGTGGAAACCGTGGATATTTTGACTGAAATGTCTTAAAATTTTAGTTCATTGTCTTCTTGAAAAAATGCATACAATGTGAAAAGTTGCTTCACTGAATATATTAGTAAATCATAAAATCTCTTTTTTTTAAATATTCCCTACTCACTCAAAAAGCATGGTCTTCGATGATCAGGTTTTAGCTTTTTCTAAAGCAAAAGACACTTTTTGCGCTGCTGACTCAAAAAAAAAAAATCAATTCATTTGAAGTTAATAAATGCCTTTCATCACTCTCCCTCTCTTATAAGTGTCAGAGTCGTCTCGGTCTGATGAGAACGAGAGGAGGAACATTCCTCTGCTCGCTGTTTCCACTTCAGTGCTTCAGGGCCATAATATGCCCTGGGAACGGGTCAGGGCCAGACCCTAGAGGCTCTTGGCACCCCGCAATAGACCTTTGACTCTCTGATAATGAAAGGTCAGACAGTTCCCTTTCCTAGGACACTATAAGCGTCAAGTTCTCACTTACCAGAGGACATTTCAAACCAGAATCAAAGGGTAAAGCCATCTATCTATCTATCTATCTATCTATCTATCTATCTATCTAAATAAATACATGTCCACCACCTTTCAATCATCAACCTGCAATTAAGCATAAAACATATCGGTTTTAAGGATCTTTAAACATTTTTACTGGAAGATCAAAATATTGAAAGAGAACTTTTTGGAGTCTGTCAGGTAAAATTAGATTACAATCTAAATCTTGCTACGTTTGAAGATACTACAGCAAAAAGGCTTATTTTCAAAGTGGGACACATGCATCCCCATAAGATATGAAAACGATTCAGGCACTTATTCATCTGAAATCAATTAATTAGAGAAAATATGGACAAAGTTGGTCTCGCCATACGATCAGCCTGCTCTGGTGGACTAATCGCTGCAATACACTGAAGAGAGCCTCACATCTTCTTAAATTGAATGATCCGATATGACAAGCCCCCTGATTACTAGGTTCAGTCATAAATCTGTTCACAACAAACCAAATTAAACCTTTGATAGAAACAAAAGGGGGGAACGGGTAGTTCTGCATGCTGTGTGCAAAAGAAGCCAGCTACTTTGAAGTTAACAGATCAAAAAATGGCAACATTAAAGGCAAAAAGATTGCTTTATGGAACAAAGCAAACCTCTTTGTGATCTGTGTATATGCAAACACCATGCCTGTCACTTTACTGTCAAAGAGCTGACAGGTCGCAGAAGACGGCCTATTCCGTGATGAATAAATTATGTGTTTGAAAATCTCCATGAAAATGAATAAAGTCAGTCTCCAATTAAGTGTTTGGGACTGTTCAGCGACTAGCCTACCGTCCGTGGAGTGATTGACTAGACAAGAGAAAAATTGAGAGAAAAAAACTAAATGCAATGCCAGTCCACTCAAGAAAGAGAATACATAGTTTAGTCACAAATCTTGATGTGAACTGACTGCCAACATCCATCCACCCATCAACTGCCAACATTGAGCTGGATTATCTATCTACAGTATCTATCTGTCTATCTATCTACAGTATCTATCTATCTACAGTATCTATCTATCTATCTATCCATCTATCCATCTTTCTACCTACAGTATCTATCTATTTATCTATCTACAGTATCTATCTACCTACAGTATCTATCTATTTATCTATCTACAGTATCTATCTACCTACAGTATCTATCTATTTATCTATCTACAGTATCTATCTACCTACAGTATCTATCTATTTATCTATCTATCTTCAGTATCTATCCATCTATCTATATCTATCCATCCATCTAACCATTCATAACGTCTGAGAAATGTATATACACACACACACACACACACACACACACACACACACACGTCACGGAATGGTAGACAAGAGACGTGGATTCAGATGCAGAGTGATTTAATAACAAACAGGGTAGGTACAAACTTCAGGACTTAGACACCACGGGAGGAACACGAAGACACGTAACATGTACAACGAACCAGCACTGGACTGCAAACACAAAGGAGACTATATAGGAACCAAACACAGGAGACTAACGAGACAACCCAGGTGAAGAATGTTAATCACTAAACAGATAACGAGATGGGAGGGGCTGACAACAGAAGAGCACATGGCACAAGGAACAACATAAGAGCCATTTGCTCACAACAGACTAGACAAGACACAAACACACGACAACCCAGAGTGTCACAGCTCTGTCACGAAACCACAAGGAAACCCAGACAAGGAAGACAGAGCTGTGACACTACCCCCTCTCTATGGAGCGGCTACCAGACGCTCCATGCCCCACAAGAAACAAACAAGACAAAAATCCAGGAGTGAAGTTGCAAGGAGGATCAGGGGGAGGGATGGGGGTCGGGTCCATGAAGAGAAACAGGAACAGGGGTCGACAAATTAGTAGGTGGCCGGGGCGAAGCAGACAGTCCATCGGGCGGCCAGGGCGAAGCAGACAGTCCATCGGGCGGCCAGGGCGAAGCAGACAGTCCATCGGGCGGCCAGGGTGAAGCAGACAGTCCATCGGGCGGCCAGGGTGAAGCAGACAGTCCATCGGGCGGCCAGGGCGAAGCAGACGACCCATCGGGCGGCCAGGGCGAAGCAGACGACCCATCGGGCGGCCAGGGCGAAGCAGATGACCCATCGGGTGGCCAGGGCGAAGCAGACGACCCATCGGGTGGCCAGGGCGAAGCAGACGACCCATCGGGTGGCCAGGGCGAAGCAGACGACCCATCGGGGGGCCAGGGCGAAGCAGACGACCCATCGGGCGGCCAGGGCGGTGAAGACCCCTCGGGCGGCCAGGGCGGTGAAGACCCCTCGGGCGGACAGGGCGCTGGAGATCCCTCGGGCGGCCAGGGCGCTGAAGACCCCTCGGGCGGCCAGGGCGCTAAAGACCCTTCGGGCGGCCAGGGCGGTGAAGACCCTTCGTGCGGCCATGGTGGTGACGACCAGGGCGGAGACAACCCCTCGGGCGGCCACGGCACAGGAACAGACACCGGCTCAGGAACAGACACCGGCTCAGGAACAGACACCAGAACAGTAACAACCACAAGGACAGACACAAACACAGAAACAAACATTGGTTCAGGAACAGACACTGACACTGGCTCCGGCTCTGGAACAGACACTGACACTGGCTCCGGCTCTGGAACAGACACTGACACTGGCTCCGGCTCAGGAACAGACACTGACACTGGCTCCGGCTCAGGAACAGACACTGACACTGGCTCCGGCTCAGGAACAGACACTGACACTGGCTCCGGCTCAGGAACAGACACTGACACTGGCTCCGGCTCAGGAACAGACACTGACACTGGCTCCGGCTCAGGAACAGACACTGACACTGGCTCCGGCTCAGGAACAGACACTGGCTCCGGCTCAGGAACAGACACTGGCTCCGGCTCAGGAACAGACACTGGCTCCGGCTCAGGAACAGACACTGGCTCCGGCTCAGGAACAGACACTGATTCCTGCTCTGGAAAAACAACCACAGGCATGTCCAGGATCCGAGCCAGACGCTCCAAATAGTCCATCAGTTCCCTCGCGACCACGTGAATGGGCATCTCCTGGGGCCTCATGTATCAACACTGCGTACGCACAAAAACACGGCGTACGCCAGCTTTCACGCTCACGGTCGGATGTACTAACAGTGAAATTAACGCGAGAATGTGCGTTCCTCCACGCCGATCTCATGTCTGGCGTACGTACATTTCTCATAGTTTTTGTCCATTGGCGACTCATAGAGGCAATAAAGTGAAGTGGCAAACATTACACTACGAATTGTTCTATCGCACCACCAGCTGTCAGATATTGCTTATAATTTGTAATTGATCAATTATTTGACATATTATTGTCACACAAGTCTTATTAAAATATTCTATTAATTATGCAATTAAGTAAGAACATATATAAAGCATGTGCAAATTGATACAACCCGTCTAGCAATGGCAGCGCTGGCTTTATTAGAGGACATTTTCAATGGACGAATACGGAGAGAACGAGTTTTTAGGGACCACAATGATTTTCTGGCCCACGATGATGACTGGCTTATCAGCCGTTTCAGATTTCCACGGCCTATACTCTTGGAACTCTAAGCTGAGTTGGGTCCGAATTTGGAAAGAGAGACAGTGAGGAGCCACGCATTGCCCGTTCCTTTACAGGTGCTTACTACACTTGGTTTCCTGGCAACTGGTTCTTTCCAAAGAGAACTGGCAGACCGCTCAGGAATAAGCCAGTCGTGTTTGAGCCGTGCAATGCCAGCTGTATGGGACGGGATTATCCGCTTGTCTACCAGGTATTCCCATACGATGCAGGTGACCAGCCAAACATTAAAGCGCAATTTGCTGCGATAGCCGGTTTTCCTAATGTAATCGGAGCGATCGACTGCACACATATTGCTATAAAGGCGCCATCTGAAGAAGAATTTGTATATGTGAATCGGAAACATTTTCATTCAATAAATGTGACCCGTCACAGAAACCAGGGACACAAGTCGGCAGCACAACTTTCGAGCAAAATGAGAAAGAAGAGTTTTTTTTCAAAATTGGTGATTTTCAATTTTTTGGCGAATCTGTTAATTGAAATCACGAAGAAGCCTCTCCATGTTTGAGATAGCAGTATTGGTATATTTAAAAGCTTACATTTTGAGGTTGAAATCGGCTTGTTTTCGGTGATTCTAGCATGCAGTAGGGGCGTGGCGTGTCATTGTCTGTGTGTATTTCCATACTGAATAACCCGGCGCTTTTGCCCCCGCCCTCCAAGTCAACCACATGGCTACTTATTATGCTGTGCTCTGGCCAGCTCTCTCTGATATCAAAATTCAATGAAGATGGATGCCGCAAAGATTGTCGCAGACGAGATGAACCGTCTGGCAGTTACACCGAAAATGTTTTCGCCGCACTTCGTGGGCTCGGGAAACTGAACCGGAGGTATGGGCGCAGCGCGCTCGCCCTCAGTGCTTCAATACGGCGGCTCGGCTCGCTGACAGCGGTGGCTGGCTGTTTCATATGTGACGGAGAATCGAAATAGAGGATGCAGTTAAGACCTTTGCTGCTGCGATGAAGGCCTGCCGTGCGTGTTTCTGAAATGTAAGTTAAGCTTCATTTGCTCTTTAGTCGTTATTTAAGATGCTGAACCTGCTGATGATATAATGTGCTTGCGGACATTTCATTTGTGTGTGTATACACACATAAGAAAGTGGTGTAAAGAGATTTGCAACAGTAATTTGAGGAGGTGAAATGTGATTATTTGGAAAATTGCAGAAATGACTGCTTAAAGAAAAATGCCAGCAGGCATTTGCCTCCTACATAAACTTTAATATTGTTGACATTTTGGGCACACGAGCGTTGCGTACTATTTGCGCTATATGTAGGCCTATGGCTTATTGGTCTTTGTTTGTTGTTGTTGGTTTTGCGTTATATGTATATGGCATATTGGTCTTTGTGTGTTGTTGCTGGTTTTGCGTTATACTGTATGTATATGGCATATTGGCCTTTGTGTGTTGTTGCTGGTTTTGCGTTATATGCAGGCTATATGGCATATTGGTCTTTGTGTGTTGTTGCTGGTTTTGCGTTATATGTATATGGCATATTGGTCTTTATGTGTTGTTGCTGGTTTCGCGTTATATGCAGGCTATATGGCATTATTGGTCTTTGTGTGTTGTTGCTGGTACGTTGCAAATAGAGGGGCAGCACAATTGTTTTTCGCCTAGTGCGGCAGAAGTGCACTCATTCGAAGTGTAAAAAAAGCTGTAAAGCACATGGAGGAGCTTTACAGGGGGTATGGCTTATCTAAATGAGATGTAAATGAGCCCTATTGTCACCCCCAGCAGCAGAGACAGGTGAGAACTGCACAATCTTTAGCTCGTTTTCTCCTCTTTGAGCTTTTTTAAGTGCCTACTTTAAAATGGCCACAACTTCTCCAAATATTATCAGATTTCCACATGTTACACATCGTTGGAAAGCTTGGATATTACACTCTCAGAATCTATGAATAACTCAAAATGCCCCAGAACCGACTTGTGTCCCTAGTTTCCGTGACTGGTCACAAATGTGCAGATTATATGTGATGCACAAATGCGCCTAACAAATATTGTGGCAAGGTGGCCTGGGGCAACCCATGATTCATATATCCTTACAAATAGCATGGTTGGGATGAGACTCCAAGCTGGCAGGGTGCGCGATGGGTGGCTATTTGGTAAGTTATGCATTTAAATGTATGGTTCTATCTAAAAGTTTAATTTTTGTGTGTTATTATTCAACTGCCCATCAGGAGACAGTGGTTATCCACTAAAGACGTGGCTGTTAACCCCCCTCACCAACCCACAAACTGACCGAGAGCGCAGATACAATGATGCCCATTCTCGCACTCGGTCAGTTGTGGAGCGGGCGATTGGGCAGCTGAAATGTCGGTGGCGCTGCCTTGACAGGACCGGGGGGATGCTGTTATACCGCCCTGACAAGGTTTGCCACATCATACTGGCCTGTGGAGTGCTGCACAATGTCGCGCACAGGCATGGCATACCCCTTGGTGAGGTGGCAGCACTGCCAGATGACTCTGACCCAGGACCAGTATATGTGCAGCACAATCAACAAGCCATTCAGGCCCGTCAACGTGTAATTGCGACAATATAAATGGTACTCAGACACAAAGTTCATTTTTTCACCAATTCCTTTAATGAATGGCTTATTTCTGTGAGTGCGTCAGTGACATTTTTCAGGTGACTGTTAATTTCTCCAATGGCCCTAACAATTTGCTGTTGTGACTCCAGAACAGCATGCGTCAAGACGCGGCCAGATGGACGGGCTTCAGCACTGGGGGGGAGCATTAGAGACACCGGAGACGCTGGACTGAATGGGCTCTGGCTGCTCGGGTGGTGCAGACTCTGGTGGTGCGGACTCTGAGTGTGTGCCAGTGGACGTTCCTGCTGTTGTTCCTGCGGTTCCTAAGTCCAAATAAACACAGCCACATGTTAACAGTAATTTGAATCGGTTCCTTATTAATGGGTACACGCATTTGCAATAAAAGCAGTGGATACGAAAAATCTCTGGTGTACTTTTTGCTACATTGCATGCATTTTAAAATTAAAATGGTGGCTGGTAGGCTATATGTATCAAAGTTAAGGAAATACATTTTACATTAGTTACCTTGCTGGCAGTCCTGCAGTATATCCGAGTCTCCCACATCAACGGATACGATTCCAGAGATTAACGTGTCTCCTACAATAGAGGCAACTCTCTGATCAAAGGGTGAAAGTTCATCGGCCCCTGTACCACCGCCTGTTCTGCCCACACTGTGGCGGTGCGCAGCAGTTCTCCGCTTAACTTCCACCTTTATGTCAGACCATTTCTTCTTCAGTTCATTTACAGTGCGACTCTCAGATCCCACCGCGTTGACGGCATCAGACAAACTCTCCCACTCTTTTTTCTTTCTTTTGTTATTCATTCCAGAGGACAAAGTTCCAAATAAAATATTTTTTCTTGTTTCTACCTCTAATAGTAGGACCTCTAATTCATTTTCAGTGAAATTTCGTTTCTTGCTTGCTTTAGCCATGTTCTTGCAGGTTTCTTTTTCCAAATTGGACTAATTACCATATTTAAATGATTTAATTGAGGGAGGAGACTGGGTGGGGCGTTGTGCTCGTGCATGTGCGCTCAATTTTACGTTAATTGGGATGTACAAAGAGAATATGCGTGGGAACCTTCGTACGCAGAGATTCATACATCTGTTTTTTTTTGTGCGTACGCACATTTACAGCTTTGTCCGTACGCAATGTTTTAGTATGAATTCAACGCAAGTCTTTGTACATGAGGCCCCAGATCCGTCTCTGATCAGGCAGATGTGGCGTGAACAGTCTCAGGCTGAGCAGACATGACATGAACCGTCTCTGACTGGCCAGACGGGACGTGAACACTCTCTGGCTGGGCAGACGTGACCTGAACAGTCTCTGACTGGGCAGACGGGACGTGAACACTCTCTGGCTGAGCAGACGTGACCTGAACAGTGTCTGACTGGGCAGACGGGATGTGAACAGTCTCTTGCTGGGCAGACGGGACGTGAACAGTCTCTGGCTGGGCAGACGGGACGTGAACAGTCTCTGACTGGGCAGACGGGACGTGAACAGTCTCTGACTGGGCAGACGGGACGTGAACAGTCTCTGACTGGGCAGACGGGACGTGAACAGTCTCTGGCTGGGCAGACGGAACGTGAACAGTCTCTGACTGGGCAGACGGAACGTGAACAGTCTCTGACTGGGCAGACGGAACGTGAACAGTCTCTGACTGGGCAGACGGAACGTGAACAGTCTCTGACTGGGCAACCGGGACGTGATACATCTCTCTATCACCTCCTCTACAGCGACCTCCACGGGTCCCGCGGAACTTTACCAAACGGGTCCCCTTAAACAACTCCCTTCTCTCCCGCTCGGTGGCTGGGGAAGAGATGTTGCAAAACATACCGCTGGATCTGTTTGTGACGGAGTCCTTCTGTCACGATCCACACACAAATGAAACAGGTAGATCCAATAGCGGTATATTTATTGGGCAACTCCGTAATCATACATCCAGTCCAGGCAATAGGTCGTAATCCATAAGGCAATCCAAATACAAGAACACACAGGCAACATCGGGTATCCGAAGTGGCGTGATAAACAACAAGGACTCCGTGACACATACTGCAACAGACAGGGTTATATTCACAGGGAATCGACAATGATAATGGGGAATTGGCTGGGTGCAATGATCAGTGATAAGGAACAGCTGAGTGCAATGATGAGACAAAGGATCGTGGGAAATGTAGTTAATAAGTGAAGGACACCTGTGGAAAGGAGGACATCTAGTGGACATCAGGGGAACACAAACCCAACACTGTGACACATACATATATATATATATATATATATATATATATATATATATATATATATATATATATATATATATATATATATATGGGTTTTATTAGATCAATGATGTTTTTCATGACTCGAGAGTTTATGAAATGCCTCAGAGAAATGCAAATCTACTGACAGCAGCTGTGGGGCAATTGGGTCTTATTAGAGCAGATGCAATCACGATAACTGGCAAGGGTGAACTATCATAATTTGTGTCAAATCATTGGTTGGTCTTAGTCCACTGATAATGATGCAAATCTACAGATGCCCAAATCTCAAGTAATCCTTTGGAAACAGGGGTGTTTCAACATCACACAAAGCACTTTTTGGTAATTTTCAGCTCGATTTGAATAAAGCACACATCTGAAACAGCTCTAATCTGATGTACTCATGAGCGACTGATATGCAAATACTTTTTATTTTTGGGTGGGCTATTTCTTTAATGAACAGCTTAAAACATTAACGCCAATTCGCAAACCAGCAATCCAAAATGCACCCACTCAAAACAAGAAGTGGTTTTGCATTAAAGAACACCTGCTGAGTGTTTGATGATGTAAAATCGAAAAGTACTGTGGCAGGTGTTTTAGCGTACAGACTAAGTTCTCTTCAGTTATTTCTAAAAATCCTTCCTGAAAAGAAACAGTGCCCTGAAATTGAATTCATTGTTTGAATTACTTTCAGACAGCCAGAGCAAGACATCCAATTTCACAACAACCGGCCTTGCCGCTTCTAAGTCTGAATGAAACTCTGTGAAACTCACACTAGTAGTAATCAACACCATTACAAAAACAAACTTAGTGAGCGTCACATAATAATTTCTGAATTGAATCTTCTCCGTTAATTAGGTTGAAAATTACTTTTAATCTTTAATCCTCTTAGGAAAAACTTTGCACCTGTTTACATTTCTCATTTGTACTTAAAGTTAACATGAAAAAAGGACCCTATTTACTTTCTTAATGCACATTCCTGATCTAATTGGAACATGCCTGCACATCCCACATCCCTCTCAGAATGCAATTGTATCACATGAAAAGAGCCATGAGGCAAATCTGTACCCAGACAAAGTGAATATTACTCAAAACATTAGAAGTGCAGTGTCAAAATGACCCTGAGAGCATCCAGGAGCCTCAGCAATCTTGGTGGAAGTGACAGCAGAGATTTGAGAGCTGCTCTTGAGAGCCAGGAGCACTCAACAGAATCGCTCTCTCGAGAGCCATCAAAGAAGATTTGTGTTTAACGGAGACGTTTAAAAACTGAGGCCTCTTATGAAATACACACTGAATATTCAATACTCACTTCTCTGTATTATATTACACAGTGTTAGATATATCTGAGATTTCACACGTCTTGCCTTACACAGTGCTATTTGAATGTTCATCCCACTCAACGTTTTATTTAAATATACAATATAACATCATAACTGACCTAACATAACATAAACTAGTTTGTTTAAACTACCTTCTTAATAAAATGAACATGTAAAAATGGCAATAATTGATTCGGGTCCATATGGTAAACAAAGAGGTTCAACTGTTGACATTGTCAATGTGATTCTAGTTCCAAACAGTTACACTCAAACTTACACCTACATCAAACCTTCCTTAGAAATCTCCCTCTAAAAACAAAAGCAAAATATGTAGAATTTGGTTATTCTTTGTGTTGAAAACTATATGCTCTTTCAGTCAATGATTTCCACAAATTCAACTATTTTCTTAAAGGGATAGTTCACCCAAAAATGAAAATTAGCCCATGATTTACTCACCCTCAAGTCCTCCTAGGTGTATATGACATTCGTCTTTCAGACGAATACAATCGGAGTTATATTAAAAATTGTCCTGACTCTTCCAAGCTTTATAATGGCAGTGAATGGCCTTTTCTTTTTTCTTTACTTTTTTTTTTAATAATGGAAAAACCGAGAAATAAGGCTCGTTCTTGGTTGGTGCAGTTGGTTTATGGCTTTAAGTCAGTTCCTGTGCATTAAGCCTTTGATTTCCTTAAGTGAGGAACAGGGCTTGACATTAACTTTTTTGCTCACCATCCACTGTGGCTAGTGGTTTTCCAAAGACACTAGCAATTCAGCATTTTCACAGCCACAATTTTGACATCGATACCACAGGGAAAAACTGCCATATATATATATTTTTTTTATATTATGTCATACCGGTAATTTGGCAGCAGGTATATTAGGTTGCTGTCACTTTAAGACCTGATGCACAGATCCATTATACTGTTACAAATGTGTTTTCTTTCTCAACTGTTTATGTTCACTTAAAAATAACGGACTGTGTTTCTGTGAATACTCACCAAGACTCGCATTTTGACATTATTTTGTATCAGTTTGACTGTTTAAGCGAAATCTCACACAAAATTTAAGCCCTGTAACACCAACAATAATCATCTAAAACAAATTAAAAGAGTGAGTGAGGGGATACGGGTTTGTGTGTCAACTCGCTGTCGGAGAGATGACAGCACGAGAAAGCACAGCTGGTATCGCGTATCTATTCTGTGGGAAATTAGTATTTGAAACGTTTCTGTGTCGATGTGTATCGAAAAATCTATATTTTTGACAACACTACATTGCACTTTATTTCAGATGCCTTTTTACAAGACTACAAATTAAAAATGTATATATTATACTGTATATAAAATTCAACCCACTAAAGGGGCAAATGTCAAGCCAAAACATGCTTGGAAACCTCCAAAACAACCGTTGACATTTTTAATGCTGTAACAACATTTTGCACCAATAATATTTTTGATGGTTCTAGTTCCAAACAGCTACAATCAGACTGTTACACGTTACATCTAACAATCCTCAGAAATGTACCCCTGTGTAAAACAAAAGCAAAATATGAAGACTTTGGTTATCCACTGTCTTGAAAACTGACATACTCAGTCAGAGATTTCCACAAATTCAACTATTTCCTAAGATGTAGCCTCAAAGCTTAACCTCTAAGGAGGTTTTCTCTGAGGCAGCAGATGGCCAGACATGCCCCGAGGAGCTCTTACATATTAAATCTGCAGATGTAAGTGTGTCTAGAATCAGCCAGACTTTAGACAGTGAAGGAAGAGAACGGAGGTGGCGATGATCTTGTACTTTTATCCATATAAGATAAGACCAGAAATCTGTTGTTGACTGCTTTCTGCTGAACAACCCTAGCATCAAACAGACTTCACTCAAACACACTTTGTCATTTTAATATTAAAAACAACAATTCTTTGCTGAAATGAACATGGTTACTCAAAGCATCATTCTAATCATGGATATTCTGGACAAACAGACATTTGAAAGAAAGAGGAGTGCAGAAGGAAGGAGACAGTTAGATAAAGACTGTTTTATTCGTTTGATCAATGATTTTGCCTTAAGCTAGTGGGAGTCGGTATTGACTTGCATAATAGCTCTTGCACTTCAAATATAGCTGATGTGGGAGGACTAGCAACATGTTCATGAACTGTGCAGTCTGCAGAACAGAGCATCGCCCACAGTCAGAAGCACACAGCATATTGCTGGCGTGTGTCATCGTGTGTGTCCTAGTCCGAATCTAATACGGCAAAAGGGTCTGTTGCATTTTTGGCGGGGGGAGGGTTTGTCCTTCATTTCGTGCTCTTGTTTCAAGCTCTGGAGATATCGATTGTCAAATGTGGCTGGAGAAAATGGCCATCAAATTAATAAATGCCTCTCTATCTTCTCAATGAATTATGCACCAAGTGCGTGCTGAAGTGGGCTGCGGAATAGCTTAAAATTTAAAAAGAGTGCAGTGATTAAGTTGTTAATGCCTTGATGTGTGATGTGATGTGATGTGATCTGATCTGATCTGATAATCCAATAGTGGGGGAACAGGCTGTCTATTATCTCAGTGAACATCTGAGTGTTAAACAAAAATGTTTGGAATGTGCTTAGTTATGGAAAATTCGCTGGCATGATGCTACAGTGTTCAATGTTGCTCACTTACCCTAGTCAAAAGTCCCAGAAGTCTTGATGATATTCTGCTCTCTAGATAGGGTTCAAATCCCTACTTCAATACACACAGTATTTTGTTTTTTTGTGCCTATTTATTGACTACCAGTTTAAGAAAAAGGTTAAACAACAAAAACATGCATGTCTTAGTGCTTATAAAAAGTGCCAAACCTTTTTGCTAAGTATTATATTATGGTGCGTATCTCGTCATTGTTTAAGCTAACATGTGTCTTGTTGAGGCAGGGCTCTAAACTGACAACAATAAATAATTTTGCGAGAATAATTTTACATCTAGCACTCCATATGCATATACGCCAGATTATATAATGTATAGCCAAGTTTCCTGCATGACTATTAAAAGTCGTGCAGGAAACACTGCCATACATTATATAATCTAACTTTAAAATATTATTGCAAAATTGTTTATTTTTGTTTCTTTATGACAAGCTACACACCCAAATATAATACTTAGCGCAAGGGTTTTGCAAAAAATGTCATGTCAGTGAAGAAAGACAAAGTCTCCTTGAGCAAAGCACTCAACTTCAGTTTGCTCTAGGGGTATGTTGTTATAACACGTGTAGTGCAATTCATTTTGATAGAAGAATCTGCTAAATGACTGTTTAGTGTATTTCACAAATTTCCTTTGAACTTGAAAGGAGGGCGGTCGTCAGGGGGCATTGAGCAATGGAATGCATGAATTAAATAGAAAGGAAAGGAACTGTGGCTATCAATCAATATCATCTGAATCTTATGTTCAGTTAGAGGTAGGCAATATACCGGTAGACACGATTAACTGGTAGAAAATTGTCAACCGGTAGAGATTTTGGACGGCCGCGGTTACGCTCATTGACGTTGCTGTGCTGCATAGTAATGAAAGCTAATTGTTTACATGTGTTTTTAAGCATTGCGGTTTCAAAAACAAGTGAAATTGTTGAAGCGAAATAAGTAGCAAAAGGTAAATAATTTTGCTATGCACTTGCTGTCTTGGAGATTGTTTCTGACCGGTGCGCACATAAAGCCGCTGCTCATAAAGCGTCTGAGTACTGAAAAGAGTTATTTTTGCCACCTAATTGGGTTTGAATGGTTAAATACACATTATTACATGTCAAAATGCCCATCTTTGCAAGTATTCTTGTCATTTATGCCGTAAGTGAAAGTAAACAGTTGAGAAAGGAAATGCATGTGTAACAGCATATTGGATCCATGCATTCAATCTTAAAGTGACGGCAGCCTAATATACCTGCTGTCCTCTGTGACAATAAAGTTAATCAAACAACAAAAGAGAGAGAATCTCTCACTGCTCTTGACTGAATCACTTTTGTAACTTTTTGTAACAGTGGTTATTTTATGCAGTCTTTTTTTATACATTTGATTACTTTATGCAATTTATGTATTATTTCTTATTTCTAGTGCTTGAAGTTGTCAGTTAGGCGTATTTAATGTGTGTCTATTGTGTTCTATTGTAATTTATAAAGTTTTTTGTTGTTGTTTCATCAATGACTGTTTATTTGTCTTTTGTAAGTTTGAGAGTTTTTTTTTACTAAGACTAGTATACGTCTTTTGTGATATTAAAATTGGTGAAAAGAATTATGAAATCGTTATAAAAAAATGTTGATATCACAAGAATAAATAAATTGTTATATATCATTATTGTTAAAGGGTAACTAAACACTAAAACAACTTTTTTTAGTTAACGATCTGTAAGAATGGAGCTTCATAAATGCTGTTCATTGATTCGTTCATTGATTGGTTTAAAGTGTTTTAATTCAACGTTTTATGGTGTAAAAACGTCTGAGTGCTGCCCTCTTCAGGTTGAACGGTGGCTACTGCAGTTGAATTTTCCTATTGGAAGTTGTGGTACCCTCTGACGTCAGAGGGTACCAGCTAACCAAGCCCTTGCCTACAGAGAGATGTGTCTCAGGTGCATATTTCCCACCCATATCTTCAGTTATTCACCCTGCTAAGGAGATATTTTGTTTTAAGACATTGGCAAAGGTGTACAAATATCTATCATTTCTGGCAAAAAAACAAAAAAAACAAAAAAAAAAACAGTGCAGCTACACCCGCTTGCCCTTATAATCTTTCATGCTGCTGAAGTAAGCAAAATTAAAAATGTAAACACACATTCATGGGGAAAACATAATAGAACTGATTACATCTGCTGCACAAGCAATCACAATACCATGCACCACAAGTCAGCACCTGATAAGCTGCCACAACAAGCTGTGAGCTGCCAGCTCAGCTGGGCCAAAAGCAAACATATGTAGAAATGAGTCCTCTATGCGGAGGGACCTGGACTTAAATAATTCAGGGGATGAGCTCTGGATGCCGGAAGAGACTGGGTTGTATGTCCCTGTGTTCCAGACACTGTGACGCCAGAGTGTAGCTCTTATTTTTGGGTGTCCTTAATGTCTGACATGATCAAGGAGAAAGATCTCAGTTCCAGGAGAGGAGGTGACAGAGATGTTATTAGCTGACAGGAAGGTGTATAATGACCAGAGAGAGAGAGAGAGAGAGAGAGAGAGAGAGAGAGAGAGAGAGAGAGGGAGAGAGGGAGAGAGGGAGAGAGGGAGAGAGGGAGAGAGAGAGAGAGAGAGAGAGAGAGAGAGAGAGAGAGAGAGAGAGAGAGAGAGAGAGAGAGTGAGAGTGTGTACACCTGGCTGACAGGTCAAACTTAGTTTAAGGGCCTTCTCATCTCATCTTGTTTATTGTGGGGCAAGGTTAAGGACTGAGACAGGCTAATATAGATACCTACAGTATCACACTTATCACAACCCACATCGTACTAATGCGTATGTGTGTGTAGGCTATATAATTCAAGCAATATCAGACAAGCAAGACTGCTGTTGTTCCAGGATGTCAGAAAGGCTGCGAGTGCCGCATAAACATATTTGCAAAGTAGTATAAAGAAACAGCATGATTGCGAGTGTGTTATTGCTTTTATAGGCTATAACAGTTTAACAAACAATCATACAGTATACATATAAATCTATAATCTTACATTGTACAAAATATTGCAAGTTACAATTACACAGTATCAACGTCTTACAAATCGCTTCTCCAAGCAAAACACGGTAGTGGTGTTTCCAGTTTCATTTCTGAATGAATCTCGGTTTTGAACAAATCAATTGAATGAGTCACTCACACTCATAATAGTCACTTGTTTACTTGTATATATATATATATATATATATATATATATATAGCTTATTGTATAATTAAAAGACAAATTAAATGTCATAAAAAAAATCTTAAATAAAAGCAGCACTATGTAGTTTTTGCTCTCGGGGTCCCCCTACAGTTGGGAAACAGTATTTTCTTCTACTATACGGTCGTGAAATATGTCATGGTTACACCAGGGTATACACGTGCATTTGTTGACAAGCTGATACCGTCTTGAGTTCTCGCGAGTTCTCACGTCGTTGGCAGACTGCCAGCGTTGCGTGTGAAATGTCTTCGTCCCAGGTACATTGGCATATATTTCAGCATGTCATATGAATATAATTTAATGGGTTTTATTTTTTTTTTCAAACGCCAAAAGATTGCGTAGCTCACGTTTACAAGCCAGCGTCATTATAGTAGCCTATTGGCTACTGTTTTACATAATGGATATGCTAATTCAATTCAATGTTTGTGTGGTAGGTAATAGCCATATATCGTCAATATTATAATATCAAGCTACCATAAATGAATCTGCGAATTTGAAAAATCGATTTGCATTATAGCCTGAGGCAAGACACTTTCACCAGAAAAATAACTAAACAAACATGACTATCATGAAGATAAATGGAGGACCAGATAGATTCCGTAACATGGCCAGGCAGACAACAAATTCGAAAAAATAGAGATAGTATGCAAGCAATATATTTACTAGTCCAACAGCATTGCAGCCATGTCAGCATCAGTCAGGCACCCCTCCTCCTTCTTTAGCTCATGCCAGCGAGCGAACGCTGGACCAATATTGATCCTCGTCCGGCCTTTTATTTTGTCTCTCTCCCTTTTTCTCTTTCTAGTCTCCTCCGACAAAACCGTTGCCTTCTTCGTTTTAGGTGCTGCTTCAGCCATGACAACAACATGCAGACGGCAAACAAACGCTAGTTGGGCTCTCACGTCAGAATGTGAGGAAGTGGGGGGTGGTGGGGGAAGTGAGGTATGCCGTAAAGCAGTCGAATTTTGTAGTTCTTTTTGTGCTTGGGTTACTACCCGAACTCCGAAGTTACATAGTTCCAGTAAAAGCGATACAGACACTGTCATGCTATGGCAGACGTGTCATTCAACCTATTGAAAGTTGATGTACCATCTCTCATGTCTTGGAAATATATTATGATGGTTGAAAAACTACATAGTGTTGCTTTAATTATTAGACCAAACAAATTGCTTGATTTGATTTAAAGCAGGGGGAAAAATGTATTGGTGATTTTATGTGCTCTTGAAGTGGACACCTGGCAAAAAGTTTTGATGATTTGTGTCGTTTCTTATTTGTGCAGGTAGGAGCTGTACATGACTGGCAAGCTGCCCGGGGGCGTAACCATCATGGCCATGGAGTGGACTGACTTCCTTTAAAAAGACTTTGATAAATACTGACAGAGATTGACAGTCAAGAGTAGGACTGATAGTTTTCAAATGAAATTGTCAGTGTCTAAAACACACGGGCAGATCTGGAGCTTAAACTGAAGCTTTCACATGGTGTCCGTCTCATCTGCCTGTTATTTTCTCCACCTGCTGGCAACTTTGTCAGTGAGACTTACACCATCACTCAGTCTTTAGTAAGCCTTGCCTCGCTTGTGGAAGCCTTTTATGCTGATTGCAATGCAGCATACATGTCCTTACTCTAATTCCTACATACAAGGGAACACAGATGGGCACATTTTGGACCATGGTCTCATTATACCTCCATAGATGCACCTTTAAGTGGTCATTCAGGCAGGTACTTTTACTAGACTGCTTGCTTCAAGAACAGAGAAAGCGCTCTGTCATAGATTTCTACTTAACCAGACCGCTTAGGTAAAGGAGAATAGTTTTGCAGAGATGATATTTCCCCTTCCTGCCCTGCTCTCGGGTAGCCCTCAGCATTTCAAGGGACGGGCTGTGCTCTCCAAGCCAAGAATCTAAATAGTTTCATCTGTGCACACACACCTAAGGGGATCTCTTCCCATTACCCTGCACCTGCTGTTGCAGTCATTTTACAAAAGCAAAAGAGCATGTCTGGCACCCGCTCAAGAGTCTTTAACACTGCAGAGAATTACACTATGAGAAACTTTATCATTCATAGTAGGTACTGATAGTTACGGCTCTGAAATCTCATTAAATGATCCATCTTCAAATGCTGTTAAATATCTAATATATGCAAACTTTTGACTGCGCGTCAGGTGATTTATTAATGCGCCATGATGCTCCAGTAGTGACTGTGTATTGGTTTTATTTGAACTTTGCTTCAGTAAATTGACTCAGCTGTTCTGGGATGTACTGTATTATATGCAGTAAATAGTTTTAAAAATGTGTTTGCTTGTCAACTCAGGGTATGCATTGACGTCAGATACCAGCCAGAACACAACACACCCTCGTCAGCCGGAATGAGTGGCAAAACATCCTGCAACATGACTATATTTGGTCATGCGAAAATGGGAATAAAGCAAATACTTATCTTCCTAAATCAAAAGCATAGGCCAGGAATCGGGTTTCCAGACATTTACCTGAATCTCGACACCAGGGATGCATAAAGCAAAGCATGTGAATGCTTTGTCTGCTAGACAAAGCTATAAATACAATATAGGCAAATCTAAATCCAGATGATCACTTGTGTTATATCGTCATATCACCCAGCACTAAAACTTGTTAAAGCACTAAGAAACGATGGCAAGCTTGGTGTTGTGAAGTGCTAATCAATTTATTTTAATTTGACGCTTGGTCATACTTCAAGATGGGATACAAGTGACAAGGACATCAATTGATACTCTAGTTGTATCTATAAATTTTGGAGGAACTTTAAACGTTATCTGAATAACTGTCAGCGTTTACCATCAGGCAGACAATACAGAGTTCTGCATTATAAAATTAATCTGTTTAACTCTTTCCCCGACATTGACGAAATGTTCCCACTTTCTGTGTTTTCAATGTTATACGGTAGGGGGCGCTATTAGACATCTTCTAAAAGGGTACTGAATCTCCTGATCAAAACACAAACAAAGAAGATGCAGAAACAAGCGATATCATATGTAACCAAATGCATAACGCGATTATCAATATTAAACAGAATATAAATCAAAACTGTTTTGATCATTGTTCTGAATCCGTGTTTAAAAGCAGAGTGTCTGTTCTTTCTTTTGATGTATTGCATGTTTAGATATTCATACAACCAAATATGCTGAGGGTCAAGAAAGCTTTGTGAAAATGATCAACGGTGGCTGCTAACTTTTTTTTAATAAACCCTGGGGAAAAAGTTAAGAACTCCTTTGTGCTACTATCTATTTATCTACCTTAACTTGCTTTGAAAAGAAAACTGTTTGTCTAACATTATCTAACCATCTCCTTTGTAGAACACAAGGCTCATCCCAATGAGTTGTTTTTTAAAAAGCTGACAAAAAGTTTACAATTAAGCAGAATATAAGATGTATATTTAATTACAATACATACGCAGCATTACTGCATGGGGTCCGCCAATTAATGTTTGAGCACAAATAATTTTTTGTTGAAAAAATAGTGCATGACACTGGCAATGAGTCTAGGTCATAGGCTCAATCCCAAGGGAATTGAACATTAACATTAGCACTTTAAAACAATGTCATACTTAATAAAAGCATCTGCCAGATGCATAAATGTAAATTAAAATTAGTAACAAATGCATGAATTGAACATTATTGTCTTTTATCAAACTGCGGGCATTTAATTCAAAACAAAAAGGCCATTTGTGGTTGTGGTAAAATCAGTCTCCAATATTTTCTGTTTTAGGTTACATGAAATGCATATAGTTGCAAGATTGTGTGTTGAGACAACCGTCTGAGGTTTCTTTACCAACCAAGAGTAGTTTATAGTTTATAATTGTATATTATATATATTGATGCAGACATTGCCGCAAGAGGCTGATCTCACAGTAATGGCCCAATGGTAATTGAGGTTTGGATGTGTTCACGGATATATTCACCCTATAGGGAATGGAAAGCGCTGATGATTAGAGTTCATAACTCGCCCCAGGAACTCCGACAGAATGTGCCTCGGCAAATCCTTCTGTTTCCAGCCCAACAAATTCCCTCTGCACCCGTTCCTCCCATCTCCACTCAATCTCAGCATCCTCAGCCGTTGCCCCAAACCACAGCTCAGATCCCCTCAGCAGAATTATTAGCCATCTGGCTCCGGAGTCGAGAGGGTTCCCGGGGCAGGCGTCACACTCAAAACAAACCATTCTAATTCCTCTGCCTCTACCTGACTTTTTTTTTTCTCTTTCGAAAATCGAGATTTGCCAGCCTGAAAAAACACCAATATTACAGCCTCAGTTTTAACAGAACGGACAGCGCATACACACATGAGACTCGATCTCTTCTCCCAGTAAGTAGGCTTTTGTAATGTGTCATGTCCATGATGAATTATACCTTCTGCTGGAATCAAGCCTATGAAAAGCTGGTGGTGCAGAGAAGGAGAGACAGAGGGACTGTGACTAATTTCATTGTGCCTGCTACACAAACATTCGCACGAGGCAATCAGGAGGCACAGTACGGCAAACAATCCAGGGTCACTGGCCTTCTGTGTCCTGAGGAGAAAACCAGAGTCAAGAGTGAGGCGATCTGCTGTACAACACAAAGATTTGATTCCCCCTTTCTTTATTGAAGATTCCCCCACAGCCGCCATCGCTACCTCCCTCCCTCCCTCTCTCCTCCTTCCATCTCATGTCCCAGGGCGAGGCTTTCTTCAAAAACATCTTCTCTCTAAATAATAGCTAGTGGCTTTTATTTACGTTTCAATCGTGAATCAGAGCTGGGTTGCAGGGCCTAGTTCAGTCTGTGCCACAGGCTGTCAGACTCACATATATCACCTCATCCCTGTGAGGATAAAACACACACATTCTGAAGCTCAGAACTACCCAGGTCTTATACTTAAACGCACAACACTTGGATTTGTTTATCTTGAGCGGCATTAAGGAGTTAGTATAGCTGAAGAAAAATTTAAACGGTTTAACTACAGTATTTGTTAAGAAGCCTGTTGGGGATAATTAATTATGTTTTTAATTCAAATAATCCCCTTTTTAAAGGGTTAATTGAGCTGAAGTTGAAAATTCTGTCCTTCATGTTCACTTTATTTTGTAATTAGTGTGAACGATTCATCCATGCATGCGTTTCATTAAAAAAAAAATGTTGACCTTGTAATTTTATTCAAAATGAATAGTGAAATGCTAGACTTCTCTCTGATGATGTATGCAAGACTTCTCCAATCATTTAGTCTGATAAAACCCACCCCTTTATTACAATAGACTGGCAACTTACACTTAAATTTGCCTCCATTCAATTAACAACCAATGGAGAGAACTTAGTCCTGCTTGACATTCCCTTCTTTTTCGATAATCTGTTTCACTCTCTCGCTACTTCTCTTACATTGTGCTTTAACATAATGAATGGATGGTGCTGTGGATCTCCAAAACTGACCAATAACCAAAATAGAAGTACCCACAAAGGTATAGTATTGCTTTATTTTATTTTTTTATTAGTTGTAAAACACTCATGTATTCAGATTACAGTATTAAAGTTCTGCCACCTTGACAAAGGATCCTTTTTCTCATCTCCTTTAAACTTACTAGTAACAGACTTGCATTACAGCTTCCTGAAGTACACATTAAAAAGCGCTCAGCTTGGGCAGGTTAAGAGGGTTACATAAACCTCTTTGTCACATTTTCATATGAACAGAGGTCTTTTAATTGCCCAACACCATGACACCTAGTGGAAATTATCTCAGACCTGCTCTGAATCAGTAACACCATAGCAAAAAACAGTTAGAAAGAAGCCATGTAAAAAAAAAAAGCTTTCACAACCCAGAAAAGTAGTGGGCATGTATTTAACCTTTACTCATTAGAACTTTCCCTAAAATCTGGCCACATGGCCACTTTGTATGGGTGGCCAATTAGTTTTGAGTGGAGTGCCTGAATCAGCAAGTACCTTTTGGCCTGGAGTAGGAAGTGCTAACTCATTAAAGAGACAAAACCTGGACTGGTCTATTCCAAAATATTATGCTTCTGTGAAAAAAAAACTTCTCTAAAAAGCCTCCAAAACTCTTGTTACTACCACTGAGATGAAGGTGAATATTAATGGATAGCTTTCTCCAGGTAATAGACCTCCTTGTTATCACTACATTACTTAAACAAACATTGTGTCCGTGTGGCACATTCAAAAGAACATTGGATTTACACTCTTGGGGAATGTCTATGAATAACTAACTAGTTAAATATGTATTGTGTTAAAAAAAACTTAAATATCAATTTACATATATTGCGACGGTCCTAGAGTTGTGGAGTCATTTCCATCATTCACAACCAACAATTTTGACACTAATAAGATTTTTTCCACATGTTATTGTACTTGATTACCAAGGTGACAACAGAAATACAAGTGATGTGTGAAGAAAGAAAAAATCGGTAACAGTTTATTTTAAGGTGCATAATTACAAGTAACTAACCCTAAACATATCTCCATAGTACATGTAATTAATGAATATTACTCAGAACTTATTTCAGTTAGTACCATGTGCAACCAAATATCAAAGTCAATACTACTTAACAGAATATTTTATTGTGTGTCATTTCCAATCAAGGAAATAATTTTTTGTCAAATTATGCAAAAAGTATGAAAATATCATTTAATTGTGTATTTAGCGCACATACAATTTTAGTTATAAAATTTGGTTTCACTTTATTTTGATGGTCCCTTTAACACATTCTGTTGTCTATAAGTAACATTGCACCTTCATGTCTACTAACTCTCATTAGAGTATTAGTAGAGTATTAGTAGACTGGTAGGGTTAGAGTTAGAATAATTTGACATGTAGTTGCAAAGTTACTTATAGTCAGTAAAGTGTCTGTTGGAGGACCGTCACAATAAAGAGTTTGCAGATATGAAGCAGATAGTCCACTAATACTCTAATGAGAGTTAGTTGACATGTAGTTCCAAAGTTACTTATAGTTAACAGAATGTTCAAAAGGGACCATCAAAATAAAGTGTTACCTAAAATTTCCCTTAGACTGCCACTGTATTCTAAAAATGAACACACCATAATTTCCACCACAGACTTTCATCAAACACAATATACATAATTTCAGGAATAGCTAAATGATAAAATGGCTAAATGACAGTTTCTCTCTTTAGATTCTCCAGTGCTCTCATTCACCATTTCAGTTGGACTTTTTATAACTCTCCTCAGTCAAGCAGCTTCTAAACCAGCATGTTTGTCTGGGCATAATTTAATGTAGCTACATATAAGGAATTTATTAAAGCACACCATTTTCCAGTGATAAAATCTGTTCTCTTACCCCAGTTTAATGTGCAGAGACAAACTATAAGTAAGCTATTCATAAGTTGAATTCCCCAAAGGTGTGGTACTTTCAAAACAACACTCTGTTTGTTTGAGCGTTGCGACTAAGGAGGTCTAACACCTGAAGAAATCGACTCATTAGCATTCACTTTCAATGGTAGGGCCTCAGCTGACCATTTTTGCACATGCGCATGGATGGTTTTGAGCCTATGGAGCCCAGCACATGACATCTGGACAAAAAAATACATATATTGTGGCCACGAATTTAGAAATAGTACCATCGTTTTGATTTAACTAAAACAAGGGAATGAAATATAACAATGTGGCTATGATTGATCAAAAAGAGGGAACTAATTATTATATCGTGCACTCAATTTACTTAAAACAAGGGAACGAATTAGTAAAAATGTGCTGACATATAAGTAAGTCAAGGGAACTATTTGTTAATTCGTGGCCACGATATACATATTTTTTGTCTACATATGCAGAGCTCCGTATGAGCCAATATTTGTCAATTGCAAAACATTTACTACAGTACAATGAAACAAAAAACGTATTTTGTCTCAATACACAGCTATGAATCGCAGTCAATTGAGAAAGTTGCTCAATCACCCCGGAATGGTCTTTCACATTTTTGTTTGGTGGTGCTAAAGGCATTATAATTAAACACTGTACCTTTAAAAGTTTTTTTTTTTTTTGTATTAAAAATGTTTTGCACAAGAAATAATTAACAGAAAAACTAAATTTAAAACGAATAACGCTCTAGTCAGTATCTGGTAGTAATATTTTATGTTCTTCTGCATATTATTCCTATTTGCAATCTTTTTTTTTCCAATAAAATAACATCAAAAGACAAAAATAGCCATTGTGTGATGAATCTGGTTTACTGATAAAAAACGGTGTATGCTGTCATTCAGAGAGAACGTCTGTTCAAATCTGTCTGTGCTATTTCATGTGCCTTCAGCTGCTCTCATTTGTAAGACGTCCATCAGCTGTCAGAAAAGTTTGACCGGTCTAATGAATTCGACACACAATCAGGAAATCAAGGTAAGGAAAAAAGATTTCTGTGCAAGATGGTGGAATAGACAGAGATGATGTCATTCCTACTGTGATACAGTAATCACTCTCCAATTTTCTTTTTCTGTTTCTCATTCTCTCTCTCTTATACAGACATTATAAAACAATATAATATAATAACACAAGGCAACTACGGTAAACATACAGCCACTTTGAAACACATGGAGTATGAATCTATGAATGACTGCAGGAAAGTGTTTAAGGTAATTTCAGTGTTTGGCATGGTAATGGATATGACAATGCTAATATTTTTGGTTTTGTGAATAAATCTGCTATGCTGCTGAGGAAGGAGGAGGGTTTCTGAAAGTGTGTTGCAAACAATGACCAAGTATTTGTAAGTTAGGCAGCAAGCTCATTGGCTACTGACACAGCAGGATCCAATCAGCTGTGCCCTATAGAGAATGATGTGATTGCAAGCAGATTGAGTTAAGGACCCATCAGCCTGCACCACCTAGAGTTTCAAGCCAGAACTTTGTATTGTTAAAATAAGTTTTTATAAGAAGCATGCTGTTATGTATGAGAAACTTGTTATATTTGGAAGGATGCTTCATCTGCGGCATGAGCTAATAGGCGGTTATTATGCCCTGCACAATCTGTCAAACACGTGATATCATAGTTATTTTGAGGGGGAGGGTTGCTCTGCAGGCTTACATTTCCATACAAGAGTGCATTTGTAATGTCTCTGAGCACTTTATATCCTTAACATTTCTGCAGAGACCCCACACAGGCAAGAAAGGCTCCATCTTCTGAGGGTAATCAGAACTGTAATTGGATAAAAGAAAGGCAAGCCGACACCAGGCCTTTTAAAGGCAGTTTTATCACGCGCAGTCAGGCTACGCTATAAGACATATACGCACTCGCACATTCACGCCGGTCCTATGTCTAGCTCAAAAGCTTCTGCTTTCAAATGCAGACACATCAAAGGGTTAGCGGCTACGGTTGTGTTTGTTGTTTGCGATGCAACAGCAGCAAGTGATTTCAGCAGTCTGAGTAGGATCAAATGTTCCTCCATCGGTTTAAGAACGATCGCTTCTGACGTTGATACAAGAGTATTTGATGTGATTTGAGAGCACCAAGTAATTTCAACTGAGCTTCAAAAAACAGCTAATAGCCTTTGTTCATCTTCAGAAGATGACATGTAAATGACATGATGTTGGGTGAGTCTAAAGGACATCATGCTCAAGGTTGTTGATTGATGGTTGTTGGTTCTTTTTATATTCTGCTCACAGTAAGGAAGGGGGGAACCTGTTTTCTGCACATACAGGAGCCATCTGCCATACTGGCAACACATTTGTGGGGTGAAAAAAATCTTCTGGCTCCTGTCTTGTGTGTGTGTGTGTGTGTGTGTGTGTGTGTGTGTGTGTGTGTGTGTGTGTGTGTGTGTGTGTGTGTGTGTGTGTGTGTGTGTGTGTGTGTGTGTGTGTGTGTGTGTGTGTGTGTGTGTGTGTGTTTGACTGAAATCCATGTGTATGAGGATGCGTGTGATGATGCACGAGAGACTGCTTCACTCCACCCGTTCGTACTGAAGGGAATGTGATTTCAGTCAGGCCAAACGCAGTCAGGGAAAAACATGTCAGTAACCTTGAACTTCATTTCCACTCGCCACATATTGACCTGACTAAAATTTTTTGTCGACCAACTGATGGCATGTCCCACTTTTGGTTGCCTCTGTATTTAAAAGCTAAAAGCCACAACATTAACAATATTGACCAGGGAAAAAAACAAATCACCTCTTTTAGAAACCTAAACTTCATGGTCAGCCGATGTTAGCAGAATTAAATATCACATTATATTATGAGCTATAAATGGTCAAATTAAACATTTGTGAAATAATTTCATTAAAATGCAAATGGTGTATGTAACTTTTAAATCTTTTTACAGGCAGGATTAATGCAATCCAATAATTGGCCTTAATAGACAACAATACTTAAAAAGCACTACTGGTCAAATCGGTTTGGTATTCCCTTTTCGTCCTCCTTTGGTGATTGTTTGGTGTGATTTTTTCCCCCAAACCTGTTCAGCGGAAATCCCGCCCTGCAGCTAATTTCATTGGTCAAGGTTACAGTGACAGGTAGGTTTAGTGATCAGTGTTTGGTGTACGCAATCAGTACAGTGATTGACATGACCAATGAAATATTTAGAATTTGCAGGACTGGTTTGGGGGGGGGGGATCACGTTTGTTTCTGTCTTTTCCACCTGCATTTGCACACAGCGTGTCCGCCCATTTGCGCTCACCTGTCTCTCTTGCTTGATTTCTCTGCTATATCTACAGTATGCTTCCTTTCCGTTTGTTCTCTGCCAGTGTGTTCTGTGCTTCTTGCTGTTCACCTCCACATTTTTTCTTCTCTAGTTTTGTCATTTTATTTGGTTTTGTTTTGTTTTTATCTCACATATTTTTTTATCTGCCAAGTTGTGTTGTGGTTTCCTGTTCCTCTCCAGAATTCACTGGTCTTGGATTGCTCTATCATTGCTGACCATTTGGACTGTTACTGGTGTTGGAGTTTGGATTTTCGTGGGCCACCGTTTGCCTCTCTGGACTGCTTTCTACTATGAACACCTGCCTGTGTCTGATGTGAGTTTGGGATGTCCTTGTTGGTTCTGTTTGCTCCTCGTCTGACTATCCTGCTTGTCTGACATTGATGTTCACCTCATGATTCGGATTCAATTGCCCTGGACTCTGACCCCTGCCTGCCTGACCAATCTCTTCTCTAATTTTCCAATCTGTTTTCTACATTTTTTTGAGAATTATTTCTGAGGGATCATGAGACCCTGAAGTCTGGAGTAATGGCCCCTGAAAATTCAGCTTTGCCATCACAGGAATACATTGATTGATTGATTGATTGATTGATTGATTGATTGATTGATTGATTGATTGATTGATTGATATGTGTGCTATACAAAAACAATTAGGCAAGTCCATTGTGCCATGATGTACGGTCACATTGTTACTGTATAATGTATTCTATACTCTACTGTCAGTAATCAGTTTATTTCAAACCAATAGAAGTTTCTGCTGTATAATCAGTGCTTGACATTGTCTGCCAAATCTGGCCGCACTCACAAGTCCTTCCAAAAAACCCTAAATGCTGGATGAACAGAGAGAAATCGCTTTTATGAACTCAGAAATGGACTGAAAGACTAAAAGCAATTTCATGCTTCAGGGAATGGAGTTGAGATGTGCCATTCATCCTGTGCTTACTTCAACCTTTATTAAGAACAAAAAAGGCACAGGTATTAAAATTTATAAACCAAGAGATATGCAAGTGGGAGGAGGGGGGGGGGGGGGGGGTCTGTGAGTACTGAAAAAGTTAAAGAGAAAGAAAGAAAAGGGAACAGATAAATTGTAAAAGGAAAAAGGCAACAAAAATGACATGGAATATCTTTTCATGAAAATTTACCTAAGTGGCCATGCCAAGCATCCCACAAAACTCTTGACATTTACTGCTAAACTGATTAATGACATTTAACTGAAATATTATGTCTGCGGGATGAAGGGTTACAATGAAGGGAAATGTCACCAGTTTTCTCGTCAAAAGCTGAGGTGACTGGATGATCATTTGGAACGAAAGAAAGAAAAGACCGTAAGAAAGACAAAAAGAGAGTAACAATGAAAAGACATTGTGATAGAACACATTTCTTCTGCCCTTGATTGGATGCAGGGTAGGAGGTGGTATTGCACTAAAATGAGAATGACCTCAGCCATCTAATACAACTTAATGGGTGTAGTCACTGCCATCGAGATATCCAGCTGGGTATTAATAGCTCAATTAAAGAAAGAGTATTGGATTTCTTTTTCAATTGCTACGTTGAAAAGAACATTGATAAGTGCAGAAACAGCAGGGATTGATTTTACTTCTAAAGTCAAGAGATCACAATGGTATTAAACCTTCTGTGAGATGTACGGATCATCGGGAGCTGCTGGCTCCCTTGCTTTCTCTCTATGTCTCTCTCTAAAACTTTTTTTCTCTCATGAAGAAGAGTAAAACAAAGTCAGAGTTGTAATGGAAGAGATGAAAAACACTGCCACTTTTTTGCCTTCTTTGCTCATTGTAACATATTAGAAATGTTTACTTACAGTAGGCTACTTGTGAAGACCTCATTGAGTGTCTAACTAGAGCGAGTGAGCTGCCCCTCTACCTTAGGATGATAATTATAATGAAAACTATAAATTTTTAATAATTTTCCAGGTAATGCTTTACAATAAGGTTTCATTTGATTGTTGTTGATTTGTTATTAGTTAAATACATAGGTTAAGATGAACTAACAACAAGCAATACTTCTGCAGCATTTATCAATCTTAGCAAGAGTTAATCTCAATGTTTATTAAAACATTTAATAAACGTTGTATCTGGTAACATTAATGCACTGTGAACATATAATATGAAGTTTTTACATTCAAAAACATTCATTCAAAATGAATAAGTAATAGGCTATTTTCTACCCTAGTTTTGAGCCTAGCTCAAAAACGCTCGGTTTTTATGGGCGTCTCGCATTGAAAACTTGGAAGTAAACGCCCACTGCTGTGAGTGGATAACAGTTTTGCATAATAATGAGTTTCAACTCACTCGTCAGTGCACGTGGGGGAAATTGTTTTGAAAACTTCCAATGTTGTAAAATGGCAACCGGAATGATTCGCCCATACATGTTCGACCCAGAGTCCGATCCCGAATCGCAGGACAATGAACCAACAACACCTCAAATACAACGGATACTTCAGCCTGTGACAGCGTGGTAAGTTATTGTAAATTGTTTATGCTACTTCTAATGTAGGCTATCTTTAATGTTTTTATAGAAATTTTACTCACATAAGTGTGTTGCACCATTCCTGTCGGATCCAATATAGAAGGCACAGCACCGTTTTTCAATCTTAATCGGTCTGCAAATCCTGTCTCGACCTGTGTCTTGTTTACAAAACAGTCCTCGGCGAAATGAAGCGAACAAACGGACAATGTTTTACCCACATCAGCTGGAACCTCATTAAAAATAAACTTAACCATGCATTCCTATTGGAATCCAGAGGAAGCTTATGCAGCGACTGTCTTCTTCCACAACCAGGCACTGCACAATATTTAGTAAACGGCATGTTTACTGCTCGGTAGCTCGATCCGGTTTGTCATCACGAGGTAGGCCTATGTTATTTAGCTATGCGTGTAATGCGCGAATCGGTGGGCGGGGCTAACCCGGCCGTGTTGAAGAAGGCGTTGATCTTCTTCTGCGGGGGTGGTGTTTTATCCTCTTTGACGTCATAGTTCCCCAGTTTGAAAAACAAGTCGTTTGCTGAGCCTGGTGTCAATAAAAGCCTTTATTGGACTAACAAGGACGTTTTCAGTTCTGAAACTTACAGGATATTCTTATAATATGGTGACCTCTTAGATGTCAAAAGCTCAAGGAAAATTTGATTTCTCAGTTCATCACCCCTTTAACAGAACGTTGTTGTCTGCTGTTGTGGACGCTAATATGGTTTGTTATAGTTCTCGTTCTTGGTGTGAACAGGATTGTAACTAACATACAGTACCAGTACCATACCAACTTGTAGATGAATGATATACAACTTGACAACTTTTAAGACTCGACTTACTATTGATTAAATCGACAACTGATTGTGTTTGATGTTGGCATGTTGCTAAGTTAACATCATAACATTCTAAAATGGTTTAAGCATAAAATACACTGCACAATCCACATCTTGCATCCACATGTAATGATTGCTCATGTATCACACACAAGTTTACCGGGTTAACATGGCCATGAGGAAAGCATATTGAAAGGATATAACTTCACACTTTCTATCACAATGTTTAAGTGATACAGATATAATAGTAGCACTTTATTTTTTAGTCTTCTTCCGCATGTACATACTATGTACTTATTATAGCAATTACAATAACTGGGTTATAAATAGGTACTAACCCTGAACCTACCTCTAATTACCAGTACTGTCTTGGGTACACTGCAATACCCACATACATATATTTAGAAATTCATTCTAAGTAAAGTCAAAATTCGATGGTAATCTACAGCGATAACACAGAACTAGGAATATTCAAAGCCACATAGGACATATTCCTGGCTTATAGTCATAAATTATGAACAATCGCAAAACTAATCAGCATTGTTAATTGTAGAAATTCTTCATCGGAAACAGCTGAAGTTTAGTGCGAGCAGGATGGATGTGGAGACTTGTGGTGCAACAGGCTGTTATTGCTATGCACTTCTAAGCCATAATAAAGATTGAACCACTGCTGTTCTGCTCCTGTAAATGGGAGTGTGGAGGACAAATTGTCAGAGAGGGGCCGTGACGCTGCTTCATGAGTAAGAATCTTGTCCTTCGTGCAGTGTTCATGAATAATTCATCAATGGAGCTCTTCACACACTCCGTCAGCAGTTTAATGTGGCTTTACCTGCTTTAGAAACAGCTGGATCTCTTCTCTCCCTTCACACTCTTTCTGCCACTCAATTCCCACTGTGCTGCTCTGAGCCATACAGTGTGTGTGTGTGTGTGTGTGTGTGTGTGTGTGTGTGTGTGTGTGTGTGTGTGTGTGTGTGTGTGTGTGTGTGTGTGTGTGTGTGTGTGTGTGTGTGTGTGTGTGTCCAGGAATGATTGGACACAGTGCATTTAAATATATAAAGACAAAACATTGTAAACTTAAATAAAATAGCTTAAAAAAATTAAAAAACCAAAACAAAATGGTACATATAGTATAACAATTACAGATATACCATAATCTAACCTGTGCGTGGGAGCATCCCTCCTGCAAATGGCAATATGATGTGTGATGCCAACAAGGTTATACTTTAAAAAAAATATAACAAATACTGTATTAAAATACATTAAATAAAAACTAAAATGAATCTATAATACAAACTGCTGAAACTAAATAAAATTAACCAAAAAAATAAAATGTGCCAGAAACTTTCCAAATTTACTATTTTCTATCTAATATCTCTTTTAAGTAAGAACATCATCTCATGTGTGTTTACCACATACAACATGTAATGAGAAATATAATTTTGTAAACACCCTGACAATTTAAGGAGACTAATAGCACTGAATAAAACAAATATTTAAAAATGTTGTATGCATCCATATCCCCAGGTAACCCCTGCTGTGGCAGTTGAGGAGTCTGCAACACACTGTCACTTCGAGTCTGTTTCTCGGGCTCATGGGAAATCAAAGAAGAGACAGAGAGGGAGCAAGAGCAGGAGAGTGGAAGGCGGAGAGAGAAAAGGATCACACAAAACAAACAAATCCTGCGCAGTTGTGGCAAAGTGGCAAACGTTTCCCTCCCACCCTCAGAGAAGTTCAACATTTTCAAAACGGGTGAACATGGCAGTTTTATATATATACTGAAAAAAAGATGTTTGTTTCAAAACATCACATTATATGTAATTTTACTGAAAAATACTGTTAAATCTTTGGTTTTATGAAAAAAAAACTATGAATTACCATACAATTTATGGTAAAAAGAAAAAATCCCAAACAAACAGTAAAAGGACATTCCCAGAAGTCCTTGTGTTGCACATCACATATAATTAAATTTTCTATACAGAATTTTGTTTCTTCTTATTTTCTTCTTACATTTTCTTCTTATTTTGTTTCTTCTTACATCGTGGCTTTCTATTGTGCATTTCTATGTGTATTAGTGTGTTGTTTATCTGTACTGTATATTTTTAGGTAAAAAGGCAGATTTTGATAGTTAAAGTATCACTTTATATAACATTATATTTGTATTTTTTTTTCAGTTAATTAATTGTAACAGGTATATTCTGTTTTTGTTTAGTTTCATTGTGTCATTGTGTTTTGGTTCCATTTTCAATGCTCTTTCATTTAGATTTACATTACATTTATTCATTTAGCAGATGCTTTTATCCAAAGTGACTTACAAATGAGAACAATAGAAGCAGTTAAACTAACAGTAAAATAGAATATAATAGAATAGAATAGAAGAGAAAGTGTTAGTATTACTGGATAGTAATTACTATTACTAGTAGAAGTAGTAATTCCTACTACTATTACTATTACTGGATAGTATTACTCTTGTTTGTGTCATGTTAGGCAGAAACACAGGAAGCAATCGCGAGTATAATACAATTTATTAGAAGCACAAAACACACAAGTCCAGGGTGCAGTGAGCCAGGTGGAGATAGGTGACGCAGGGACTTCGATGGTCAATACCGGTGACGTGCAGACAAACGGTGAGACGATCCAAATCCACACGGAAGACGACGAACAGGAAACACCAGGCAGGAACACGAACCAGAAGACAGGGGAACATCAAACAACGATCTGACAAAGGTGAGAGAACAGCGGTGAGTTTAAGAAGCGTGGTGAGATGAACTGCAGCTGGTGATTGTAATGATGAACAGCTGGAGTGGATCAGGTAATGACATACAGACACGCCCCTTGCACACGTGCACTCATACAACAACATAAACACAGGACTAGAAGGAACCAGCGAATACATCTAGTGACAGTTTGCCTGTGTTCCATAGTTAGTCTCATTGGTTGTAAATTAGTTATACGCACCTGTTTCTGTTCAGTTGATTACTCTCCCTTGTATTTAAGCCCTCAGTTTCCTTTGTTTCACTGTCCGGTTTAGTTTGTTAAGTGTAGGCTAGTTCTTCCTGAGCTTATACCCTGTGATTCTCAAACGTGTTCCTAGTGGAATTTAAGATCCACAGGATTTTGTCACAATCAAGTTTCCATAAAGAACATGATTGTTACTCTAAACGCGACTACTAAGATGCTCCTTTTTTATTTGAATCTCAGGGAGGAGCTGAGAATGGGAAGACATTTTTTTTTAAACAAATATTTGAGCTTCCGCTAATATCAGCCAACCTTAATTTGACTTTCCTGGGATGAATCTGAGTTGGGTTGGGAGGGAGAGATCTCCACTCCGCTAGAAATATCCCTTCATCAGACACCCATAGTGCTGGACATTTTAATTAGGTTCACTTCAGGTTATACTCAAAACTAATCAGTCTTACTGCATGCAACCTGTAATTTAGATAATTGTGCTACTTGGCAATGCATCCACCAGCTGAGAAGTTCTCTTTGCAAATGTCAAGATGCTGAATCTTAAAGTGGCATGGGACAATCAATAGGCAATTTTTATAGAGACGTTGTAAACACTTAACCCTGTAAAGTCTAACTCATGAAATAATAGTGAGAAAATAAAGTTTTTGAAAAATGGAAGATTTATTAAGTATTAATACATTTATTAAGTATCATTTTGATATAGGAGGCTCATATAGGAGAATAACAACCCAGTTTTATTCAGAGGCCCAAAATATATGCAATTTGCTGAAGTTGCTGCTATATGGCCAATAGGATGAAAAATAGGATCAAATTCTGATAGCTTGTAATGTAAATCAAAGAAATGTTTATAACTTTACAGCAGCCAACTCACATAAAATTAATATAAATATCCATTGTCACTTTATATCTCCCAATAATATGTCTTAGTAAGATGATTTCAAATGATCAAAGCTCTGTAGTTTTTTGGGGGGGGGGGGGGGGGGGGCAAACATATAATGCAATGCAACTCGATGATGATTGAGAGATGTAGGCCTACAAACAAACGTTTGTCAAAAGCCTGATGTACCATATTTGATATGCACAGGCTTTTCATAGAAAAATAATGTAAACCTTTTTTTTTTTAAGTTTCTTCAATCCAAAAGTGTTCATATTGAAATTGATAAGCACAAAAACACAAATGAGAATTTTTTTCAAAAACTAAACTTGCTAAAAAAAAAGTATAAACTATTAATCAGATGACAGAAGGCATTGTGTGTAGATTTTATCATGTTGATCAGAGGCCTTAGAAATCTGTGAATCAAATATGATACTGTATTAAATGGTTAAGCAATGCTGTTTCATCTCTTTTGTGTGTTTCGATACCAAAGAGGTCTATAAGGTTTTTTAGTTCCTCAACGTATGACCTTCCAAGTCAAGGCTCTAACCAAAGTTTTAGCTCTTTAATGGTACTAAATATGATTACTCTGGTTTCTCTACAGACATGATAAATTATGATGAAAAGCCATTTCATTCTCATTAGATTAATTGGCGATGCAGTAACATGCATCATTAGACCGATGCTGACAGCAGAGCAGGTTTACATCAGTAGTTGCATACAGTAAAGCTCACTGCAAATATGGATTTACAACAGTTGTTTGCATATAGACTCAGTATTTATGCAAATATTTTGATGCTAAAATTCTACCACGTGGAAATAGAGCAACAGACTTATTCACTGTAGCTCCGCAATATTTTGTAAGTGCCAACCCAATGTCTAACAGATCTCGGATCAATCCTAGCGCTTTCCCTCAAATGGATAATCTCATATTTCTCCAGGGACACTGGAGGAGTGTAGATGTGCCTCAGGCATGGGCTTGAATCTGTCCCACGGCACAATCTAAGAGGCTTTTAGTTGTTTTCTGGAGTTTGAGGTCAACATCATTCCTTCCTCACACCTCCAGTTTCAAGCTCTAATTTCACAGTCCACACCTCCTGAAAGCCGCACCTAAAATGCAATGATCCAAGAAGCCTCTTAAAGTATTGCAGTTAGATTGCTTTTTAAAAGAGGTAATGTCTTACACAGCGCATCAAAATCAACAATGTCATGTCTTTAGCCATGATTGACTCTATATGTGTGAAAAACGTTGGCTAGTTTGAATCATAGCATAAATGCGTGTAATATCTGCATTAAACAAAAATGACGATTGTGCTTATGGAACACATCAAGTCTTTGTAACTTTTTTCAGAGAATGTATCTATAGATTTTTCTTACATCAGTGGCATTTATTTCTTGCTTTAGGAATAAACATCACTATATATTGTACGGTTTGTTTTAAAAATAACTATTTGCCAATAGGGTAAAATAAACTTTATACTGTAATAAGTCTTAAAATATATTCTTCTCAAACAGATGTCTCCTGGGGTGTTCATATATTTTGAATACAGAAACAAGACAAATACTGAAATACACTACCAACAGTGAGATTTTTTTGGAAGAAATCAATACTTTAAATCAGCAAGGACACACTAAATTGATTAAAAATGACAGTAAAGACATTCATAATGTTACAAAATATTACTGTTATTTAATGTATTGTGATCAAATAAATGCAGCCTTGATGAGAACAAGAGACTTTCAAAAACATAAAAAATCATACAAAATCATCTTTTGAACAGTTGTGTGTGTGTATATAACAAACTTATTCCAGACTTCACCTTTAAAGTTTTTAGAAGAATCTCGTCTTGCCTTATTAGTGCTGAGCGTGTGACTTGAAATTGGTTTTGTAGGTGTGATTTCCTTCAACCCAAAATAATCCCCACTTGCCCTTATTACAGCTGTGCTGGGCTTGATGGCTTACTCAAATGTTAAACGTGACCTTTTACGAGACATTTAAGGAGGGGACACGGCTGATGTGTTTGTGTGTTTCTACGACAGCGCCACGTGAGACGTGCTACAGCATGCGTCCTCTGAGTCATATCTGAATAATGTTCCTTTGTTTACACTGAGTGACACCGCAAACTGTAATACGCAAGTGTGAAATATACCATAATTGAGAGAGAAACCTACTGGATTAGGTTTTGAACTACATGTCAAGTTATCCATTAGCCAAGAGACAGATAACTAAATGAATTCACCCTCATACAATAAAGAACTCAGGCATCACATTAAGCACTGTCATACTGCATTTTTAATTAGCATAAGTGCTAACCATTGAGACTGCTGGAGTCTGTGAGGAAGTGAGTGGCGTTTACAGCCTTAGTGTGATTCATCTCATCTTCTGCTCCACAGTCCACAACCATTAAAACATAAGATCTGTCTGTATTAACTGCTGCTATAAATGGCCATTGACCCAGCTTGTTATAGAACAATTATAGCATCACTCGGGCAACAAGCTAGGAGCTTCTAACCAGGAAGTTATAACTGGAGCCCAAAGGGTGCAGGTATATGAATTTCTGTCATGACAACTCTTAGAGTGTTAGGCATGGAAATGGATATAGCAATGTTGATATGTTTGGTCTTGGGGAAATAGATCTGCTATGCTGCTGATGTTGTTGCTGCTGCTTCAGAGCAAGTACTGGACCTGCTACTGCCAAAACATACACTACACGCTGCTGGTGTACAATATAGCATACATGAATTACCCATAGCAGATCTATACAGGTGGAGCTGGGGAAGGAGGAGGAGGGTTTCTGAAAGAGCGCTGCAAGTGCTACAGAAGATTCTATAACACATAACTACATAACATGAACTAACAATGGAAAATAGCATTTATCAATCTTAGTTAATGTTAATTTCAACATGTATTAATACGTTATTCAAATCTAAAATATTTTAATGAACCTAAGCTAACATGAATTAAGAATGAACAGTTGTATTTTTATTAACCAACTTTAACAAAGATTAATAAGAGTTGTAACAATAAAAGCTCCATAAGTCATGGTCCATGTGCAGTAATTATCTGCCTATTTAATAACCTTAAAATACCTTATTACCATTGTTAAATATATGTCAGGCACTTTAAAGCAAGTCCCTTTCCTAGCTGATATGCAATAGGGAATGGGGTGAGATTGGGAAAAGGCGGATTCAAACTCAGGTCGGTCACACCAAAAGCTTTACTGAAAAACAAGACCAAAAATACTGATTATAGGATAAGATACAGTATAGATATAGAAAAATAGGGCATATTTTCAACATGATAATAATGTAACGTGAGGGTTCGGTATGTGGTGGTAGATCACTCTTTATGATAATAAACAGCAGAATGGAGACAGAAGACTTTCTCAAGCGGCACTTTTACTCAACACCGTCACAACAACAACACTTCCTTCAACAGCCTTTCACGTGACTCCAATAACCAATCAGAAGCAAGAGCTTAGACTGAGATAAACGTGAGTGAATCAGAGAGGCAAATTCAGCAGAACATCTCTACTGTATTAAATATGTAAACACATAAATATGTAAATAATTAACTGACTAAACATTGTAAATATACTTCTAGTAAATTAACTCAAATATAAATCATATTAAATTCTAAGCATTACAACTTTCCAATATGAAATATGAACTCCACTTCTAAACCTTACAATAATAAGAAATGATTCTTGAGCACAAAATTTGTGGTATTTCCGGAAAAATATGTAAAAAGATATTGCATGAATAGCAGGCATATCTGAATACCTCATTGAAACAATGTCTGCTCTGGCATGGTCAACCGTCAATACCTCCATTTACACATATTTATGTCGATTTTTCCTTGCGTAATAGATGCTCAGTTGTCTGATCTAAGTTTAACCCTCATGCACTTGTTTCTGTGAGGAATTAAACTATTAGATTGTTAGAGTGTCTTATTCAAAGAAATAACATGTGGAATCCCTTAATGTTGAGGACTCATGACTATTACTTGTACATGCAGTATAAATACTGTAGATGTTCAATACAGGTTTATTTTATTTCATTTTTCTTATTTTATTTTCATTTTAGAATTCTCAATGACTTATCACAAAGGCCCCTTCATAATCTTCACTTTTTCTGGTCCTTCCCCATTCAACTAACAAATCAATCAATTCCTGGTGGACAAAAATCAAGTCCCGCCCTACATTTTATTTCTTGGTTGAGAAGCCGTTTTATTCAGATATACGTCACAATAGGAAAAAGACAATTAAAATGTTTGTTTCATGCTGACTTTAACAGAAAGGCGGGACTCACATTGTTACATTTGCCACAATGAATGATTTCTGTCTACCTCCTCCTCCTATATTGTCTCTGCTTATAGTCATAGTAAGCGGTACTCAACTTGTGTATTCATGCATAAGTATCATGTAAAGCCTTCAGATACTGACTACTGACCTTTCTGTTGAAGTGGATTAAACAATATTGTCGTTGTATGTTTTTATGGCTGATATAGTGCCAAAAAATTCAGATAATCTTTTCACAGTTCACTCTAACATTCCAATACATATCAATATTTGTTTCTAAATCTCAGATAAAGCAGGGAAGAGAGAGTGGTCATACTGGCCCTTGGACCAGATAATTCGTTCAGGTAAAATAGAGTCATCAGTCAAATCTGAAAAGGTCATTGGCTGTGGCACTGTGACAAGCCCTTTCCAGATAATCCATTAATCTCCAAATTCAAATTGTCATTCTTCATCCTTATTACAGCAGGGTCCAGTTACCATCCAGCTGACGACCCAGACCTCCTCATTTCCATATACTAGTCTCATCATCAGAAGGCCTCTACTGACAGGATTAAAGATGACAATAGAAAAAGAGAGAGAGAGGGGGAAAATGAATGACTGAAAGAAGGGATGAGTAGATGAGGATGATGATTCTAGTGAGCTGCTTCAGTGTCTACAGTATTTAGGACACCCTCTAAAGGTGTGGTCAAATATAGTCTAGCTCTGCAAACTTTCACAGGCTAAATCCAGTTATTCCAATAGGAATCCGCAAGATGGTGAGGTGGTGAATCCCGTGAGGGCGAAAAAGTTCCCCATGTAAATTTTGCTCATTGCTCATGTTATTTTGCCACGATGACCAACAGAAAGCTGCATGGTTTGAAAGTGACTTCTGTGTAAGCAGTGCTTTATACACTGCTATGTTATTGACACCAAACAATGGACCTTTATTGTGTGGGCGGAGGCTAATGCCACCTAAGATGTAGAATATGTTTTATAAATGCTCCCAACTACAGGGTTTCCAAACAAATGGAAAGAACAAGCAGAGATATGTACAATCTTATTTGACACTCAAAGAGATGTAAAAGTATAATTATACTAATCAAGCATTTTAAGGAAAAATACAAATACGATTTATTACAAAGTTACAAATACAATAACATTCACACAAAAGGAAAGAAATCCTGATATCATGAAGGGATCACCTGTAAAATCAGATCTTGAACAGTCAATATCAATATCCCATGGGATAAGTCAGCATTTGGGAAGGAGAAAGAAAAAAATGAAAAAAGAAAATCAAAATAAATCTAATTCAACAACCTCACTACACACCTTCATACAAATGTATAACCAAAATCACAATCCACCCAATAAACAAACAAAATATAAATAAATAAAGTGAATTCTCCCAATCCCAGCAGCTAGCCCTTGTTGGTTATAAAGGAATTGACATAAGAGCGGTGGCCACCCACAGTACTCAAGAAAGAACACAATTAACAAACAACAAAAAAATACCAAATTAAAGAAAATACAATTAAATCAACCAATATAACAAGGAAATTAACCAATACCAATTAATCTCAACACGCGCCCACACTTACACACACACGTTCACACCGAGTTCACTAAAACACGCGCTCGCATTGACACACGATCACATAAAGATTTGTTCACATAAAACCGTGCTCACACAACCATGCGCTCACGTCAACACACGCTCGCATCAACACACACTCACATAAAACCCCACTCACACAACAGTGCGCTCTAAATCACGGTAGTCAGTGGGACTTGAGCGCGCAACCTCTCCAGTCTCCACAGCACAGCACCATGGGTCGCAGTAACAAGCCGCCACATAGCAGCAAAACGTCCCGGGTTACGTATGTAACCCTAGTTCCCCGAAGGGACGGACGCTGCGTGAAATCGCAGTGGGAACGCCCTCAGCGTGACGCGTCTGAAGCATGAATGAAATCAGTCAATGGAGAGAATGAGCGTACGGCGAGTGACGTCATCGACCAGGAAGCTATAAATATCCCCTGAGTACACAACACGCCAGCTTAAAAGTTACTGAAGCAGCGACCCAAGGGGATGCCGAGAGTATGGCAGGACACGCAGCGTCCGTCCCTTCGGGGAACTAGGGTTACATACGTAACCCGGGACGTTCCCCTTCAGGGACTACCGCTGCGTGAAATCGCAGTGGGAACGCAATACCCACATCCCCATACGACCAAATCCCCGTCGTGTGTCATTAGGAGACACAAACCGACGAGAGAACCTGAGCCCCGGGAGTGGAGCTAAGATCGAGGGAATAAAATCTAACGAAAGTGTGCGGTGAGGACCAGCCTGCCGCATCACAAACGTCCTGAAGAGAAGCTCCTGAAAGAAGAGCTGTAGAAGCAGCCATACTCCGGGTGGAATGAGCCCTTACAGCCAAAGTGAAGGCTGATGGGCCGAACCATAAGCAAGTGAGATGGCCTCGACCACCCACTTGCTCATCCTTTTTCTAGATGCAGGACACCCTTTCTTAGGTGACCCAAACAGACGAACATTTGTTCCGATCTCCTCCACAGGGCAGCTCTGTGGACGTAAGCATCAAAACCCAAACTGGGCACAGCAAATTAATTTTCTCCTGGTCTGACGTCAGAAAAGGCGGAGGACAGAAAACCTGCAGAACTATAGGTCTAACTGAAACAGTTGGAACCTTAGGAACATAACCTGGTCTCGGAAAGAGAAAGGCCTTAACCAACCAGGAGCAAATTCCAGGCACGAGGGAGCCACCGAAAGTGCTTGAATATCTCCAATTCTTTTTAGAGATGAGATAGCGAGAAGAAGGATAGTCTTTAGAGTAAGAAACTTTTCCGAAACTTCCTCGATGGGCTCGAAAGGAGCAAGGGAGAGACCTTCTAAGATGACGGCCAGATCCCAAGCTGGTACCCTTGTGCGAACTGCAGGCCTCAGCCTCAAGGTGACACGAAGGAAGCGAGACATAAGCGGGTGTTTCCCGAGGGAACCTCCACTTGAAGGGGTGTGGTAAGCAGCTAAGGCCGCCACATACACCTTCAGTGTGGAGTGGGATAACCCTGTGGAGAGACGGTCCCGCAGGAAATCCAGGACTGTACCAACCGGGCAGTTAACTGGGTCCTGCTGGCGCTCTCCACACCAAGAGGTGAAAAGTTTCCCCCTCGCGGCATATAACTTCCTCGTGGAGGGAGCTCTGGATCGGAGGATGGTCTCAACGACCTCAGCCGAGAGACCAGAATCTATGAGCTGGGCCCCCTCAGAGGCCAAGCCCACAGCCTCCATAGCTCTAGACGGGGGTGAAGGATCGACCCACTCGCCTGAGAGAGCAGATCTCTCCTGATCGGTATCTCTAGGGGAGAGCCGTTGAGGAGAGACACTAGGTCCGCAAACCATACCCGGGCCGACCAGAACGGGGCTATTAGCAGGAGACTGAGCCCGTCCCGGCGAACCCTCTCCAGAACTCCTGGGAGCAGAGCGATCGGGGGAAAAGCGTACAAGCGTGACCTCGGCCACGGATGTACCATCGCATCCAACCCCAGCGGGGCTGGATGGCTGAGAGAGAACCACAGCGGGCAGTGAGATGTTTCTCGAGAAGCAAATAGGTCTACCTCGGCAAGACCGAAATGTTTCCATAGGAGTTCCACCACCTCGGGGTGAAGACTCCATTCCCCGGGCCTCGGCCCCTGTCTTAACAGGATGTCTGCCCCCTGATTTAAATACCCCGGGAGATAAAAGCTCTCAGAGAAAGAATTTTCCCCTGGGACCATAGAAGGATCTGACGTGCCAGTTTGTACAGCGGGCGAGAACGCAAACCCCCCTGATGGTTGATATAAGAAACCACCGATGTGTTGTCTGTCTGGACAAGAACATGGTGGCCCCTTAGGTCTGGGAGGAAGTGTTTCAGAGCCTGAAACACCGCCAACATCTCTAGGCAGTTTAAGTGCCACAGACGATGATGGTCCTCCCACAGACCCTGAGCCCACCCGTGAGAGAGGCATCTGTCATTAGCATAACGCGACGACAAGGAGCTCCTAACACAGGGCCTTGGGACAGAAACCAAGGATCTTTCCACATGATCAGGGCGTGATGACACCGTCGCAAACTCACGATCATGCGAAGCGGATTTCCCCTCGGGGAGAATCCCTTGGTCCTGAGCCACCACTGTAACAGTCTCATGTGCAAGAGGCCAAGAGGTATCACGTTGGACGCAGCTGCCATGAGACCTAGCAGTCTCTGGAACTGTTTTACAGTGGATGACTGGCCTAGCTTGACCTGATCTACTGCAGCGAGAATCAAAGCAATACGAGCAGGTGACAATCGTGCCTGCATCGTCGTTGAATCCCACACTACACCTAGAAAAGTGGTTCTCTGTAATGGAGAAAGAACACTCTTTTTGGCGTTGAGCCTCAGCCCCAGTCACTTGATATGAGCAAGAACGACATCTCGGTGCCGAACCGCCTGTTGTTCCGATTGAGCTAGAATCAAGCAATCGTCTATTTAGTACAGAAAGCGGATGCCCTGTAACCTCAGCGGGGCTATAGCAGCATCCGTACACTTCGTGAATGTTCAGGGTGACAGTGCTAGGCCGAACGGAAGAACCCGATATTGGTACGCTTCGCCCCCGAAAGCGAACCTCAGGAACTTCCTGTGTTGAGGGAGGATAGATACATGGAAGTAAACGTCCTTTAGATCTATCATGACAAACCAGTCCTCGGATCTGATTTGAACATCCCCAGTGACAGACACAGCGCCCTGTAACGTACTGGCAGGGAACAGCTGGTCTGGGCACTCCACAACCCTCCTCGGAGGGGGCGAGCGTCCCTCGGGAAATCGCTCGCCGAGTCTCTCTACGCCCTGTGAAGGCAGGGTTAGTAGAGCAGACCACTGAGGGCATCGGAAAAGACAGGGCACCGTGTTCTTGTGCAGTGAACTCAGGTCTTTCACGATAGGGACCACCCTCAGAAGCCTGACGTTCAGCACGTCAGGATTTTTTTTTTTGATGAAGTAGTATCCTAACTCCCTGCTGGGTGGGGGACCCATTCCGCCAGGAACTCTACTAAGGGAACCAGCCTCTCGAGGCTGGCCTCCGGATGAACATCCCGAGTGACAGACACAGCGCCCTGTAACATACTGGCAGGAAACAGCTGGTCTGAGCACTCCACAACCCTCCTTGGAGGGGGCGAGCGTCCCTCGGGAAATCGCTCGCCGAGTCTCTCTACGCCCTGTATAGGCAGGGTTAGTAGAACAGACCCCTGAGGGCATCGAGAAAGACAGGGCACCGTGTTTTTGTGCGGTGAACTCAAGTTTTTCCCGATGGGGACCACCCTCAGAGTCCTGACGTTCAGCCCGTCAGGACTTTTTCGACGCGGCCTTTCTGGCGACAATGACTGTCCTCAGATCAGTCCTGCCCCGAGAAGGCCGCGCCGGAGAGCACCCCGCCTCGTCCCTCCAGTTTCTCTGCAGGGGGGCACGAGACGTGACACTCCGCTTCTGCTGTGCTCTTTTTGAAGACGAACTCGACGGAAGACTTTGCTCTGGTTGAACATTCTGCGTGACAGACACAGTGCCCTGTAACGGCGCACCGGCAGGGAACGACTGGTCTGAACACACTAGAACCCTCCTTAGAAGCGGCGAGCGTCCCTCGGGAAAGCACTCGCCAGACCCTTCTACGCCCTGTTTCGGCAGGGTTAGTAGGACGGGCCCCTGAGGGCGCCGGGAGAGACAGGGCACCCTTAAGGGAGGTGAACGCAAGTCTCTCTCGGCGGGGACCCCCCTCAGATTTCCTTTGAGCAGGTCGGCCTGAAAAGCCTGCATAAAAGTCATCGTATGCAAACATGCAGCCGCCTGCCGAGCCACCGAGTAAGCCTTCCCCACCAGCACAGAGGTATATATATTTATTTATTTATTTATTTTTTGGTGGAAGAGCCGGTGCTTTAAGTGAAGACGATGAAGCAGGAGAGAGATAGCTCGCAAGCGTCTCCTCCGCCTACAGTATCGTCACATAACCAGCAGATTTAGCACCAACAATGTTACCATAAGCATTGGACTGACTTGTGTAAATTCTGCTTGAAACCGGTCTAACCCAGGTCTTTGAAACCTCAGCATGAAGATCTGGGAAGAACGGTAAGCACCGGCTAGAAGGTTGAGGTCGTGCAGACAGAAATCTATCATCTAGATTGCTTTTAATTCTAGAAACCTGTCTATCAGCTGGCCACTCGATACTGTTATTTTTATTTTTTATTTTTTTATTTTTAGCTTTTCAACAGCCCGAGATAATACATCCATCAAACCTTCTTCATTTGCAGTATAATGTGATAAACTAGTTTTCTCTGATAATAAACTTTCGACATCCAGCTCCTCAGAACTGGAAAATCTCAATTCAACATCATCATGTGCCTCCACCCGGGCAGAAGTAACCGCCGCAGCGCGTGCTTCCAGAGCCGGGTGAGAGGCACTAGATCTCGTCGGAGATAGCTGAGATAGGGCGGAGCCCGTCTCAACGTCGCCAGCGAGATCCATCTGCGAGCCCCAAGACAAGCGCCGCCGCTCTGCCTCAACAGAAGCGGGACCCGAGCCTCGGGGAGCTCGCAGCAAATCACTCTCCTCGAAGAGCGATCGCCGCGAGCGCAGAGTTCTCAAGGGAAAACGCTCGCAATGCTGACAATCGACTCCCTCGAGAGCCGACTGGGCATTGCTGCACTCCCAAACAAGCCACACTTAGCTCGTGTGAATCCCCACCCGTGATGTGCCGAGTACAGGGGGGAACACACTTCTTATACTGCTCGCTCATATTGGTTTTTTTATATAAAATATATATAGTGAAAACTCCTGACAAAACAGACAAACACAATCGACAGATTCAGACACACACAGAGCTGCTGAAGTAACTAAAAGCTGGCGTGTTGTGTACTCAGGGGATATTTATAGCTTCCTGGTCGATGACGTCACTCGCCGTACGCTCATTCTCTCCATTGACTGATTTCATTCATGCTTCAGACGCGTCACGCTGAGGGCGTTCCCACTGCGATTTCACGCAGCGGTAGTCCCTGAAGGGGAACAACAGCAGGCAGATTTCTTTAAAATAATTACCCAATTTGGTCATTAAACACACATACACTAAATCTAAAATTACATCTTAGCAAACAACTTACAAAATACCATATAAACTTACCTGCAGCACAATTGACCTGCCCTCGGTAAGAACGGTGAACAAACCACCAACACTGCCTTAATGACGCTATATAAACTAGTCATCATTAAAAACAGCACTATTGAAGAATGAATGCTGTGACATATCAATGCAGCAACATTCCTTGAAAAATGTTAATGCAGTTGAACATCCACAGGCACACGGCAAAAAGAAAATTTCCAACTTATACAGGTCTACGGCACTTAATACGCGCTCAATGCATCATAGACAGCTATTGCGACACCGAAGAATGCAGCCTGAATACCATGCCGGAGGAAAAACGGAAGTAAAAGGAAATCTCCCCATTTTTAAAGGGGCCGTGAGCTTAACTTCCGCCAAGCTCAATCGACCCACACAGAACGGAAAATCCACCTAAGAGGGTCACCCCATTACATTCTACCCCTGGCTTTTCTTTCATCGTCCCGATGATACAATCTACAACCATGGACGGAAAGGGCAACCCTGGGTCTGACCAGGTTGACATGGAGCATTTACAGACTATCTGCTCAAATGTACATTTTGAACTATTGTTGTGGCCCTTGGTAGATCATAAGGCTTAGAATGTTTCCCCACAATACCCTGAGTAGTTTGACGCCGACCCCCCTCCATTGTTGGAATTGGGGGATTAACAATCAACATAGGACCTTCAATCACCATCTCAACAGGACTTTCTACAAACCTCTCTGGCTCCAGTGGTTGATCTACGTCAGCTGAACTCAAGGCAGAAGGTGTTACATCTATAAGGGCTACATCCCACTCTTCCACTGCCATTGGGGAGGCTAAAAACTCATCCAAGTTGTCATCTGACAGCCCTAACCCTGGATCAGCCATGTGGCCAGAGCATGTTACGTGTGGTAACGACTTTAAGTGAGACCTGTGCACCTGTTTTTCCAAGGAAGGATTATCTACCTGTGCTATAGTGTATACACCACCATCACCCCTAGGAGCTCTAACTACTATGTGAACAATGCTGGACCAATGATTTTGTATTTTATGGATGACCACGGACCCCATAGTCCCGCAGATAAACTTCTTGACCTTCCTGCTACGCAAAATCCCTTCCTACCTGACCATGGCGCTTTTTACGAAGCTCAGCAGCTCTATCCATCCAAGCCCTTGCTCTTGCATAGGTTGTTTTAAGTCTCTCTCTATGCTAAACCACACAGTCTTTCACCCGTCCGCTGGCAGGTTCGTCCATTGCTGAGAGCAGAAAATCAACTGGAAGTCTGGGGGCCTGCCCAAACATAAAAAAAATATGGTGACTCACCAGTGGTCTGGTGAGGAGTTGTATTATATGCAAAACATACTTGTGCTACAAGACAAGTCCATGACCTTTTTTGCTCTGAGGACAGTGTATGAAGTAAGTCATGAAGGGTTTGATTGAAGCACACTGCCCGTTTCCCTGAGGGTGATATGGGACAGTGCGAGTCTTCTGAACTTCATACAACTGGCAGAGCTGGTAGACTACTGCACCTTCAAAACTCAATGGCCCATTGGAACAGGGGCTGGTGGCTGATTTGACGTTGCAATAGCACACTGACTACACTCCTGGCATTGCCTCCGGACATCCACCTCCATCCCCGGCCACACAGAACGGAAAATCCACCTAAGAGGGTCATCCCATTACAATTGGCATGCAAAATTTTGCTTAAATTGTGCTAACATGAAAAGACTAACTGAAATTTAACATCTAATTTGAAACTGATTTCACATGCTCTTGAAAAGCCAATCACATGTGCCATACAGTTCTCAAAAGAGACTCAACTAACACTTACAGACAAATTTATCACTCAATCACAGTCATTTGTCAAGAAAAGTTCAAACTTCATGGTATCTTCATGGAATATCATGGATGGATCATTACAATCAATAATACTATCTACCCGTATGTGCTAAAAAAAAGCTATACTGAGGTTAAAGTTAGTATATATTTCAGCATTTTGTAGGCAATAAGCATTGTGATTGACATGACCAATGAAAGATTTAGAATCCGCTCGTGCCGATTCCACTATACTTAGATGTTAGCATGTTGCTAAGCAAATGATCCAACACAGCTTAAAAACTCCCAACACTAATATTAAGCAAAGTGTATTATTTAATTTAAAGACTGAACTTTATTTACAATCAGTATTTACCTTCAACTATCATGGATGAAGAGTTTCACTAGACTTGTCGCAATGCCTTCTGGGTTACAATGGTGATTTTGGAGTTTGGAACAGCCGTCTGTGTCAGGAGACTGGCTAATATTCAGGAGATGCCATCAGCCGCTTACAGGGTTCCTTGGCATAACGAATGAGACATTTTTGATGGGAATCTGATTGACAAAGTTTCTGTTATTACTGATTATATAAACTTTTGTATTAGCACGTATATTCCTGTCAAAACATTAAGGACATATCCCGACTCCAAGCCATGGATTACCCCCTGAATAAAACAGTGTCTTAAAGGGTTAGTTTGCCCATTTAAGACATGAAGTTGTATGGAATCCTTACCAGCACTATAGTGCATACACACCGACCCACTCTGTAGTCACCTCCCTGGTCAGAGTTTTGGCCGCTGGAAGTTTTTCAAGAAAGTGCTCCCGGTTATTTTCCTGGGCCTCAAAACTGTGCGTTTTTACATGAAAAAAATTATTTGCGTTTCAAAGCTTGATTAATTTAACACACAAAAAACACGCCGGTCAAAATTCATACCTCAGTTTTAATCTCCACTATTTTCTTTCCATTTCTATCAATCCGCTCTGCTGTCAACGTCAACAGTGCGCACGTTCCGATCAGGTGTTGATAGCGCGACTTGCTGACAACATGTCTGACTGCGAAACTTCTGATGATGAAACCAATTTTAGCACAATATCATACGGAACAGATGAGGATGAAATTAATTTTAGCACAACGCCAAAGGGATACCTTTATGAACCGGAGTATACCGATGCCGAACTTCAACAGATGGAGATAGAACGGGAAGAGAGAGTGAACTAAATCAAATAGTTTTCTCAGCAAATTGTACCTATATCCCTATATACTGTTTTTATATTAGACATCTTTTCACATGTTTTCCACTGGAGTCTAAACATCAGCTTGTTTACCGTACAGTTTAGACATGGGATCATAAAGTTAGTAAATAGAGCTTACCCGTGGTACTGGTACAGCAAAACTCTTTCAAATCAATTTTTTTCTTTTTCCTCCTTGGTTGGGGATGTAATCGTCTTCGCTGAAGATAATCCTTGATTCTGGATATTTTAGCTCCCATAGAGTAGCCGATGGCAACCAGCCAAAGCTGTCTCGTAGCTATATCCGACACAGGAAAACGATGGAATCTAAACGGTGATCCCGTCACATTCTTGTGGTCACAGCCTGGAAATTTACAAGTTCGCACCATCGTTCATTTTCTACAGATTGTGTAAACACAATGGAACAGCTGATCGTAACGTGCGCACTGTTGACGTTGACAGCAGCGCGGATTGATAGAAATGGAAAGAAAATAGTGCCGATTAAAATTGAGGTATGAATTTTGACCGGCGTGTTTTTTGTGTGTTAAATTAATCAAGCTTTGAAACGCAAATAATTTTTTCACGTAAAAACGCAGTTTTGAGGCCCCGGAAACCAACCGGGAGTACTTTCTTGAAAAACTTCCAGCAGCCAGAACTCTGACCAGGGAGTGAACTACAGAGTGGGTCAGTGTGTATGCACTATAGTGCTGGTAAAGATTCCATACAACTTCATGTCTTAACTGGGCGAACCAACCCTTTAAAGGCAAGGCATGGCAAGTTTATTTATATAGCACATTTCATACACAATGGTAATTCAAAGTGCCTTTACATGGAAGGAATTAAAATAATCAATATAATTATATGAAACAGCATAAAGCCTTCAGAGAGAAGAATTGGGTTAGCCTGAAACTGGCAACCCAAAATATCAAGAATGAGATAGTATGGGCAAAACTGAAATACAAGGACAGACTAGAAAATTATTTTTTCAAATATGAACACAAAACAAGCTTTTCAAAAAGTTCAGACACTAACAGGATGTGAATTCAGAAATATGCATGTGCAAATACTGTACTGCAGTTGATCCAGCACTATTTGTAAAAGAACTCAACGCTTTCTATGCTCATTTTGATAACAGAGCTATCACACGCGTTGCAATTTCAATAGAACAGGACTCCACACATCCACTTTATGAGTGTCTAGCTCCACTGCCCTCAAGCCGTAGGTACAGGGCTCTGAGGTGCAGGAGGGCTCACTTTGGAAGAAGCCTGATTCCCTCAGCCATCACATACCTTAACAACAGGCATCGCTGAGTGTTATTTGACTGCTTTTTTTTTCTTCTGTATTATGTCTATTTGTATTATATTGGTTGTGTGTGTTAAGTGCAGTGCTGTGGAAAAGAAATTCCCCCTGGGGAAAATAAATGTAAAAGTTAAAGTTAATGTTACTGTGGCGAGCAGGACGACGCCGAGGGCCGTGGGAGAACGGCGCGAGACCGGTGGCGTGATTGATAATGAGCGACACCTGCACGACGCACGGGTCTTGTATCTCTCACGGAGGAGCGGGACCATAAAAGGAGGAGCAACGACAGTGAAGGACGAGAGAGGCCAGGCCTGGATTATTTTATTTTATGTTGTGTTTTGTTATATGTGACAGCATTCGTTCGTGAGGGGCTGCTGTCTTTTATTTTGTATTGGTTTATTTTATTATTAAAGTTGTTAAGTGTAAAAGTAGTTTGGAACAATGTCTGTCACTCTAGATCAGGGGCGTCCAAACTCGGTCCTGGAGGGCCACTGTCCTACAGAGTTTAGCTCCATCTTGCCTCAACACAATTGCCTAGAAGTTTCTAGTATGTTTACACCCTATTTACACTAGTGCGTTTTCATTTTAAAATACATAACTTTTTCTACGGTTACACCTGGCATCCACACTACTCCAGAGTATTCGACCCTCGAGAACGGAGACTCTTGGAAACGCTACAGTGTTTACAAGGGATTGGAGCACTGGATGACAGTGGACCTCCAGGATCAGGATTAGACACCTCTGTTTTAGATAAATAACACCATATTGCAACACTTAGGGCCTGTTTACACCTGGTCACTTTATACGTTTTTACTGATCGGAAATCTGATTTGTTAAAACTTTTCCATTTACTCTTGGCCACATAAATGTGCCTCCGCAAAACCAATATAAATCCGATCTTCAATTCCCGCGCTATATGCAAATCTAATGGAGTTCTCGTTGACAAAAGCAACAGATATGCACTGCATTTTATATATCATCAGCTAATTTCAATATCAAAGACTGCAAGAGGAGAGAGAGCAGCATCAACAATGGTACGATAATTTAGGCTCACTACTTTTAATAAACATGACTTTGTGTTGAGCTTCAGAGTGTGACGCTGAACTTTCAGTTTCATTTGCAGCAGTTTGTGAGTTTGCTTGCTGAAGAGATACTCAGCAACTCATCCGCAAAGGCCATATCTGTGGCGAATGCAATGCATGTTGCATTAGCACTGTCATATCTGGCTAATTTCTTACCATTTTGGAAGGAGTAAAATTTACATGTGGTTTCAACAACCAAATGCATCTACCCTCGTCCAGTTTTGTCAGGAATGCATCTCAAAACATCTCCTTAAGTGGTTTGAGAGATTAAATTTAAATCTGTCTCGAAAGCTTTTTTGAGGGCATTTACACCTGGTCTTTTCACAATCGGATAGCTATCCGATCAGAGAAAATCCATTAAGGTGTAAACAGGCTCTTAGGTGCATTAGTACTTCACAGTTATTATATAAAAAATATTATTTAAATGTAAAACTCTGTTGTGTGCTTTTATTAGGGAAGATGCCAGTTTGCAGGGCTCTATTGGCATATTTATCCCCTTTGCTAACTTTGCTTTTTGTCTAACCCTGTGAGACTATACAGATCAAATTAGGCTACTGTATACTGAAATGAATTGAATGTGATCACAATGAATTGAATCCTTGGGGTCTGATGCAAAATGCCATGCACTGACATTTTAAATTACTTTTTTTTAATGCATTGTACCAACAGAGGCCATTTTATCTGCTCTACACTGCTACACACTAACAAAGGTTTTCTTATAATCTGAAGGATAATTGGAATGAACATAATTAAATGAACATATGAACATTCTGATACTATCTATTCACATCATACCAAACCCGTATGACTTTGTTTATTCCGTGGAACACAAAAGGAGACCATTTTAATAATGTACTGATTTTCCATGCAAATAAAATGAGTAGGTAAGAAATAGGTAATAATTAAAGCTTCATAAAAATCATACAAACACACACGCGGTGCAGCTCCAGAGCTCACTGTCATAACAGATGACAGCATCACCCAATGGGGGAGTCGGCTCCACTGAAGAGGGATGTTATCCGAGGTTGAGAGGGGTTTGGGAAGCGGGTGGTGGGTTGTTTGAGCTGTATGGATTCATGGATGGATGGATACATGGATGCGAAGGGAATGCATGGATGGATAGTGCAGAGAGGAATGACAATGGAATGAGAGGGCAAAGCCTGCTGCATATGCAAGAAATGAGCACATGGGGCGCTGGGCTGAACACCACACCGTCTGGTAGGCAATTACTGGGCATGTGTGTGTCTTCCCAGGTTAAGTCTTAGAGCACAGAGAGCAGCTATGACAGATACACAAACAGCTGTGGGAGGGGAAATGTGCCTTGAACAGACTTCACTGTACTTCCAGTGCTTGAGAATGGAAATCTAATGCATACTATAAAGGAGGTGTCGGGAGGAGACCCAAACTTGTGACCTCTGAAAAAAAACTGTACTTAGGGTTGATACAAAATCCTCAATCTCCCCAGGTTGTCCGGTCAGAACAATAATGAGGACGAATTTTACACTCTCATGCCACTCTTTAATGAAACAGTTGGACATAGACGATGTGAGTTTTGTTCATGGTTTCTAAAACAAACAACAAAAATGGACTCATGAATAAAAATTATTCATATACAATTGTAACAATAAATGCAATTGAGGTATGAAAAGAAGATTTCTAAATCACTACAATTAATATAATATAACAATAACATTATGTCTCAAAAGTGCAAAATACTATACAACTGGTAAATATACAAATGGCACATACAATACTGTCTTGAATTGCACAGACATAAATGATTAAACTGCCTGGTTGGCTGAAAACCACCAAAACTCAGCGCTATAACAATTGGCCAAAAAGGGGTTAAATCGCGCCACATCCGAAAACATGCAGAGAGCGCATGCTGGTGTCACGTGATCAAAGTTAAAGCCTACGATGCGCACAGCCAAAAACACGGTGAAATCGCACTAAACACCATCAAATATATGGGAAAGTGAAACTATCATGTAGTCTAAATTTGGCTTGGTTATTTAGCTCCAGAAATGCACACATCGGTAGGCAAAGTAAAGTGTAAGGAATAGTACTCTTACTACATTAATCTAAGCAAGGAACAGACAACAATATGTACATAGACTCACATTCTCATGGACGCATGAAGCAGAACTGAAGAATAAAGATATTTCCCTCTAGATATACCGGATCGGAGATGGAGCGAGTGTCTCCGATGAAAGTTACGTGCATACTGACAACAGTCAGGGGTTACGCTAGTGGAGACTGTCTGATTGGTGGAGAAACAAAGGGGGATTGCTGATTGGCCTAACTGTTGCTGGGCACGTGTAAAGTGGAAAGTGACACTATAATAAACTAGATAATAACTTATAATGACACAAACACAAGATAAAGTCAGAACCTTATTAACCGCCGCCCCCAACTTTGGACAGCAAAGTTGAACATGAATCAGTCAGGAATGTCTCGAGGAAGTGCAGGCAGCTTGATGAGCTTGGCGACAGGTCTGGTGTAGGATTTGTCTTTGATCTGGATCTGAGCAAAACGGATCCTGCCATCAGCTCTAGGGAAAACGTCTGTGACTTTGCCAACAAGCCACAAGGCACGTGGAAGCTGCTGGTCAACAACAAGGTCAACAACAATCCATTTTCTGATAAAATGGATCCAAAACTGATCCGCTAAGACCTGGCAGTGTCGCCATCTGCGGCGACTGAGGAGCTCTGTACCTGAGTAAATAACCTGCGGAGTAGATGGGTCCAGCCGCCCCATCAGCAGCACATTTGGAGTGATTGGATCTGGGTCTGCCACATCAGAAGAGGTGTAACCAAGCGGTTTGGAGTTGATAATGCTCTCCACTTCTGTAAGGATGGTTCTGAGGACCTCCTCGGTGACCGTTTGTGATCCCAGTATGGCATGCAGCGCTGACTTGATGGTGCGGATTTCTCGCTCCCAGGAACCCCCAAAATGAGGGGCACTAGGTGGGTTGAAGCGGAAATGAATTTGCTGGCTAGAGAGTTGTGACTGCAGAGCTGGGGCAAGAGAGTTGAAGGCCTCTTGAAGTTCTGAGCTGCCACCTTTAAAGTTTGTACCTTGATCGGACGGCAATTCGTGAGCCTTTCCCCGTCTAGAGATGAAACGGCGTAGACTCATGAGGAACGAGTCAGTGTGCATGCTGGCCAGCAGATCTAGGTACACTGCATATGTGGTGAGGCATGTGATTATTATGCCCCATCGCTTCTCATTACGCCTCCCTATTTTAATGAGGAAAGGACCAAAACAGTCCATACCAGTTGAATAGAAAGCTGGATGGTGTAACCTTAGACTGGAAGGCGGGAGGTCTGCCATTTTGGGGATAATGGGTTGGCTGCGCCACTTGCGGCACTCTGGACAGCGGTGTTGTTGCTTGCGGATAGCCTCTCTGCCTCGCAAGATCCAAAACCTTCTGCGTAGTTCAGCGAAGACTCTCTCAGGGCCTGGATGTGCAAGCTTGCTGTCGTAATCAGCAATGATAAACTTTGTGATGGGATGATGAGGGTCTAAGACAAAGGGATGCAAAGTGTCTGAACTGAGGGATTCACAGTGTCTTAGTCGGCCCCCGTCACGGATTAACCGAGTCCCTGGGTCGTATTCTGGGGCCAAAGTGATAAGCCTACTGCTGGATGGAATGGGCTTTTGGGAGGAGATGAGAGCAAACTCCTCTGGAAAACAGTCACTTTGCACTTGTCTGAAGAGAGAGAGTTCAGCTTGTCTGAAAGACTCAGCTGTGGGTTTAGAGTCTGTGGCAGCCCCGTGACATGTTCGAACTGTGGCTTCCAGTAGCTCTTGGAAGCTGGTAAACTTGCTAGTGTCAGGTAAAGGTGGATGAAGGGAAGTAGAGATGACGCCACAAAACTTGGCTTTGCGCAGCTCTGCGAAATCATCAGGGCATGTAATGTCTGGACAGGAAGACCAGGTTGACTCACTTTCATGAAGGAAGGCAGGTCCAGATCTCCAGCGGGTCAGTCCGCGAGTTATATCGTCAGCAGGATTCTCACTGGAGTGGACATAGCGCCATGAGTAGCTCTCAGTTAATTCCTGGATATCCGCAACTCTGGCACCAACGAAAACCTTGTAGCGGCAGGAAGGAGACAGCAACCAAGCCAATACGGTGGTGGAGTCGGTCCAGTAGGTGACGGAGGAGATGGAGACTGTGAGCTCTCGTTTCAGGACTGCACCAAGCTGGGCTCCGAGGTGGGCAGCGCAGAGTTCCAGCCTCGGGATGGACTGCTGGCGGACTGGAGCAACACGGGAATGGGCCGCTAGGAACGCTACCTGGACATCATAGGCGCTGACAGTACGCAGGTAGGCGACCGATCCATAAGCCCTCTCTGAAGCATCTGAGAAAATGTGGATGCTCTGGGAGGCCGCTGGGAGGTCAGTGTCTAAGTGGACATAACAACGTTTAACAGTAATGTTAGGAAGTAATGGAAGTTCACTCACCCACGCCTGCCACAGCTGGAGCAGATCCTCGGGAAGATGAGGATCGTCCCAGTCCCGTTTCTTTCCCCAGAGGCTCTACACCAGGATTTTGGCCCGAGTGGTGTAGGGAATGAGCAGCCCTAGAGGGTCATATTGTTGAGCTAGGACTCGGTAAATGTTGCGCATCGTGGGCTCAGATTGCTTTGTGTGGCGAAGACGATAGGTGAGAGTATCTGTTCTGCAGTGCCAGTGCAGCCCGAGGGTCCGTTCTGGGGGATATGCACCCTCCATTGATAGCCACAGATCTCTGCTCTCGATTTGAGTTCAGGTGGCAGATGACTGATGATGTCTGGAACGTTGGTGGCCCATTGACGCAGCTCAAAGCCACCTGATTGGAGCAGAGTCTGAAGTTTGCCGACGAGCTGCCTGGCTTCTGAGATGGATGGAAAGCTTTGAAGAAGATTGTCTACATAAAAACATTTCTCCACTGAAAGCCGAGTTTCTTCATCAAGACTGCTGTGCTCAATGACGTGCTTTTGGAGGGCAAAGGTCGCGCAGCAGGGACTGCAGGTGGTGCCGAAAGGGAGCACCTGCCACTGGTAGATGTCAGGCTTGTTGCTGTGGTTCATGTCCCTCCAGAGGAAGCGTAGGAAGGGCTGATCCTCAGACAGGAGGCGGACCTGATGGAACATGCCCTTAATGTCGCTGCTGACCGCAGTGGGATATTGCCTGAAACGATCAGGACACCAAGGAGACTGGAACCTAGGGTTGGCCCTGGGAGTAGGTGTTCATTCAGGCTGGTGTTCTGGAAGGTGAATGAGCAGTTGAAGACGATGCGGTCCTTGCCATTGTGATTAACCATGTGATGAGGGATATACCATGATTGCCTGCTCTGGTCTTCAGGTGATCTAAGCTTCTTGATGTAACCCGAATCCACCAGTTTATTGATCTCTTGGCTGTATGATGCAGCCTTGACTGGGTCTTGGCGAGACAACTCTCTGTGCCTCGAAGGTGACTCAGCACAGCTTCCTTTGGAGCACTGAGAGGAGGAAGACCTTCCTTCCAGAGCAGTGGGGTGGCGTATCTCTGCACGTTATCGATGTTAACTCTGACTGTCTTCTCCTCCAGCAGCTTGATGGCCGCCTTATCCTGTTTTGACCTGGTGATGAGCTTTTCGTTCCGATGGGGAAGAATGTCCATCTCCCATAATCTGGACACATGACTGAGAAGGTCAGTAGAGGAAGTGGGAGTACTAATAAGGAGACAGTGGGGGGTGGAGGTCTGGTGCAGCAGGACTTTGGCAGGGCCTTGAAGAGTCCAGCCAAGTCGAGTTTCCAATGCTGCGGGGCCCCCTGGTGGACCTAGGTGCACAGGCTCAACTGGAGAGAGAAGATGGGGGTAGTCTGAACCAATGAGTAGAAGTGGCTGCGCTTGGCTGATTGAATGTAGCGTGAGGCCTCTCAGATGACGATACGTTTTCCGTAGGGCCTCGACAGGATGAGAATGCTTGGAAAGGCCAAGCCCTGCCGCAGTGAAAGCTTCATGGATTCGAAATTGTTTCTGAGGGTTGGCAGATGAGGATATGGAGAATGAAACTGACTTTCCTGAAACAGTCTTCACCTCTTGACGGATAGTTCTGAGCGCCAAATCCTCACTCTGTCCCTTGAGATGTAGCTTTTGAGCGGCATTCTGAAGCAAGATGGTGCGTTCAGAGCCATTGTCGAGGATGGCGTAAGTTTCTAGTCTGTGTTTGCCATTGTGGAGAAGAACTTTGACCATCTTCAGCAATACACAGCTACTCCTGAGGTCTGGATCGAGGTAGTAGGTAGCTGGTTGTCCAGTCGCTGCGGTCGGATGGGCTGATTTGGTTGCGGGAGTCTTGACCCCATGCAGTATGTCAAGGTGTGTCTGATTACACTGCTGGCACTTAGCCTTGAGATAGCATTGAGCAGCAAGGTTATTTCTGCCACATCTCCAACAGCGCATGCCAGTTTTGATCCATGACACTCTCTGATCAGTGGAAAACTTCTTAAACTCTGGACACTGTTTGAAGTAATGATGAATATCGTCACAAAAGGGGCAATTCTTCTTAAGTTTCTCAAGTTTAGCGCTGACGTGAGGTCGAACTTGTGACGAAGACTGAGGTGACTTTGGAGAAGGATCAGAGCCAAGCAAAACGATGGTAGGACGTGCACTGGACGTCTGCAACTTGGGCTTGAAGCCCTTCTGGTGTTCTTCTCGTGAAGACCGTGAATGGTAAGGTTGATAGTCCTCATCCTGAACACGGACCTCGTATTCAAGCCAATTAGAGAAGTGCACCAAAGTAGGTATCGGAGTGCAGACGGGGTCTATGTAACGCTTGAATTGTGCTCTGAGTTCATGCGGCAACTTGGACAGAAGTCGTGATGTGTGTGATCCGCAATCCAGCTCAGTCTTGCCCTCCTTGCCCAGTTGATCTAACATTCCGACCAGAGCTCTGACTTTGAGGCCGAAGAGGCGAAAACTTTGACTGTCCCCACTCCTGATTGGAGGCTCGGCCAGGACTTCATTGATGCGCTGCAGGGCTAGTTTGTGAAGTTGCCCATATATTTCAGTCAGTGAGGCCATTGTCTTCGAGTAGGGAGTTGGACTATTACTGTAGGAGTCTGCAATGAGGAGCGCATCTTCAAACTTGAGGTGGTCAACTAGTATTTGGTATTTGAACCGCTCAGTTGGATCTCTGGGCCAGAGGTTTGTCAAGCGCTATCTTAAGGCGGGCATATTGACGTGGATCATCATGTGTGAAACATGGTATTTCCGGCTTTGGCCCTCTGTATGTCGCCTCCACAGAGTATGTATTGTAAGGGAGAGTATACGGCTCTACATACACTGGAGTGGACTGAATCCCTGCCTCATATGAAGGCAAGTATGACACCGGAGTCTGCGGAGGGGCGAGCGGCATGTCAGCTGGAGGTGGAGGAGGTAGAGGCTCGCTCCGGAAAGGAATTGGTACAGCGTCAGGCCAGGGCGGAAGATCATCCACTACTGCTTGAAGATTGCGATTAGGAGTGGATGTTCTCTCAGGAAATTGATAAGGCATATATGCGGTGGAGCTGTCCTCAAACTAACTAGAATGCCTTGGATCGAGGTGTTGAGGCTGAGGCGCTGATCTCAAGGAGAGAGAATTGAAGAGGGTTTGCATATCTCGCCTGAGCTGGTTATTCTCCTCTTTTATTTCCTGCAACGCTGACATTACTGCTTCGGAGCTGAGGTTCTGAGGCGCAGGTCCAACTGGATCTGGAGTGATGACTGGAGCAGGAGGTTGGAAAGCTCCTCCCTCGTTGGAGTGGCCAGGATATTCACCAGGAAGTCATCGAGGTAGCGAGGCCGACGGATATCACGGCGCGGACGAGTGTGATCCATTGTAGAGCTGAGGAAACTGAAGATCCTTCTCGAAGGACCATATAAAGGGGTTGTCGGGAGGAGACCCAAACTTGTGACCTCTGAAAAGGACTGTACTTAGGGTTGATACAAAATCCTCAATCTCCCCAGGTTGTCCGGTCAGAACAATAATGAGGATGAATTTTACACTCTCATGCCACTCTTTAATGAAACAGTTGGACAAAGACGATGTGAGTTTTGTTCATGGTTTCTAAAACAAACAACAAAAATGGACTCATGAATAATAATTATTCATATACAATTGTAACAATAAATGCAATTGAGGTATGAAAAGAAGATTTCTAAATCACTACAATGAATATAATATAACAATAACATTATGTCTCAAAAGTGCAAAATACTATACAACTGGTACATATACAAATGGCACATACAATACTGTCTTGAATTGCACATACAATACTGTCTTGAATTGCACAGACATAAATGATTAAACTGCCTGGTTGGCTGAAAACAGAGAGCGCATGCTGGTGTCACGTGATCAAAGTTAAAGCCTACGATGCGCTCAGCCAAAAACACGGTGAAATCGCACTAAACACCATCAAATATATGGGAAAGTGAAACTATCATGTAGTCTAAATTTGGCTTGGTTATTTAGCTCCAGAAATGCACACATCAGTAGGCAAAGTAAAGTGTAAGGAATAGTACACTTACTACATTAATCTAACCAAGGAACAGACAACAATATTTACATAGACTCACATTCTCATGGACGCATGAAGCAGAACTGAAGAATAAAGATATTTCCCTCTAGATATACTGGATCGTAGATGGAGCGAGTGTCTCCGATGAAAGTTAAGTGCATACTGACAACAGTCAGGGGTTAAGCTAGTGGAGACTGTCTGATTGGTGGAGAAACAAAGGGGGATTGCTGATTGGCCTAATTGTTGCTGGGCATGTGTAAAGTGGAAAGTGACACTATAATAAACTAGAGAATAACTTATAATAACACAAACACAATATAAAGTCAGAAACTTATTAACACATGCACAGTGTGGTTCTTCTTTCTCATCGAATTTTTCAACTCTCCATGTTTGTCATCAGCAAAATCACAAGCAAAACACAATCAGGATCTTGAGAAATAGCGTGGCATTTACTATGGTTCAGCTGTTTTATTTGCAGTTAAAAAGTTTTATGGTTTGGGCAGGGATATTAGCTCTTTAATTAATGTACAAAATGTCAGATATTTGTTTTCTCTAAACGCAAGTATAGATCTGTTTTGCATCATTTGCAGATCAAAAAGAACATTATGACAATGCTTATTGGCTTATGGCACCACCTTGAAATCAAACAGTCCCAAACCTATACTCTAAACTGTGATGTGAAAGGTGGCAGAAATGAAAAACATACCATAATGAACATATTTACATGTGTCTCGATAAATAAAACAAAGTACTTGAGAATCAAAACTAACTTAAGACTTGTTTTAATAGTTGGTATGTTAGGTGTATTTTTGTCCTACTGCACTGATACTGTGCAGTGATACTGTGCACTGATACTGTCCTACTGTTGTTCTGTTGTTGTTTTTTTTACAAAACAAGTGAAAAAGTCTGCCAGCGCAGTGACCAAATACACCTGAAAAGATACAATCTTAATAAAAAAAAGAAAAGTTTTTTTTTTTTTTTTTTTTGTAGCCCAAAGAACGTCTCAGGTTACGACTGTAACCTATGTTCCCTGAGAACAGGGAACGAGACAATACGTCAACGACGCTATGGGGAACGCCTCAGGCGTGACAGGTGTCTGAAATCACTATCAAATCACGTCAATCATATTGACCGGCGACAGCCCGTGAATCATTAGCGTGAATGATTAACGTGCGACCTGGAAGTATAAAGGGGCGCCTTGCAAACATGACAAATCACCTTATCGTCTGAAGGGACTGTACGGTAGGCAAGGCCCGCGGCATGGCAGGGAGACGTATTGTCTCGTTCCCTGTTCTCAGGGAACATAGGTTACAGTCGTAACCTGAGACGTTCCCTTTCGAAGGGAACTCAACAATACGTCAACGACGCTATGGGGAACGATATACCAACGCCGCCATGCTAAGGGGAGTGCATGCCAAGTAGCAGTGACAACTGTCAGAACCAGCAACTTCAAATGAAACGCTAGAACCACTCACCCTCAGGTCACACTGGGCTGTCAGTGACAGCATTCCCTACGGTCATAGCCCAAGCTACAGCCTCACAGAAAAACCTTCATAAACATGGTTAAATGAAAGGTCTACCTGGGCCGGCTCCGGGCCTGGAACCTCAGCTTCCAATTAGAAGGGGTCCCTTCTAGGGAATGTGGCTAGGGAACCCAAGGGAACCCCAGCCAGTCACTATTCAGGGGAACGTACTCACCCCGAAATGCCACCAGGACGGCCTGACCTGGCGCCAGTACATAGACAATTAGTCTGGCCAAATCCTGTCTGTCTGAAGACAGAGCCTCTGGACAAATGCCTTAAGTAAGGCATCCAACCCGAGGGACTGCGAAGCTGGCAGTGAACCACTCGGCCCGGATCTCAGAGACGGGATATCCCGGAGAGTATGACTCAGCATTGTGCTTTCCGACCCTTGCTAGCGAGGGGAGTTTCTCTACTCGATCCACGGATCAACCCAGTGTCTGTGTTTCAAAACACTGAGGAGGCCTGTGAAGGCCTAAGGGCTGATCTAACTGGGAGGCCTCACGAGAGGCCTACGACCGTCTGACCAGACTCAGGAGGCCGCATGCTCATAGAGACCCTGGTGAGGGGAGCACAAGGTCTGCCTGGTAGGCAAACCAGGCTGTAGGCAGAAAAGGTTCCGGGAGGGAACCTTTAGCAGAGAATGAACACTTTAGCGAGCCAGGGCGCAAGCTCGCCTTCAGCAGCTGCCTATTAAGGCTAGCTGAAACTGATAGCAAGAGACCACTAGCTTCATAAACCCAGCACCACTAGGGAGCATTACAGGGAGGCCCGGAGAGGCCTACTACCTGATCCTTTAGGGAGGCACGTGAGGCCTACTACCTGGTAACCACAAACTGTGGGAACTCACCTTCAGGGAGGCCTGGTGAGGCCTACTACCTGACCGTTCTCAATCAAGGAGGCCTGGAGGAGCCTACTACCTGATAACCCCAGTATGTGAGATGCTCACCTTCAGAGAGGCCAAGAGAGGCCTACTACCTGATAACCACAGTACGTGGGAACTCCTCCTTCAGGGAGGCCCGGTGAGGCCTGCTACCTTACAACCACAGTATGTGGGGAGCTCACCTTCAGGGAGGCCTGGTGAGGCCTACTACCTGGTCACCACTATCTGTGGGAACTCACCTTCAGGGAGGCCTGGTGAGGCCTACTACCTGACCGTTCTCATTCAAGGAGGCCTGGAGGAGCCTACTACCTGATAATCACAGCATGTGGGAACTCACCTTCAGGGAGGCCTGGTGAGGCCTACTACCTGACAGCCAAAATATTTGGGAGCCCACATCCAGGGAGGCCCAGAGAGGCCTACTACCTGATAGCCAACGTAAGTGGGAATTCGCCTTCAGGGCGGCCGGGTGAGGCCTACTACCTGATAACCATCTTAAGTGGGAATTCACCTTCAGGGAGGCCTGAGTGGCCTACTACCCTATAACCACTGGTAGCTTTGAGCCCTGAGTCCGGGTGAAAGTATAAGGTGGCCTGCTAAGGCCAGCCAGCTGGGGACTCGCCTATCAGGGAGGCCTGGTCGGGCCTACTAGCTAATAGCAAGTCATATTCTGCCATAAAGTACACTGTTGGAAACCATACTACACAGCATAATTCACTAATGGGCTTCCAGTAGCGCTATAAGGTATGTCCCACAATGTTGGGACTCACCTCCGAGGAGGCCTGTTTAAGGCCTACTACCCATCAGTGAGTCAACTGCCCGAACCACCAAGGCCAACCACGTAAAGTGAGCTGGCCTACAGTGCCCTCTGGGGGGCTGTCCAATCAAGGAGGCCTGCTGAGGCCTACTACCTAATGGCGCAGCCTTCGTTGGCAGAAAAACTGTTTACACAGCGCCTACAGCATCCTGGTGCCTAATCACATTGCCCATGGCAGTGTACTCCGCAAGAAAGCTAGCACTCTTAAAACAAGGGGAGTACAACATACGCCACTCTGCCTCAACGGAGGCCCCAGTTAGTCAGGGGCCTACCATCTATGCATGGGCGTCAGCTCAGGGCAATGCTCTGGCTTCAGGGGAGCGTACTTCGACCAAAGAAGAAGTGAAGCTTACTTCATACTCGACCCGAGCCATAGTGGTGCGAGGTGGGATAAAACAGAACTGGGAGTGAAGTGCTCAGACCTACCCTGTATCACAGGGGAATACTCACACCTCACCCTGAGGTTACCAGGGTGCGGGCCTGCCAGCGGCTCTAGGGGTGACAGAAATGTATCTGTGCCCAACCTAGGGGAGTGGGGCTTGAATGAAAGCCAACCACCTACAACCTAGCGCTCGAGCAGTAGCTCAGCGAGGTGAGTGAAGCCTAAACTGGCGGCCTAAATCCGTAGGCCAGTTCTGCATGGCAGGGTCGGGCAGGAAACCCAGTCTTCTTCGTGAAGCGAAAGACGGCCTAACCCTGCTCAATAAAGACATATATACCACGGAGGCCTGTTTGAGGCCTACCATGTCCTTACAAACCATCCTCAGCACCACGCTGCATTACTCTAGTCACCCCAGAATGCAGAGAAGGGGGCGGGCCTTGGCCTAACGACTCCCACGGGAGGAGGCTGTTTATACAGGGATGCTAGAAACCAACATTCACACAGTGAAGGGTCAGAGGAAGAAATGCTAAAATTTTTAGCAGAGCGCCTCTATTATCCCTGGCACAGCCTAGGCCAGCTACAGAGGCGGCCCTGGTGAGGGCCAGCCTGCAAGCATAGATCTATCTGAGGGCTCGGAGGAGCCACAGCCTTACTAAAGAATATAGTCTGTATTATTCCATACAAAGGGCTGCAGAATCGCTCAGCCTAATGAAAACCCAGACAGAGCTCAAGGGGCGACATACTCAGGAAGAAGTCAAACGGACCTGTGGGCCGGACATAAGATCTATCTGAAGCTCTAGCGTCAGTCAACACTCTAAGTAAAACAATTTAAAGAGAGAGACCAACCACTCTACCCTGAGGTGGCTAGCAGCCCGAAGGCTAACACAGTTACCGTTCTGGCCACCTAACGGGGAACTTCAGGGCCCTGATAATCCAATAAAGTTCTCTTACCTTATTACCTTGACATGACCCCATGACTCTATACAGGGAACGAGGTCTGTAAAGCGAGATATGTTATTTTTTTATCACAAAATATACTCTTTGAAAAGACCAGCAGCTCACCTGCGGCGTGCAAAGTGAAGACTCGCCAGATAGTTCTTTACAAACCTGGGATCCGCCACTTTACATGCCTGAAAGGGGCGTTTCCACTAACCAAGCCTAGGTGGGCCATCAGAACATAGTTCTCATCATAGGCCCATCCCCAGGCCTGATGTTACGAACGCCTGGGGGTCAGAAGAGAGAGGGCAGATTTCGTGACCCTCCGGGGAGGTTATCCATTACCGACACTGTGTGCGTTTGCGCTGGATAACCTCCCTCAAATCTCTTCTGTTGCGGGAGTCACGCCTTCTCTGCGACCTGCTCCTCAAGGGAGGGGGCGCACGAGAGGCGACACTGGCTCGCTGACCCTGCCTACGGTCCTCAGACCGTGAAGGGCCAGGCTCTCCCGCTTGCCGGGGTACGGACGCGGATCTCAGCGGTATACAAGTTTTAAACGCTGCTGAGCGCGCCTTCGCCTCCCTGAACTTCCCCACCACCGCCTCTACGGAGGTGCCGAAGAGTTCGTAAGGCGAAACCTGCGAATCGAGGAGAAAGGCTTTTTCTTTCTCCCCGATGTCGGCTAGATTTAACCACAGATGCCTCTCCGTGGCCACCATCGCCGCCATCGACCGTCCGATCGCGGCAGCGGTTTGCTTGGTGGCCCGGAGAGCCAGATCTGTGGTGCGGCGCAGCTCAGCCACCGCCTCAGGGGACATCCCTGCCCCCTGGTCGAGATCCCCCAGCAGGTCGGCCTGGTACGCCTGTAATACTGCCATGGTGTGCAGTGCAGCACCGGCCTGACCTGCTGCCGTGTATGCTCTGCCATTCAAACGAGCCGTTGTTTTTAGCGGTTTGGATGGCAGGGTTGGAGCTTTCAATGTCGCTGCCCGCCCAGACACGAGATAGTTCGCGAACGTCTCATCAATGGGCGGCATTGACACGTACCCATGCTCTCCGATCCCCTCGACATCAGCGAAACTGGCCCGCTGATGTCGGTGAATACGGGCAGAGTATGGGCTCTTCCATGCCCTCTCGATCTCCGTGTGAAGACCAGGAAGGAATGGAAGGCTCACCTGAGCTGGTGGTGTATGGCCGGGGAGAAACCGATCGTCGAGCCTACCGCGAGCTATCTCTCCTCTAGCGCGCTGCCAAGGCAGCTGCAGCCTATTGACAGCGCGCTCCATCACATCCACCAGCTCTGCATACACGGGGCAGGATGGCTGAGGAGGTTCAGGATCTACCTGATCATAAACCTCCTCAGCCATCTCCTGCGCGTCCTGAAGAGCATCAACTGCAGGTACAGTCGGTGAGTAATCTTCCCCATCGACCTGCAGTTCGCCCTCGTCAGCCGTCGAATCATCTGAGAGGTTAACAACCCTCTCGAGGCGATCGACGAGCTCCATCTGGGAGCCCCATGATTTAAGTCGCCGCTCGGCCTCGGCACGAGCGGGACCCGCGCCGTGAGGTCCAGACGCTGAACCCCCTTCACTCGAGAAGAGGGCCAGACGAGAGCGGAGCGTTTTAAGAGAAAAACGCTCGCAGTTAGCACAGAGGGCTCCCTCGAGAACCTCCCGGGCGTGCTCTTCACCCAAGCAAAAAACGCACAGCTCGTGTGTGTCGGCCGGTGTCAGAAACCTCGGACACGGGTCGGCACACTTACGAAAACAATCTGCCTTAGCTGTGCGTTTCATCTTTCTCTTACCTTCGTATACTTGAATAGCGTTTCAAACAAACAGTCCCTGAAGACGATGAGATGATTTGTCATGTTTGCAAGGCGCCCCTTTATACTTCCAGGTCGCACGTTAATCATTCACGCTAATGATTCACGGGCTGTCGCCGGTGAATATGATTGACGTGATTTGATAGTGATTTCAGACACCTGTCACGCCTGAGGCGTTCCCCATAGCGTCGTTGACGTATTGTTGAGTTCCCTTCGAAAGGGAACAAGAGTGTATGCACCAGCATGGAATCAGGAATCAATTCGTAGCATAACATTTCAAGTTTTTTATGAAAAAAAAAATGGGCATTATAATTTAAATGGGCATCATAATTTAAATGGGCATCATAATATTATAATATAATTCAAATATAACCTCTCAAAGGCACAGCCATCCAGGAAGCAAATCTGTACAAGAAGTACCCAGGAGCTGCATGAGAGGTTCTGGGCAGATTTTAAAGAGAGAGATGAATGAAGTCAAAATGGGTGAGTCAGTGCCTGGAGTGTCTCATGGTTTTCAGTGTGTCATTGCTGATTACTGTAGCACACTCCAGCACAATCAGGTTTATTAATCAAGAGGAAGATGGAAGCTACGGGGACGAGACGATGACCCTTCAAGCTGTTCGTGAAGTGTGAGTGGACCTACTTCACATCACTGCCACACTGAATTTCTGTAACGGGGAAAAGAACGGATATAAATAACCATGTCCCTGCTGGACTCTAACGGTAGAGTCTGGATGAGTTATTTTAAATGTTTTTTTTAAGACTAAGAAATGCACTGAATTAATTGCACCCACTGATAGCACAGTTCAAGACAATATAAAATCAGAAAAAGGATAAAGGGAAGACTATTCGAGTACTTTTTCCTCCAACTGCCATCCAACGAAAATGCCAACAGATCAAGATAAAGAAACCTGACGTACTATAGCTAAACATAATGAGGTTTTATAAATGTATAGTATTTGCAGAATGTCCTTGCTGAAACAGGCCATAGATTAGACACAAGACTTAATAAAAAGACATAATCTTGGAAATCTACTTACAAAGACTTAACATAAATTCCACTTAATTCAGTAGAGGTTAGAAAGCGCTGGACATGTGTAATCTCAGATTATCTTTAGCTGAACATGCTTGTTTTTTCCTTTATTAATGCTTTCTAATTTTTTGTCAGTTTTTTCATATTAGTGTGTATATTGCGGTGGCGCCTCCTGCTGGTGAGGAGGTTTACTGCTTGAACTCAGTTCAGGATAGGTTAGCATGGCCTAGTTAGCCCCTGCTGGAAGATGTTGTAACTACATCATCTTTATCGTAGAATAATTCTTTAAGAATTTCCTTACATTATAGATGTTTTAGAAGTGCCTGATTTTTGGAGGCTTATATTATATTATATTATATTATATTATATTATATTATATTATATTATATTATATTATATTCAACTTTTTCGTATTTATTCATTTCTGTTTTACAGCCTGTGATACAGACTCAAAAATTTGTTATTTTTTACATTTTCACATCAATATGTTCATTCTCCAATGTATTTGATTTTTTGTAACCTTTGCAGAAAGAAAGGTATATGTCCCCTGGTGTAAATCTCAATCAACCCCCTTATGGGAGGACAATTAAAGGGGGGGGGGGGGGGGGGGGGAGAATGAAATGCTAATTATCATTCAAATTAAGAGGGTAATATCAGGTCATTTTTTGATTTTTTTCGGTGTCTGCGCCCAGCCAAGAGAGGCGCCTTATAGTTTGGCCATTAATTGAAGCACCGCATGAAACTAAGGGCTAAAAATATATTAAAACTGTCAATGTGCCCTCTATTAGTTCATTCGGCACACAGTGGTAATGCATAGAGCTAACTGCACTGGTTATACAACTCAAGGTTATAACAGCAAAGTGAGAGAGTAAGACAGCAAGACGATTATTTACTGGACTTTCTCCTCATGACCTTGTACTGCTGTTGGACTAAAAAATTATTTTGTGTTGCTATAATTAAAAAAAAGCTTTGCTTTATTACTGTTACGACCTGCGTTACTTATATTTGTGTTGTTGAGCTGTGTTCTTTCTCTCTCCTTTTTCTTTCTTGCTCTATCTCTATCACAAGTAATTATTGCAATTACGCATACATTTTAAAAATAAACTTACAGTATATTCAGCTAAATTTACAACAGCAATGTTCAATACTTCACACACAGCAAACCAAATGTTTATGTTTGCAAGACATAAACAAACATGCCATGTTGATATAATATATTATGTTTATTGGACATGTACAGTAGGCTATGCATGTATTAACAACCTGGCACTAGCCTGATAGGGAAGGTGACAGTTAGAACGTCAGCTGGCCAGAAACTCTCTGACACAGACATCAGCTCTCTTATCATTCTCTGTCTAATATCAGAACATTTTGCTTTAGTCACTCCCAGGCCTTGGTGAGGGAGGAGAAGCGTTTTCATCCATTCATCCCATACTTCCATCAAACTATCTTTAGCTGTGACCATGGTGCACTGCTTTGATTTGTAAGTGACGACAGTGAACCTTTTGGTGTCACTCAAACAGACACTACAGGGAGACTGCGACTATCTCCAACAACACAGACTATCTCCCAACAATATATATAATATGTGTTCATAAAAGCATCATCAGTACTGTATATTTTGTATTCTGCACAGTTAGATGGGGGGGGTGGGGGGGGGACTAACGGTGCAAATCTTGGCCATAATCACAAAGCACCATCATTTTGTTCCTGAATAATGCAATAATGACTTGCATTTCTATTTCAATAAATAACGAGTCAACGCCAGAAGGCTATCTTTCTCTCTGTTTTTCATCATATGCTCTCGAACAGCTTCTCAGAAGCTAAAAATAATAGGCTATTTTGTGAAACAATGGTGATATCACACATGAAATTATAGAAGAAAACAAAAAACAATGTGAAAATGAGATTCAGGCACTCATACAGGAAGTAAATTTCAGTCTCAAGGGATCTAAATACTTTGATTATTTCGCCTGATAATTTGATGCATAAATTGACAGACAAGCTGAACCATGCTAATAATCTGATGCTGTTTTAAACCAAAGATCAATGCATCTAATTGGTTTAGGTTACAGTGAGCGATTTTCAGGCCTTACCACTTCGGTCTCTTCATCGTTGTAAAGCTTTTCTAATATTAACGCGGGTCGTAAAAGCTCTTGCCTGATCATAACCTTCTTTTTACAAGGATATTCCTCTGATCTTTTCTCTTTTGTAATGTCTCTCAGCCATCTCTCTTTTTACAGTATTTCTTCAAATCTCCCTCTTGCTCGCTGTAATGATATGAGGCAACACACGGGTCGTGGTCTATATTAAAGAGGGTTTTATTCAGCTAGTACAGAATAACATAAGCTATGCGTTCGACTCTCGTGGTTAGCATACCCCGAACTACGGCAAAAAAACTATGGACAAAAGACAATCTCACAACATCTCCCCCTTTTGGAAGTTAGCAATAACAAGATCCCAAACATCAGTATTTTGCAATATTAATTAAATCTTAAATTTCCTTAAACAACATAAAATAAATGCAACAACTATGTTAACTTTGTTATCAAATAACATCTTCCTTTTGTTTCCATTCTGCAAATAATCTCAGAACGGTGCAGGACGTCACAGGGGTAGACTCCCCTCAGTCCTGGAATGGGTTATTCTGCCCTTTTTAATATCATCAGTCTCGCAGCCTAAGAGGCACTTTTATCTCACGGCCCCTGGAGTTTCTTTTCACAGGAGTAGATGGAGGAAGGGGAGGCCCTGAGGAAGGGCCTGCTGGTAGCTGGCTCACTGGTGATTCCAGCGGCGCCATCACATCTGTCGGTGGGGAACCGCTGTCCTGCTGAGACGCTGTAGACTGAGCATATTGCTATTCCCCATGAGGTTCGGTCTCAGGAACAGTCTGGAGGTGACGCCTGTTCCGACGGGTCACACTCCCATTGACCATCTCCACGAGGTAGGATCTCGGCTCCTTGGACTTACTTATGACCCTAGCAGGTGTGGCCCATCCCTTCTCCCCATCGAGCTTCACTCTAACAGTTTGACCAGGGTGAAGTTCAGGGAGCGCACGTGCCGAATGACTGCGGTTGTAGTAGAATCTGTATGAACTTTTCGCTGTAGTGTCCTTCATGTAGACTTGATCCGGGTTGAATGGACGTGGCAGCAATGACTTTTCTAGTACCGGAACCGTAGTACAGATTTGTCTACCAGTCATGAGCTGTGCTGGACTTTCACCTGTTGCTGCGATTGGTGTAGAGCGATAACCCATAAGGGCCAAGCAGGGATCCGGCTGTTTGAGGATGTACTTGGCAGTCTGAACAGCCCTTTCTGCAGCTCCGTTCGACTGTGGATAATGTGGGCTGGAGGTAATGTGAGTGAAACCATACCTCTGATTGAAATCCTGGAACTCTGCTGACGTGAACTGTGTCCCATTGTCACTGACCAGTTCTAGCGGGATGCCCCATCTCACAAAAATGTGCTTGAGCTTGTTAATAACCTGCTTGCTGGTAATGGTGGTGAGGGAAGCAATCTCAATGTCTCTAGAGAAGTAATCGACAGCGATAAGAAAATTCTTACCCTCCAACTCGAACAGGTCAACAGCAATCCTTTGCCATGGGCCACAGGGCAGGGGAGTGGTTACCAGTGGTTCACGTCTTTGTGTAGGTTTGTGCTCTCTGCAAAAGTCACATAATTTCACTTTGTTTGTGATCTGTGCTCCGATGTTTGGCCACCAAACTGTCAACTTGGCTCGCTCCCGACACTTGGTGAGGCCCTGGTGACCTCCGTGCAATTGGTCCAGGACCTCAGCTCTGAGTATTGTTGGAACTACTATGCGGTCGTGGTATAGGACCAGACTGTCTGACTCTGATAAGTGATTCCTGGCTGCATAGTATCCACGCAGTGGTGAGCCCTGCGCCATCTTGCGAGGCCACCCTTTTCTGATAAATGTGATTACTTCTTGAAGTTCAGCATCGCTTTGCGTGACTCTGCGAATTTCCTCGAGCTTGGGTGACTTGATTGGTTTGCTAGCCACCATAGTGTTCACATATGCCTTTACTTGGGTTTCCGTTTCAGGCACGTAACTGTCTTTCAGTGGATGTCTGGAGAATGTATCTGCGACTTCTAGCTGCTTACCGGGAACATGTTCAGCAGTGACGTTGAATCGCATGAGGCGCATAAGCAGTCTCTGACATCATAGTGGCGTTTTGTCCAGATTGTATGAGTTGATCAATGGCACCAGTGGCTTGTGGTCAGTTTGTAAACGGACCCGGCCCATACCTTGGATGTAGCGGGCGAAACGTTCACAAGCCCAAACAGATGCCAGACACTCCTTTTCGATCTGCGAATACCTCTTCTCCGCATCAGTGAGTGTGCGCGAGCAAAAGGCAACGGGCCGCAACTCTCCATCGTGGTCTTGCAACAGGGCAGCACCAAGGCCATAACTGCTGGCATCGGAACTGACCACTGTTGGTTTGTTGGCGTCGTAATAACAAAGGGCTGGTGCAGCCATGAGCATTGCTTTTGCTTGGTTAAATGCTTGCTCCTGAGGCTCACCCCAAACCCACGCAGTCTCTTTCTTGAGCAGGTTAGTGAGTGGATGCAACACTGTAGACAGGCCTGGCAGGAATTTTCCAACATAGTTAACCAGTCCGAGCACCTGCCGCAGCTGCTCCACGTTGGAGGGGCTGGGCATCTGAGCAATAGCCTCCACTTTGCTCTCATCAGGCTTCACACCATCCGCGCTAATGATGTGTCCAAAGAACTGCAGTTCAGTCTTTCCAAAGTGACACTTGGCTCTATTGAGCTTGAGACCGGACGCCTTAACCGTCCGCAACACCGCGTCGAGATGGCGGTCATGCTCCTCCTTTGTAGATCCGTAAACCAGGATATCATCCATCACAACGACCATCCCTTCTAGGCCTTTGAGCAGGTCGGTCATCAGCCGCTGGAAAATCTCAGGCGCTGATGTAATGCCAAATGGCAGACGTTTGAAGCAAAACCGGCCCATTGGGGTAATGAAGGTTGTCAACCTCTGGCAGCTGGGGTCCAATGGAATTTGCCAGAACCCGCTAGAAGCATCCAGAGTGGAGAAAACCTTGGCTCCTGCCAGCTTAGGTGTTATATCGTCCAGTGTTGGCAAAATATAACGTTCGCGCTTCACTCCCTTTTTCAAGCGTTTCAAATCCACACACACTCTGACCTCGTCCTTGTTGCGTTTTGGAGCGGGCACCATTGGGGCACACCAGTCCGTCGGCTCTGTAACTTCCTCAATGATCTCGAGGCTCAGCATACGCTTTAGCTCTTTCTCCACCTTTGGAAGGAGCGGAAACGGAACTCTGAGTGGCGTGTTGACGCTGTATGGGACTGCTTCCTCAGTCAGCTCGATCTTAACAGGCTCACAGTTCAGTAGACCTATTTCCCCGAACCCATCGCTTGTTAAGTCACTAGTGATAGCATTGACTCTTGCAACCAGCCCCATGCGCTTTGCCACCGCCTCGCCCAACAAGTTACTAACATACTGTCCTTTTATGACTGTAATCCAGTATTGGTATTTCTGACCTTTGTATGTAGTGGTGGCAAGGAACTTACCCACGCATCGGACTTTCCCACCTGGGCTGTACACTGTTGGCCTGGACTTGTTCAGTTTTGGTTTTTGACGTAGTTTGCTTAAAGTCGCTTCAGTCATAACGTTGGTATCAGCACCTGTGTCGATTTTAAAATCCACCGGACTGCCATTCACTAGCAACTCTACATCCCAGTCAGTATCCGTGTTTGACTACTCAATGATATTTGGCTTTGACTTTGTGGTTGCTCTCAGGAATAGTTCTCCAATAAAAAATGAATCCTCGTCTGAATCCATAAAAGCCTCTGCTCTGACTTGTTTCAGCATCTTGGATTTACACACAGCCTCGAAATGTCCGATTTTATTGCACTTTCTGCACCTTTTGTTACGGGCTGGACAGCTTTCTTTTTTTCCATGCATCCTGTTGCATCTCTGACAGTTAAGTTTGTTCTCACTGTATTTCTGTCCTTGTCCCTGCCGTGGTTTATCGTAGCTCCTCCTTGTGCTATTGTACTGTTTCTGTCTCACCTCATTCACTGTAGTTTCCACACGCTCTGCACTTTGTTGTTTCACTTGTTCACTTTGCCGTGCAAGCTGGATGGCTCTCTCCAGAGTCAGGTCCGCCTCTAGCTGGAGTTTTTGCGAAACCTCTTTGTACATTATTCCGATGACGATCCGGTCCCGGATCTGCTCGTCCTTCCCCGCACCGAACTCGCAGTGCTGCGCAAGCTCGTACAGGCTCCGCACGAAAACTTCAACTGTCTCACCGGCCCTTTGGCTCCGCTTATGAAAACAGGCGCGATCGTGGATGACATTTCTTTTGGGGACAAAGTGTTCATCAAACTTCTGCATCACTAGATTAAACTCATACTCTGGATGTGGCATGGCCTTGGTTGCCGCAGGAAACACAAACGAGCCGTAAATAGGTTCGGCATCTCTCCCCATCGAGTACAAGAGCGAGTTCACCTGCACTTCGCTGCTCTCTTTGTCAAGTTTCGATGCGACTCTGAACCGGGAGAATCTCTGCCGCCATGTAAGCCCCTCCGCTGGCTGGGAGAAATCAAACGGCTCTGGAGGTCCAAACTTTGCCTCTTAATGTCGGCGTGAAATCCTTAATTCTGACACCATGTCATGATATGAGGCAACACACGGGTCGTGGTCTATATTAAAGAGGGTTTTATTCAGCTAGTACAGAATAACATAAGCTATGCGTTCGACTCTCGTGGTTAGCATATCCCGAACTACGGTAGCTTAACATGGACAAAAGACAATCTCACAACACTCACTCTCTCTCTCCTCCCACATCATGAGTGGACACGCACCTTACTGCTGATTGGCTACAAGTGGGTTGTGGTGCTCGGTCCGATCAGCTTTCCACTTTCTCAAAAAAAAAAGCTCACTGCACCTTTAAGTAATTCTTGGTGCTCTGTGATTTTGTATATGTAAAAGATGAAATTCCTCTATTTATTCTAAAGAAGAACATCATGCAGGTTTGGAATGACATGAGGTTGAGAAAACAAAATGTTCCATTTTGAGCAAACTATTCAAATGAGATTTCAAGTTTTTAACGATTCAAAGTAAAACAACATACGATAGCTAACCTAAGCTGCTCTTTTCACCAATCAGACATTTTAGGATTCAAAAAAGGAGTATAAATAGAAATAATCACAGAGCACTAAATGAGAAAAAGAGACAGAGAGAAAGAAAGAGCTAAAGGAACACACAAGAGACTGTCTTCAGCATTCAGACAGCCAATTGACCTTTTCACAACATTGGGTCTGCCCACAGCACAAGCATTTCACACCACAGACAGGGTGGAAGATCTGCCATCACAACAAGTGACTGGATGAGAAAGTGCCGTGTCGCAGCGGCTCCTGAACGAATACCAAACAGGGCTGGACAGATGGTGCCCTCTCAGCTAGAGGAACCCCGTGGCCCGAGCTCAGAGTGCCACTGGGCCTTGGCAGCCAGAGAAGGTTTTAAAGGGGTCACAGGGGCATCTGGAGTCGAGGCAGTGCTGGGGGTGGATCTCAATCTATAATCTCTCTGGGTGAAGCCTGGCAGCACAGTAAAACTTCCTGTTTACCTTTAACCTCCTTTAAACTTCTCAGGTCCAGTTATCGCCAAGGCGATATCTAAGTATTCTTAAAACAAGGTTCATTTCATATTTCAGAGGTAATCAGCATATTAAGACTTGTTTTCAAAGAATATATCTTAATTGAGTTAGTCTTGTTTCAAGCATAAAATGTAGTTAGGTTTGTTTAAATCAAGCAAAAACTATTTTCCGATGACAAGTCCTGATAACTTTTCAACTTAAGCAATTTTCTTCACATGTAAAGTTAGATACATTTACTAGAAAAAAAAATCCATACTAAAAATATGAAATTAGGAATAGCCATTACGCAGTATGCAGTAATACATCCTGCATACATGTTGTATATTAGATGTCATCTTCTAGACACAAATGCAAAACAGTCCTTGTTTAACAGAATAAAAATGGCTTATTATACTTCCATATCTCTATAAGAAATTCAAATCCATGGTCCTGCAAAGATACAGAATGCATTATCAAGTAATAATAATGCCATGCAAAACATATATATTGTATTGCACTGCAGAAGCAACTGGGATTTGTTGAATGTCTAATTTAGAGATCTCAATGAAAATCCATTCTGGGATGAATTCAACTGTTGTCAACAATTGATATTTTTCTCAGCATTGCACCTGCATCACTGTCATTATACTGCAGGCCTGTTTTATTATGGAATTTAGTCTCTTTGCCGTAATCATGGTTGTCTAAGCTCTTCACAAAACAGCTGAAGTGGCAGTGGGCTTTTATTGCACTTGTTTTGAATAAACAGTTTATGGAAAGGGTGAGCTTTGTTTTAATGTGTCTTAATCAGTGCGCCATTTTATCGAACTGCTGTGGGAGGCACCGATAACCGTCTTAGATTCAAAACTAATTCTGAATTCCATCAATGATGTTTAAAACTTAATTAACAGAAGATCAATTGTGTTTACACTGTAAAATGGTGCAGGCAAATTTTAATTAGAATATCTATACATTATTAATTGCATTAACAAGATCTGAAATTAGGAACAGGCTACAGTCTTTCTCAATTAAAAAACATCAGTCAGGGAACGCAGAAAGAAAGAGAGAGAGAGAGCGAGAGAGAGAGAGAGAGAGAGAGAGAGAGAGAGATAACTTACCAAAATCAAACTGAATTCCTAATTACTTTGAAATGATTCACTGACCCAGTAAGATTTGTTCTTAAAAATGACTGATTTTAATAAAAAGGTGTTTTGAATAAGAGCGACTTTGATGTAAGTGCAGAAAATTGTGCAAAATCGAATTATTATTCTTGACAAGCTGACTGTTTTTACACTTGCTTATTTCATAGATCTTTAAGTCGATAATTGGAAGTTGTTAATTTGCATTACAGTAATGAGGTCGCTAACAGCAACTCACTGTTGTTACACACCCATACTTGGTCAAAATCCATTATATTAAACAGAAACTGACAAATAAGAGCCCTCTATTACAGATATAATGTGTTAGAATTTCAGCATGACTGACAAATTGGTCCGGTAATTTGCTGTCAGACTGAATTTGCTCGTGTTCTGTTTTCTATAATTCTTGTAAACAAATGGAAAGGCAAAAAAAGGTTTCTTCTCATCTCTCACTTACACTAGAGCTGTCACAAAAATTTAAAGGGGACAAAAAATATATATATATATATATATATATATATATATATATATATATATATATATAGTATGTGGGGATCAAGGCTTTGTCGCATTGCAATGCACCTGTTTTGGAGAAGAGCAATGACATTTTAAGATGAAGAGATCCTCTTTGGTTTTTAAGTGCAATAAGTAATGTGTTCACCAACAGAATTAGACACTGCAGCTTTTTATGTAACGCAGAAACCATTATGAAGAATGATACAGTTTGGTTTGTTTGGTTGGTTTGCTTTCTAACCACAAGCCAATCAGGCTGAGACTACCTCATTCAGGCGATGTCGGGACAATTATTTTGGTGCGGATCCAAGTGTGATTGCCGTGTTCATATATGCCTAAATTAACCAAACTTAGGGAGAAAACATATCATGTTTCTGTAACAAACGCTTAAATTAAGCCAGGCGTAAAAACGTCCTCAGCCTCACACTGCCTGAAAAGCCCACACACACACACACACATATGAAACTAGCGCTGAGGTTTAGACAGATGTAACTTTCGTAAAGTGCCACTCTTCACACACTACATCCACTTTATATTCCAGTCACACTACACTTAAGTAAAAAAGACCGTAACCCCAGGGAGGGCTCTTAATCGATCATGTGTCTGCCAGCTAGCGAGTGATTGACATAGCTGATGTAGTCCTCAGTGCGTCTCTCAGGACCTTAGTCACTGCTACACACTTAATTGGTTTCCGTACCAATGTGGCGGGTCAGAGATAATCGACCGGCCCTACAACCCTTATTCGACCACATTCTCCCACAAGGGTCTGCTTATTGCATTGAGTCATCAAGCACATATCGATGCTCTGATGATTAATGCCGATGTCTAATTATTAAGGTATCAGATCTTCAGCTTTTGTCACAGATGTGCTGGAATGTTTAATAGGACAGGCTACATGACCCAATTGACAGAATAACTGAATGATGGGACCCACTGCTGACATGTAACATGCCTTCATCCTCTTTGAAATAGCAATGGTGAAATCGCTAAACTGTTTTACCAATTTTGTGCACATATTTCAGTAGGAATAGCAAGCATGCATTTCTTATTCTCTAATCAACTATGATCCTGTTTAGCCATGAGCAAAAAGCAAAGAATTTTAAATTAAGTCAGTGGATCTTAACCTCTTTAAATTTTAACTTCAAACCAATAATTTAGTATGATTTATAAGCTGTTTTCCTCATGGGGACCAAAAATGTCCCCATAAGATTAAACATTTCCCCATAAGGATATAACACACATATATATGAATGTGGAACTTCTTTCAATTGTAATTCAATATACTCCACTTCCTTTAATTCCATTTAATTCCAACTCATCATGTGAAGTGTAATCAGATCAATTCAAATTCCAACTCATGAACTAGTGAGGTCTCTTCCCCAAAGCCCCAAAGCATGTGCTTGAAAATGATTTACTTTTGGTTAGTCTGAAAGATGTTAAACATTGCATGGAGGCATAAATAGAGATTATATATTAGTGTATAAAACTACATTGTGAATTGACTGGACTAGCAAGTTTTATGGCCCAACTTCTAGCTGGAGGGCTGTTCCTGAGAGTGTTGTCAAATCCAATAGCATGTCTGTATATCAGGGGAGATCATTCAAGCAAAGACTCCAATCCATGACGCATTTTATTAACCTTCAAGATGGTGAACATTTTTTTGGACGTGTGGAGACTTGTCATATTTCCCCTATGGCTCCGTTGTGCAATTTCCTGCTCTTCACATTTTTCATCCCACACTCAATAATTTATTAAAGGGGAACAGTTGTTTAAAGCTGAAGAGCACTGTCAGACTCACTGACTAATTCATTCTTTAATCTTCAAGACAATTTCATTCATCAAAGTCTATGCCACACTTACTGTAGAACACCCCTTAAATTAAACACATCCAGCTGCATTACCTGCACAGAAAACAACCCATTGGGCTCTGACATTAATGAGCACTGAGAAAGACAATATGAACAAAGTCTTGTTTGAAGACAGTACATGCAAGGTGCTTCCCCAAGAGAGGCTGAGCACAAACAAGTGACCTTCCGAGTTTTTGTACAGGCTTTCGGACCCGAAACTAAATCTCCTAATATGACGTTCCGCCAATATTGTTTCTGGTAGTACCCAGTAATTAAGCCCCCATCATTGATTTGAGGGAACATTCCAGGTGAAACCTAATGCAACAAAGCTGCGTTTTAATGTGACCCGTGCCGGATCCGGTTTCCCCTGGATGTGCAGAGCAGCACTTCGCTGCCTTGTATACGGCCATTTAGAAATCCATCCCGACTGTGCTGCTAATTCATTCTATCAGTATCCCAATGATTTTATCTGCGGTGTGGAGAGCTCCGCTAGGTCCCCACGCACAGGCCAGGACAGGGCATGGGCCGATAAAACAAGATAAACAAGTATTGAGCCTCACAACTGAAAAGTATCTAGCTGAATGATGCTGGGTGGATCACAAGCAATGGACCCTACAGGGGCTGGGTAACTGATACAGATGAACATAGTCCGGGAAGTGGATTGAGCTCCGTCTACACTTCAAAAAAGAGGTCTTTTCCGGACCCTTCATTTCATGCCATGAAATATAACGATGAGGTGTCTTATTACTAAAAAATGAAACAGACCTCCACGCCGGCTCCAACGTAGGGACAGATTTCAGATAAAGGAAGGCAGACCTACTGGCACTGACAATGTCAGAAGAGCTGTAGTCTGACTCAAGCTCAATTTTTGATCTAATTTAGTTTGATATAAACATAAACCAGTCTTCCTGGATGATAGTCAACTTTTGTGGGTAGGACGCAGCTTTAACACAGGGGATAAAAATGCTAATTTATCAACCTGAGCAGAATGATCTTTATAATGATCTTGTGAAATTTTGACATTCTAAGATATTGCCTCTCAACATTCATTCTGTGGGGAATCTGAGCTGTGTATTTTCCATCTTAAACGGCAACTTCACTTCAAAATCAAAGTTTTGTCATTATTTACACAAGTAAAGGTTATTTACTGGCATCTATGGTTGCATCAAGAACCTTTTACATCCATTGAACGTTTCCATTCCACTAAAGAGTCTTAATAGTGGGGAAAAAAGGTTATTTGGATTATAAAATATTCTTATTTTTATATATATTTTTAAAAATGGTTCTTTTAAAAAAGGATCACTGCAAGGCTCTTTAGGGAACACAAAATGGTTCTTCTATGGCATCACTGCAAAAAAACACACACAAAAAACAATCTTTTGAACCTTTATTTTTAAGAGAGTACTCACAAGATGTTGTTGTTCCAAACCAGCATTACTCTTCTGTGGAGGTGGAGGCTTTTTTCTTATAGTGAAAGTGAATGGAGATTAAGGCTGTCAAGCTCCAAAATGACAAAAAAAAGCAGAAAATCACAACATAAATTTGTACATATGATATGTACACAGTTATTGTAGCTATTGTATGGCTTCAAAAATGTATACTGTGCATTTCATATAGCTTTTATAAAGGGTATTTATTCAATATTGGATAGCCACAGTCCTCATTCACTTTCATTATATGGAAGAAAGAAAGTCACATGGATAGTTTCAACAACATGAGGGTGAGTATATCATGACAGATATTTTAATATTTGGTGAACAATCCCTTTAAAATCATGTACTGCCTGCTCAGAACTAATCAGACTGGCTTCATTAGGATGTTGCTGGAAGTTCATGGGTGGTTTCTCCATAAAATACGGTTTATTCCGCACAGTGGGCCTAATATGGCATGACAGCTTTAAAATTGCATGAATAATCAAATAATCTAATTAAGCACACAACTTTAATTTGTCTAGGATGTAAACATGCAAGGCTTGACGGCTTACAAAGCACACGTCTCGTACGATCTTCTGTGATATAGATTCTATTACATTAAATTATCATATTGCTTCTGAAGAGGCTTTTTTTTCCTCCTTGAAACTTCAAAGTCAAAGCCATTGCTATTACCTAGAGTATAGCTGAATAGCAAACTGCAGTTCTTTGGGGACAAAACCGCTGGCCTTGGATAATTTCACTGTGCGTGTCTAAACTGAGCCACCCACATTACTGCTTTATTCATCCTTTATCACTATCAACTGAACACAGTCTGTTTGGCCTGTCTGGAAATATGAAATACTTGTGGGAGCTCTTTATGTTATGGTTAACGGCAGACTTTGCGAACAATAGTGGCTCTGAACAACACTCCCCCTGCATACAGTGCAGTGCATTGTGGGAAGGGAACACTGATTCTCAATGTTCACAATCAAAGCCATCTTGGTGCATCAGCTAATTTGACGAGCTGGTGATAGTGAATCACACAGACAGATTAAATGAATGAAATTAAATGAAAATGACAAAAACACCAGTCACCAATGGATACAACGTGTTCAAGGGACAAACAAAAAATGAAACAAAAGTGGTATTCAGGTCTGCTTTTAACATCAGTCCGATATGGATGTCCTTTGGTTGAACTTGAATGTGCTGAAATATTACTCTCATTATGTGCACACTTGAATTTTATAAGCTACATTGAAACTGCAACAAGCTACTCATAATTTAAGGCAGTTAAAGGGATAGTTCACAAAAAAATTAAAATTCTGTCGTTCCAAACCCATAAGACTTTCGTTTCATCTTCGATCACAAATTAAGATCTTTTTGATGAAATCTGAGAGCTTTCTGTCCCTCCGTTGACAGTTATGCAACTACCACTTTGACGCTTCAAAAAGTTCATAAAGAGATTGTAAAACTAATTGGAGTATTAGTAGACTGTCTGCTTAATATCTGCTAACTCTTTATTGTGATGGTCCTCCAACAGACATTCCACGTGTAGGTGCAACGTTACTTATAGTCAACAGACTGTGTTAAAGGGATCATCAAAATAAAGTGAAACCGAAAATCTTACTCGTTTAGAACGACATGAGGGTGAGTAATTAATGAAAGAATTTTCATTTTTGGATGAACTGTCCTTTTAAACTGCAATCAAGCTAATTAATAATCCAAGCTACAAGCTACTTATAAAATGTAGCTAACTATATGGAAACTTGGGGAAAAAAGGATCTGGCACAAGGATTGAGGAAACAAAAAAATACAGTAAACTAATTATTTTCATGACGTTCAGTTTCACTCTTATGAACTTATTCATTTTAGTGAAGCAAAAACATACAGCATGACAAGTTTAAAATGCACTTAAGGATTTTGTATGTGGTATTTTATAAAATAATAAAGAACAAAATAAAACATTTTTAAATTTATGCAACACAGTGATAACAAAGGCAATCACAGCTCATTTGCCCAGTGCCTTTAAATCACTCCACTCATGTCCAAATCCTCAGGCTGTATTTTCCATTATCTGAATGTCAGATTTCTCTCATCACAACACTTTGAAGATTATTCCATCTGAGAAAATAAAAATAAAAAGATAAAGAAGCACCATTTGTTGGTGGGAGAAAATAATTTTCTCTTTTGAAGCGGTTGCATGAGAACTAGGGTTGGTGGCTTTTTAACAGCAGGCATCAGAGGCTAACGCTTCATGTCCTGCGTGCCAGAGAGCCACAGCTGTGGAGAAAAAATGTGCCTTTCTGAGAGCTGGAAGTGCATGGAGTCATATCTGACTTGCACGGCTGATCAGATCAAATAAGGATGCAAGAGAAGCATTCAGCAGATACAGCCAAAATTGTATTTTCATGTTCAATGCAATATTTTATGTCTGGAGCAAAACTCTTGCAATATAACAAAAAGAAAACAGGGTCTAGCGTGTGTCTGTTCTACTTATGTTGCTGTGTGAAGAACTTTTTTTTCCCAGCTTTAATGCTTGGCATGACTGATATGCACAGTTCTTGTTTGCACATGAGGAGAACACTGAAGTGTTTCAAGGGTATCAGATACCATGGGAAACTGATATATGCTGATTATGCTAACTGCCTCTTTAAGGGCAGTTAAAGGAAATATTTAAAATTTGTGTGAAAGCAGGGCAATATAAAAAAGTAAAAGACATAATTGGAATGCAGCTGTGGGGAGTAAATGCAGTTTACTCTTTATGCTTGTGATTGACACTATTTGATAAGCTTTTAAATTGCCTTCAAGTGGAAAGAATGATAAATTTGAGCTATTGCCCCAGTCACATTTTTTAAATACGTTTTCCTATCCCTTCTAAATGTGCAAAAGAAATTAACCATTTGTAGTGACATCAAAGGAAGCAGACAAGGAAAAATATTTTAAGCAATCATGCAAGCAAAAGTGAAATAACATAGAGTAATTACGAATGTGACAGGTTTTTTTACAACAGTACAATAAAATATAGTTATTCTTGTAGTTATTATACACCAATTTGAGACACAATATTGACAGTTACTTTGTCTATTTTTGATCAAACAATGAAAATGGTTCTAAATAAAGCCAAAGCTGAATCTATTGACATCTCTGAATGTATCAGTGTTTTTGAATTAATCAGTTAGGTGAATGATTAAACGACTCATTCATATAGAAAAATCAGTGTTTTCAAACAAATCAGATGAATGAATCAAAGGACTCGCATATAAAGACAGTCAAATGTTGGTACCCTTTGGTGTAAACATGTAACGCGCAGCAAGTATCAAGGTGTCACGATTAGCGACGCACTTCCTGGGTTAACTTGGACTACATTTCCCATCATGCACCTCCCTGGACTGATTATACCAAACACCATACACCTGCACTGCGCTGATTACACACACCTGCATCTCATTCACACACACACATATAAACCACTTCCACGCACCACACCAGTGCGAAGTCTTGACTTTCCTGGATATCATTTCTGAGCGTTATTTTCCCGAGTATGATTCCTTTGTTTGACCTTTGGATTGTTTATCGTTGCTGACCCTTCTCTGCCTGCCCTGACCCTGGACTGTTTACTGGACTCTGATTCTCTCTGCCTGCCTCGACCCTTTGCCTGTCTACCTGGTTTGTCTCAGCCTTGCCTTCTCTGTTCTGTTTGCCACTGTTTGACCCTGCCTGTCTTGACGATTCTAATAAATGCTGTGAATGGATCTGCTGAGTCTGCTGATTCATTACAGAGGATCTGACAATCCACACCAATAATGTAGGCTACAGATTGACATGTCTGGAATACTCAATCTGCCAATAAAAATCGAGGACTTATAGTCGATTATATTCTTGTACTTTTATATTTTGTATAATTGATATTTTATTTTATAATGTTAAATAAACATAGTATATACTACAAAAAAATTTAATCAAATTTACAAAACGCATAAAAATTTGACATACTGTAAAACTATAATATAATGAAATACTAAAATATTACTTGGCTACAGAGTACATGTATGGCTACTTTTAATTGGCTTTCAATGGAGAGAAGGAAAATCGAGTACTTGGCAGTTAGATATACCAGCAGCTAAACCTTATAGTTCAGACTGAAAAAATGGCAACCCATCTTCACTTAAAATATACAAAACTTTGTATAATAATTCATTAATAGTAACACGTGGTAACTTTTTAGGAAGTTCTCAGCTTTGAACCAGCAGATAAAAAATAAGGGAATTCTTAAACACCATCAGCTTTAAGAGTTAATCACTTTAGAAATCTTCAAATGCAAAGCTGCCTGTTTGACATTATCAGGCAGCGTTTGTGAGTGCTCTGTACTCAAAGCTTTTGCGTGTGAAGTGCTTTAACTCAAAAAGAGCCTCAGTCAATAGATCTTGCGCCTTTGGCTAGCCCATTCCCAAAGTCCTTTATTTTCCCAAAATCCGTTATAGCATTCATTTCTATCCCACAAATAGCCAAGTCATGCACTCACTTCACACTGCTTCTCAGGGAAAAGATATAATCTCTGCCATTTTCTGCCAACCAGAATGAGCTGGAAGTCCCCTACTTTCAACATCAGAGCCCTGTGAACAGGCTCTTTCTCTGGCAGCTCTGCAAGGCACCTAAAGAGAAGCTTTGTAATTTTTCTCAAGCAATAATTTTAAAAATGGGTTTTTGCAGGGCAGTGTGATAAAAAGCCTAAGTAAGCTGCTTATTTGAAATAGTCCCTGGAAACAGTTCATATGTGTGCAATGCTGTGCTTAACAGAGTACACAATTTTGCCCTTTCAATAGCTGCAGTCAGAATCATTTGTGGTAAAATAAGATAATCTCTTCTTGTGCTGCATCCTCAGAAACCTCATCCTGAGTAAATGTCAGGTGTAGAGTAATAATTTTATAAATAAACTTAATGCTGAAGATGTTACTACCTGCACATCTTTGGATGAATGAAGAACTGTGTCCCGAGTGTAATCATTTTATCATTTAATTTCAGTGATTGTCATCTACAATGTGGATTATTGACTGTCAGGATCCGGAGTGTCTTTGAACCAGCAGATAAAAACATATCTGATCATTCAGGCTGTGTATATATATATATATATATATATATATATATATATATATATATATATATATATATATATATATATATATGTATATATATACACATCCTGCATGAACAGTATTTCAAACCAATTTGAACCTGAAATTCGTTTAAATTCCATTATTTTTATTTGCTGGTTCCAAGCTATATACAAATAATTAATTTAGCATCTAATGTGCCTAAAGCCTTTGCACATTATGTTTGCACATTATGTTCACATTGTGCAATATTTTTTATGAGGTTCTGTACCATTAATGGTTCTTGAAGATCTGCATTAATACGGATGGAACATTGCACTCAAATACTATGCAATAACAAAAATAATATGCATAGTTCCCATTTGCATAAAACCAGTATTATGAGTCGAATCTTATATAATTGGAAAAAGCCCATAAATATGACTTTAAAAAATAAATCTTGAACATCATCAGTACTTATTTTCCTCACCTCGAGACAAACTCTGAACAAATGACTCTTTTAAGCTGGCTCTTTTAATGAATCACTCAAAAGTCTCAAAGTCATTGGTACATTTTAATGTAAAAAGGCAGATTTTGGTATAGTTAAATAAATCAATTAATGACCTGTTATTACCATGAATACAATGACACACACACACACACGCACGCACGCACGCACGCATATGTGGTTTACGGGGACTCCCCATAGGCGTAATGTTTTTTTATAATGTACAAATTGTATACTTTACCCCTGCCTACACTAACCCTACCCCTAAACCTACCCATCACAGAAAACTTTTGGTATTTTTTTAATTTCAAAAAGCATCATTTGATATGTTTTTTAAGCCATTTGGTATAACCATATATACACGAAAACACACACTCACATACACACAAAATAGTGGACGTGATTTGATATGGTTAAACAACCCTAAAAAATGGTCCTCTAAAATGACGACCTTGGAAATGAATCAGACATTTTTGGGGGTTATAATCTACAGATCAGCTATGATGCAAAAGAAAAGCATATAAATAAAATATTCAATATAAACAAAAGGATCGCATATATATTACTTAGTACTATCAAATTCCAAGTTATTCCCAAAATCCCAAAATATTAAATAAAAACTAACAAACAAAAACATGAACAAAAATATATTAAACTGAATTTAAAGAAAGAGAGAAAAGAAAAAAAAAACAAGAGAGTGTAACCCGTAAATGAGGAACACCAGAGTTGTGTTGTAAAATAAATGATTTTGTTAGTAGGCCTATTTGTTATTAATGGAATAATTAATGGAATCATTAATGAAATCGTTAAAGACCTGGAACCTTATGTGCTATTAGAATCTGAACCAAAATCTTTACATCCCTAATGTTTCCCATCCCTACGACTGGCAGAGAAACATTTAAATTGGCCCTTTCTTTCCGTATTACAGCCTACCCATTTCACTTGATAAATAGTGCGTAAGGGTTTTAGCTATTTATAAACCTAGTTTATTTATCAAACAAACTGCAAATCTGCATCAATGTCTACAAACAAACAAAGAATTACAAAGATCAGCTGGAGCACATTACAGATGTTGCCTGAGCAGTGAACTTAAGCAAAACACGAATGAGATTATTCTGCGAATCAGTGCGTACCGAATAATAACATGTGATTATAAAAAGAGAGTTTGATGGAAACAGAAAGATCGTTATTTGGCACTTTTACATAATTGTCTGCTCCCTGAGGTGATGTCAGATTTGCTTCAGTTAAGGGCCAAACTGGCTTCGCTCTTAATATCATGCTTTCCCCTCACACAGAGAATGCGGTATTGCTATTCTGAATATCTCAGGTGAGGGAGATGTCTTGCTCAACATTTCTCGCCTCGGGAGCTTTATTTTTCATGCGTGCCAAGCCAGGAGGAAAACAAACTAGGAGAAGATGTACAAAAGGCAAAGAAATATAAAAAGGTGAAGGAATGGAAGAAACAAAAGCTGAAAAAATGAATAATGCATAACAAAGTCCTTCTTGCTCTGCAAGGGGGGCAATGAATACTGAGATATCACCGGTTTTAGAAGGCTGTTTTGGTTGGTGAAATACGCATCCCTGGAAGCCTGAGCCAAACCTCAAAGCATTACAGAGATAAAAGACATAAACGTAGCAGAGACAGATTTGAGGTATACACACCGTCAACTAGACTAACTGTATACATTTTCCCAAGTACCAAATCTTACACTTTCAGGGGTTTTCTGTTTTTATAATGATCTAAAATACTTAATAATACATATTTCTATATATGTTTATTTATTCAGTCCCACATTTGAATATTTTCTATTGTTGTGCCTTATGCCGCTACTGTTCCTCAGACTGAATTGGATTCTCCATAATATTTCCTATCTATTCTTCTTGCTTTATCAACCTCCACTGATAAAAATAGAAAAACAGCTTTATGGAATGATACGGTTACACTTTATTTTGATGGTCCACTTTAGACACTCTAATACAACAACTAACTCTCATTAGAGTATTAGTAGACTGTTAGGTTAGGTTAGGTGTTAATTCTACTTATTAGTAGAATAAGTTGACATGTAATGTAGTTGTAAAGATACAATAGCAAAAAATGTCCCAATCAACCTGAATTCACCCTCAGTAGTCTGTTGGGGGAGCATCAAAATAAAGTATTAGCTGATAGGGATGGGCACAGTAGTCGATCACTCGAGTACTCGAACGTGACAGCGACGATCGATCATAAAAACGATGATCTGAGTTTTTTAAAAAAAATTAAAAAAATTCTGATTGGTTATCGCAGCATTTTGGGCGGCACCTTGAGCTCTGATTGGTTAGCGTTGCCAGAGCGCGGTCCAAAGTCCAAACCGAAAAACAGAGAAAATGGCTTCAAAGTCACGTAGTGATGTCAGGCTTCACTTCGACAAAATAGATGAAAAAACAGTTCAGTGCAAAATATACAGCGCCAAGCTGTCACACAAATCAACCACAAGTACAATGCGTTTTCATCTAGTGTAGTATTTGTAGCCTACATAACATGTCTTCCGATACCACCAAAGACGAAACTCAGACGAGCACTGTATCTTTTACCATCAGACAGAAATGCAACGCAGCCAGAGGTGAAAAGATGAAACAACTAATCACCAAAATGATCGCGAAAGATTTGCTGCCCATTCACGATAAGAATAGAAGCTGAATAAGAATAGAATAGAACAGACTGTCAAAGACAGCGAGGATGGCTATCACTACGGACGCATGGACACATTGCTCCCCATTCGTTTCGTCGAAGGAGAAGGGTTTAAAGATTTGACGAATTACGTTTTGCCCCAGTAACGTCCCATCACACAAGACAGTCACGGTTTGTTACACTTGTTAAACTTTTTTCCTTTAGCTTTGAAAAAAAACTGAGCTGTTCGTTTTTGTTGTTGTTTCATAAACACAGTTGAAATATGCTGCTGAAGTAGCCTAACACTGAAGAGAACGTTTTATTTACTGTTGAATAAAGTAGCCTAAAAGTATCATGTGTGTTCATTTTTATGATGATGAACATATCCTTTAAATTGTATTCAGAATTCATCAATCATGTGTTGTTCAGTAGGCTAATTTAAGTCAGTTTTACTGTCAGTTTTAGCCAGTATACTGTAAAAATAACATTTTGGTTTATCAGAAAGTGCTAATGTAATCTAAAATATTAAATTGATATCATTGTTTCCATGACGGACACGCCCCGCCACCTCCCCCGAACAAGCCCTGCCCCCGACTACTCAAGTATTTATTTTTTTTAGACCTATCAATGACTACGTTAACATGCAGCCAATTTTCGGGTTATGGTCGGGTTAAGGTCACTATTCGGGTTTCTGAAACATTCGGAATAACCTGTTTACATGCGTGAGCAGAGAGAGTTTCTCATGTATACATGGAATTGCAATATCCCGATGTAAACGGCGACGCACGGTTAGCGTCTGGACGTACGGACAACCTTAAGACGCAACATGTGTCATTTACGATTCTTCTTTCTGTATCCAAAGACAACAACAACAGCAGCAGCACGCGGAAAATGAATAGTTCGGGGCAGATAGCGATCGCCTTTGTTTGCGCTTTGGTGCTGGTACTGACCTCGCTCCAAAAGTATGCTGTGCTGCGTCTCGCCATGTTTACTTCCGGTATACTGCACGCGGGTTTTTGTATGCACTGAGAAGTTCCTCTACTCAAAAGACCTTGCGGATAGAACATGCGCAGAACACAAATCACTATGGGGATATGCTGATACGCGTTTACATGACCAAAAATTCAGGTTAGAAAAGGGGTACCCCAGGTATCATATCCGGGTTTTTAAAATCCGTGATATGAGCATATTCGGGGTTTTGCCGGTGTTTACATGGCCGTGCGCGACCGGGTTATTGCTAATATTCCGGTTTTGAACGGGTTATTGGCTCCATGTAAACGTAGTCACTGATCGAAATAAGAAATTGACAAAAATGCCCATCCCTATTACCTGATAATAAGCAGACAGTCTACTCATACTCTAATAACTGGTTGTTGACATGTAGTTGCAAAGTTACTTCTAGTTAGTAGAAAAGTGGACGATCGAAATAAAGTTTTAATAGTAGCACGATACTTCACTATAGTCGAGACTGGGGCTAGTTGTCACATATTTTACTCCAGTAAATATTTTGTCTACAATACACTATTTAATATTTCTATCATTATAGCCTCATTGCTCTCACATGGTGTTCTTTTGGAGCAATAGTGATTTTGAGGAATGCAGTGTTAGCTTTGTTAGCTTTACACACAGCTTCTCGATAACATCTTGATTCAATCTGTCCACAGTCATTTCCCACATCACAACTGGGCCACAATTGTGCCCTTCAGCAAACTCCAGATGTGTTTTCACAGCTCTTCGTTCCTTTGTGACCCTTTCCCATACAGAGCAGTGTTGTGCAGAGTTCTTGTTATGGTTGAGTGCTGCCATGTTCAATGCTACTGAGCTCTGAAGGTCCTTCAAAAAGATGGTTTGTGTCTGATTCTAGCACAAGTATCACTCTTGCTCCCTGAGAAGAGAGTTTTGCGGAACAACCTTTTCAAGACAATACCTGGGGGTTTGATGAAGCTTTCACTTTATAATATTTGATAAATGTTAAAATAGTCTTCATAAATTGCTCTTGAGATTTCGTTCTCAAATGAGTAGAGTAGATTCCTTACATCACGACATGCAGATTAGCTTAGCAACATGCTAACTTCAGTTTCAATTGGAATCCATTGTGATCCTCTGGATTTTTTTTTTTACTTTTTGAGACAGGAAACAACAGAAAGAAGAGAGAGGGCCGATCATGAAATGACCTTAAAACTCACCTACCCACCAGGCCAGCATATGTCACTTCAGTAACAGACTGGATAAGCCCTGTAAAGACTTTTGTTCTACCATGTCAAGGACCCTCACAAAAGCAGCTTACTATCATTCCTCTCAATTAAACATTCATTGAGCACATTAGCAAAGACAAGCTGGGCAAGGAGGTACCGAGCCAGCATAAACGTGACTAAATACAGAGATGCTGAGTCTCTCTGAGACTCTGGGAATAAAATATACGGCCTTCTCATACCCTCCTGCCATAGACCAGAGTCACACACAAACGCATTTGGCATGAATCAACCCTCTTTTTATGGGAATAACTAGACTGGAAAGCATCGATAATGACTCATAACATCCTAGAAAATTACACTACTCAGGGCTTTGTTGCAAAATTGAAAAGAAAATTAATCCCATTTATAATTGGCTGCCAAGGGATTAAGGCAATATTTACTTATGGGCTACATATCACAGAGAAGCTTCAGCATGTGTCCTTGGAACCCCTGCTTTATTTTACACTTTCTTTTACCTGTAATGTACTTGGAGGCAGAATTTTGCATGGAGATCTCCACAAGGGAACGTTTGAAATGATCACATATTCATAATGCTTTCTTGGCCTCAGTGTCCTTTCAGTTCCTTGACTTACATAACAGATGAAGACCTCTCAGATATCTTCACTGACTTGAAATTTCCTTTGACTGTGAATGGATTGTTTTAGACCGTTTTGACTTTGAGGTTCAACGTCAATGCTTACGGCTTATTTCAGGTCTAAAACATGGATATTAGGGTAGACTCAATAAGCAAACGTTTGAGGTAATGTTCTGAGAAAACATGCTTTCAGAACAGCAGGCTCTTAGAGAAATATGGTAACATAATCAGTACCATTGTATGTTTGAGACTTAACAGCAAATGTACTCATGAAAAACATGCTCAAATCAAAAGGATAAAAAAAGAAATAAATAACATTTTGCACCAAAGCAGCATATTAGAATGATTTCTGAAGAATCATGCAGAAGAATTGTGCTTGATTTTGCAGAATCAAGTCTGGAATAATGACAGCTTTAAAATATATTTAAAATAGAAAAGAGTTATTTCACATTGTATTTTACACCGTTTTTCTGCTTTTTCTATTAAAGGTACACTATGTAACTGTTGGACATCTATAGCGGTTAAAAACAAAACTGCATGCATTTTGGGGAAGAACATTGTTTTCGTTATGCTTCGGCTCTGCGTGACAATGAACTCTGTTAGAGAGATATGGCAATTTATCTGTTCAATAAAATACATTAGTCACCTGAGTAATAAAAATGCCAAACATTTAAAATCCCTCAGTTCTTGCAATATCCAAAAAAACAAGCCAATGTTGATTCTAGTTTATTATGAGCTCTATCACATTCTTTTTTTGCCAGCAGACTCTCCTCATTTCAGCATTTTTTTAAAAGCAAGTGATTCCCCGGAGGTTTGAGATCTAGCGCGCTACATGTCAACCTTTCTTGCTCTTGCTAAACTATGCCACTCACCGTACACGTTTCAAAATAGCCGGATCAACTTTTCTATATTGACAGATATGTCAAGACACGGACGGACGTGGGATATACGCAATTTCCCACAAATACCATCCCGCTAGGTCTAAAATAATTGCATTTTTGATAACAGGCTTACCATAGTGAATTAGGGTAGGACAAAAACATACATTGGAAGAAGGACTGATGATGTTTTGACTCATTATTTAAATTTTGTTGATTTTGAACAAAAAAGTTCAGCCCAGGCTCATTAGAAAACCCTGAATGTGGTAACGTTTTTGTGCAGAATACGTTGCGTTGTGCACGTTTCGCGACAGTTTCAAAGTGAAATGTCCGGTGAGTGGGGCTAAAAGCTTAATGCTCCATTTTAAAATAACATACACCTACACTAAACGCTAAACCTACCCGGATAGTGAAAACAAGTCTTTATTAATTCATAATCTGCCTCTGTAATCATAATTGTATATGGAGTCGATTAAAACTGCTTGCTGTTTTACTGCCTCAAGTGTTCATTTCTGTTGGAAACTGCGGTGATATGTACGTATTGGTAAGTATTTTGCATTTGGCAAAAATGTTGCCACAGGTTTTTCCAATGAGCCTGTGTTAAAAAGTTACATAGTGTAACTTTAAATAAATGCAGCCTTGGTGAGCATACAAGATTTCTTACAGATCTCAAACTTTTCAACAGTACTTCATTTATTTTTTGAAAAACATAATGAATAAAATTAATATATTATTATGCTAATTGACGTGAAATTTAGGAACAACATCATTGCAATAAGAAGTGCTGTACTGATCTAAATTTAAATCTAAAGTCATGTTAATGCTGAAATGCTAACGCATTCTCATCCTTTGGCGTCATATGTGACGCCATATGACAAAACGGCGAAATACTACGCACATGGCACCCTTTATCGTCAATATAACACGTACTGTGATGGGTAGGTTTAGGTGTGGGGTAGGGTCTGTGTCTCATATTCACGCTAAAGGATGCCAGTCAACTTTATGACGCCTTGGGTTCGCGTGTTATATTCACGCTAAAGGGTGCCATGTGCGTAGTATTTCGCCGTTTTGTCATATGGCGTCACATATGCCGCCAAAGTATGAGAACGGGCTCGAAATGCCAGTAGTGAGTAGCATTATTTGCAAAACCGAATCACACTTTAGCCATTCACAGGTATACAGCTCATGGGAACAACAAGCAGCTTTTCATCTTTGTCCTCTTAATTTAATGCTCATGAATTTCATTTGTTATGTTTGCACTGTTGAAAATAATGGACTGAATGATGATTGGGAGAATAGGGCACTTTGGCGGTACAGGGACATCTCAATGGAGCTGTGCAGTACACTGAGCTCTCAGTCTGTTTAGCTTGCTGGAAGCTCAGTTGATTATAGGGTTTCTCTTCCAGTTTGGCTCCAAAAGCAGATTTATGGCAATAGAGCACTGAGTGATATTGGCTGATTCTGATTGTTAAAGAGGTCCTTGTGTGGGACCACCATTTATGTCACTCTGCCCATTTAGACTGTCTGCTACTAGCCGCCAAGAAAGAAATTTATTTTTTGAGCCAGTTTGCAAACACACAGGAGAGTTTGGGATGATTTGACTTCAACCTGACTCTTAGTAGACAGTTTTCTGTGTGTTCTCCAACACCTTTCAGTGTTCAGTGGCAGGTGGCACAAAAACACCACTTTCCAGCTTCATGCCTTTAAGATTTTCTCTGTTTTGAATTAAAAATACATGAGTCTGAATATAGTGTGTTACAGCTTACTTTATCATTCAACCATAGCGAGAGTGCAAGTGGTTGGTGTTGCTCGTTCTGCCAGGAAGAGACAAACTGATGTGGGGTCGTCAGTGGAGCAGACAGGTTCAGGCTTGGGTCATCTAGAACTGACACATTTAAAAATACAAGTGGTAAATGCTTACTAGCTTGTAAACCCTTGATAATTTAACAGCAAAATTCATGCTTACAGCTGGTAGGTTTTGTTGTGGCACAAGAAAACCTCGAATAGTGGCTGGTTTCTCTCTCTGAGTTACTTTTGGTACAAAAAAAAACAGGAACTATCAGGTTAAAAAAATTAACAAAATTCAATCCAGCTGATTCAAAAAGGCATTAAATTTGACATATTCTTTCTAATTCCGTGTCCTAAACAGTCAGTCAACTTAACAAGCTTTCTCAGCATTTTATCAGACCTCAGACCTATTTATGGTTTCTCTCAATATGTTTCTTCCACAATCAATGAACCTCTCCTCATCCATGTTTAAAATTTAATATTCATCAGGAGTAGGATTTTTGGTCCAATCAGTTTTCAGTGTGGGCGGGAAAATAGCCACAGATATAGAAACCGAATGACCAAAAAATGTCTTGTCGCTTGGTTAGGACACAGTGTTAAATGTAAATGTGTTAGTAATTTATGCTGTAAAATAATTAAAAAATATATACTCTCTCTCTCTCTCTCTCTCTCTCTCTCTCTCTCTCTCTCTCTCTCTCTCTCTCTCTCTCTCTCTCTCTCTCTCTCTCTCTCTCTCTCTCTCTCTCTCTCTCTCAATTCAATTCAATTCAATTCAATTTGCTTTATTGGCATGACTGTACATATTACAATATTGCCAAAGCTTGTGATACATCGTATAATAATAAAGAACAATAAAGTATTATAACAACATAAATTTAAATGTACAAATTAAATTAATTGCAAAAATTAACAGTGTAACAGATTATAATTTCTGTGAACATTTGATACCACAGTGTTTTAACATATATATATATACACACACACACACATTACTGAGGGTCACTGTGGTGGACAGTAGGGAAACACACTGAGGTCAGATACACACACACACACACATTCACCTGCTGTCTCTCAGGCTGTGGCATACACACACGTATCTGGCAGCCAGTGCTGCTGTGTGTCCCTCTCCCAGTATGATCTTTATCTGATCTACTTCAGTCATGGCTGTAAAGTTCTGTATTAAGTGAGTGAGTTTGTTGAAGTATAGGTCTCTGACTGAACTGTATCTGTGACAGTGAAGGAGGAAGTGTGTCTCTGTCTCGATCTCTCCTGTCCTACACTGAACACACACCCTTTGCTCTCGGGGTAACCAGCTCTTTCTGTGTCTGCCGGTCTCGATGGCTAGACTGTGTTCACTCAGCCTGTACTTGCTCAGGATCCGTCTCTGCTTTGTGTCTCTCACACTCTGGAGATATTCTTCCATTTCATAATTTGATTTCAGATTTCGATAGAATTGTAGTTTACTTTGTGTTTTGGTTTCTTGATCCCAATGTTCCAGATATGTATTTTTAGACTGTTTGATAATTTGGTTTATTCTGATGTGTGTGTGAGACGCAGTGCTGGTCTGAGACTGGTTAGTGTTAGTAGAGTTAGTCGGGTTAGTTAGTCTCAGGACCAGCTGACTGAGGAGACTCTTTTCGGGGTTCAGTTCTTGGGTTTGTAGTGCTTTAAAATGCAGCGTTTCTGTGGGACTTGATTTTAGATGCATCCAGAATTTGAGGGATCTTTTTTGCATATTAATATTCAATGGGAATCGGCCTAATTCTGCCCTACATGCATTATTGGGTGTTTTCCTTTGTAGTTTTAGTATCATTTTGCAGAATTCTGTGTGTAGGGCTTCTGTTGGATGTCTGTCCCATCTAGTGTAGCTCTGATCACTGAGTGGACCCCACACCTCACTTCCATACAGCGCAATGGGCTGAATTACACTATCAAAGATTTTACACCAGATTGGAATCGGTAATTCAGTGTTTTGGAATTTCTTCTTAATTGCGTATAGAGCTCTTCGGGCTTTATCTCTGAGAGCATTCACTGCCACACTGAAACTCCCCGATGCAGTGATGACCAGGCCGAGGTAAGTGTACTGCATCGTGTGCTCTAGGCCGGTGCTGCCTAGACTGAACTGGTATCTGTGTTCCTGACATCTGGGCTTCTTCTGAAAGACCATAATGTTGGTCTTTGTGAGGTTGACTGCCAGGGCCCAGTTCTGGCAGTAGTTCTCCAGCAGGTCCAGGTGCTGCTGTAGTCCCTGTGCAGTGGGTGACAGCAGCACCAGGTCGTCTGCGTACAGCAAGAGCTTGATGCTCCTGTCCTGTAGAGTGAGTCCAGGGCCCGTAGACTGCTCCAACTGCACCGCTAGTTCATTAATGTAGATGTTGAACAGCGTTGGACTCAGGCTACAGCCCTGCCGCACTCCTCTTTTCTGGGTGAAGAATTCTGTATGTTTGTTGCCAATTCGTATTGCACATTTGTTGTTCGAATACATTGATTTTATAATGTCATAGACTTTACCCCCTACACCACTTTGTAAAAGTTTGTAATATAATCCGTTGTGCCAAATAGAATCAAATGCTTTTTTGAAATCGACAAAGCATGCAAATATTTTTCCGTTTTTGGTCTGTTTTACGTGTTTATTGATTAGGGTGTGTAGGGTGTAAATGTGGTCTGTAGTTCTGTGATTTGGAACGAAGCCAATCTGACTCGAGCTCAGGACATTGTGTTCGTTAAGGAAGCTTACAATTCTATTGTTTAAAATACTGCTAAATAACTTCCCCAGATTACTGCTCACACAGATGCCTCTGAAATTATTAGGATCCAATTTATTTCCACTTTTGTGAATTGGGGTAATAAGTCCTTTGGTCCAGATGTCAGGAAAACAGCCTGAACTAAGTACAGTGTTGAATAGTTTGAGCACCGCCGCCTGCAGCTCCGGTGTGCTGTGTTTCAGCATCTCACCTAGAATGCTGTCAGGACCACAAGATTTATTGCCTTTTTGGTGTTTGAGCTTGTTTGTCAATTCTTCGTGTGTAATTGGGAAGTCAAGTGGGTTTTGATTATTTTTAATTGTCTCTTCATAAGTATGTAGATTTTGTTTGATCAGATTATAATTGTCATTGAGTTGGTTTGATGGGATTTCTTTATATAAGTTTTCAAAATGATTTGTCCAAATTTCTCCATCTTGTATTGGTAGGTCTTGTGGTTTTGTCGTGCTCAAATTATTCCACATATCCCAGAACTGATTCTGATTTATTGCATGTTCTAGTTCTTGTATATTTTTGGTCAGATGGTGTTGCTTTTTCACTCTAATTGTGTCTTTATATATTTTTAGTTTTGAAAAGTATTCAGTTCTTATGTCAGTGTTGTTTGGTTCTTTATGTTTCAGATTTGATAATTTTCTAAGTTGTTTTCTTAATGTTTTGCAGTCAGAGTCAAACCATTTTTCATCTTTTGGAGCACTTTTAGTGTATTTTTTGCCTTTCTTTTTCAATTCACTTCTATGTGCTGCTTTTTTAAATATGTAATTGATTTCATTTGTAGCCGAATTAACACCATCTTTAGTTGTTTCAAATTTCTTATTAATAAATGCATTTATTAGATTTTTTAGTTCTTCAGAACTGAGGGCATGGACAAATTTTTCTGCGCTGTCCGGAGCCCATCTGTATCTCTGCTGGACCTGATACATTCGGCAGGTTTCCGGTCTGTTTTGTTCTGGTGTGTGATGTGTTTTGATATAGATGTTAGTTTGGTTATGGTCAGAAAGCGGAGTTTGCTGTTTGACAGTGAATGCATTGAAGAAGGATGGGTCCATGTCAGTGATGGCATAGTCAACTACACTAGCTCCAAGACCTGAACAACACGTGAACCTCCCTAAAGAGTCCCCTCGGATCCTGCCGTTCAGTATGTACAGGCCTGAGGCTCGGCAGAGCTGCACCAACTCTCTACCGCTTTTATTCACTGTTTGGTCAAGGTTGTTTCTCGGTGGAAGTTTTCTTGTGAGACTCGGGGGGTTTTGGCCAAAGACATATTCATTACCCTTTGGATCTATGTCGTCAGGTTCAGATCCAGTTCTTGCATTAAAGTCTCCACACAGCAGCACGTTTCCCTGGGCCTGGAAATGGCTGATTTCTGTGTGGATGTTGTTGAGATATTCCTCATCATGGTAAGGGGAATCCGCTGGGGGAATGTAGATGGCACAGAGGTATGTGTCTCTAGTAGAAATGCCAATTTGGCTTAGTTTTAACCAACAATGAAATTTTCCAACTTTAATAGTTGAAATGTGTTTGGCCAGATCCTCCCTGTACCACACCAGAACTCCTCCCGAGTCTCGGCCACGGTGGACTGTACTTATTTTGACTGAGGGCACAATTATTTCATAATAGCCTGAGGGACAGTAGGTGAGCGCATCATTTCGACACCAGGTTTCAGTGAGGATTATAATATCAACATCTTCAATATGTTTTAGAAATTCTGAGTCTGTGCTTTTTGAACCAAATGTTGAAGAGTGAAGACCCTGAATATTCCAGCAACTTATTTGAAATGAACGCATTCCTATTCTAAAAGATAAACCTATTTGGTGAGACAGAGAGAAAATAAAGTGAATTTAGTGTACATGTGAAAACGTACATGGCAAACAATTTACATTAGTGCAGTTTTTTTTTTTTTTTTTTTTTTTTTTTGTGTCAGTTGAGGACTGTGTGTGTTCTTATCTGTTCAGGAGCTGGTTGCACAGTGTGTGCAGCATCTCTCTGATCTGGCTCAGTTCGCTGGCAGAGCTGAAGCTGGAGCTGGAGGTGGTGGGTGGAGCTGGAGGCCGGGCTAAAGCTTCAGCGTAGCTCTGTGCTCTCGGGTGGAGGGATTTATCTGGGTGTGGGGTTGGTTTCTTCTTGCTAATGGGGACTCGATGGCCGGCAGGTGGACGTGGAGTTGGTGACTGCAGGTTTACAGGTGTGTAGTGAGCCATAGGTGGGTGTGGATGATGTGAGATGCTTGTCCAGCGGACGTCTCTCCTCGCCGGGGTCGGGGGGGTCTGTCTGGGCATGTAGGGGTGATTCCTCATCAGGGTCGGGGGGGTGTGTCTGGGCATGAAGGGGTGAATGGGCCGGTAGTGTTCTGGGGTCGGTAGCAGATGTCTCGGTGATGACGGGGTGCGGCCCAGGGCTGCATCTTTAAGGGCCCTTGCAAAAGTGCGCACTGCATCTCTGTGCAGGTGGAGCCCATCGTACAGGTGGTGGAGGCCGATGTGGTGGTGGTGGACCAGGTGTACGTTTGGAAGTGTAGAACATCTACGGGAAATTTCAGTGTTGATGTTGTGGATGATGTGTGGTGGTGTGTCATGTCGTGGGAGAAGTGTGGAGATAACAATCCGGGATTCTGGAAACTTTTTGCTGGTGATTTCTGCCATTTTCCTGACAGCGTCCGCAGTGTTGTTGCGCAGCGAGTGAAGGTCATTGGTCCCAGTGTGGATTATGACACATGAAGGGTGTCCTGTGAAGTCTTCGATTATCTGGTGTGCGTGGTCAGTTGTGCTGCATCGTTTTGCAAAGACTTTCTGATGTGGGAAGAGTTTCTGTGGGTCCAAGAACTTTCCATTGGAGTCCATGAGGAGGAGAACATCTGGATCGGGTTCTGGAGGGTGGGCAGGGGGGGGTTGTGTTTCTGCAGGTGTCTGTGTGGTTGTGGCAGGCTCGCTGTCTGTGTTTGTGTAATCTGTAGTAAGCACTGTACTGTAGTGACGTGTGTTGTCTTCTGTGTTTTTCTGTAACTGCTCTCTCATTTCTTGCAGCTCTCTGGAGAAGCTCTCTTCTTTTCTCTCATTGTCCTCCTCTAGCTTGCATATCTGTACACGGAGAGTTTGGTTTTCTCCTTGCAGTTCTCTGAGAGATCTGTTGAGTTCAGTGATGGAGGAGTTGGTGTCTTTCTTGAGCTACCTGAGCTCATCCTTGAGCTCTTGGATGTAAATGTTTGTGTTGTGTGTGTCTGAGAGTTTGACTTGAGTGTGTTCTCTGAATTCAGTGAAGTCCAGTTCCAGCAGAGCTAAACTGTCTCTCAGTCGCCGGTCTGATGGTGCAGGTGAAAGAATGGCTGGGCCGTCCTCCTCAGAGTCTGTGCTGTTTGCGTGAGGCTCGTCTCTCTCCTCCTCTACTCTGGCCTTCAGCCGGGGGAAGATCTCCTCGAACGAGTTCAGGCTGGCCTCATTGCCTTGCAGAAGGAAGGTGCCTTTAGTATAGTAGGTTATGGTGAGAATTGGGTTGTCTGTGTCCAGCATTTCATCTTTACATATAGTTAGTCTTCCACCTCGACCGATTCCTTCTTTAAAAACATGGTTGTATTCTTCACAGATGGCTGATTTCCATGCTGTTATCAGAGTGGTGTAGAAGATAAGGTTGTTCTTGATTCTTTTCCCATTGAGTTGAATGTAGTCCGCATACAGAAGATCAGGGTTGTCTCTGAGAGTTTTCTCTTTGTGTTTTTTCCTGGCCTGTACACTTCTGCACTTCTCCGGGTAAAGCACCTCCCCCCTGCACTCTGTCTGCGCCAGGGTTGCCATGGTGATCGGGCTGGGCACTGAGCCAAAACTGCAGCTAACTTAGCTTTTAGCTTGTAGTAATGGGAGATTTTACCAGAATAAAATCAAAATATACAGTTTTTGTTCAAGATTTTTGCCAAACAGAGCTCATCACTCTGTTTACTAACTGAAGATCAAAAATTGTGTGAAGTTTTCCAGCTGTAGTTCCTTTAAAAAAGCCTTTCTGGTTTTGGAGGGAAAACTCCAGTTAACTGATAGAGTGGTGATCCAGTAGCCAGATGCTAATCCACAAGTTTAAGTCTTCTTTCTTTTATTAAAATTTACTTTCTAGTAAGAAAAATCAGTCTTTACCCGAATCCAAGTTGTTCCTCTGTTGTTTGTTCTTGTTTGTTGTCGTTATCTTGCTCTCTGTCTCACTTTTTTGGCCTAATCTTTTATAATTTTTCAGGAGCTCATTTTAGAGTGGCTGATCCTATCTCTCTCTCTCTCTCTCTCTCTCTCTCTCTCTCTCTCTCTCTCTCTCTCTCTCTCTCTCTCTCTCTCTCTCTCTCTCTCTCTCTCTCTCTCTCTCTCTCTCTCTCTCGATTCCAAAGTGGAGACCAAACTCTGAGGCGGAGATGCACCCACAGTGTGGACACTTTGGGGTGACAAGTATAGCAGGATGAACATGGTTTTGAATATTGATATATCTGACCTTTCCAATGAACACAAGAATGGGCAGTAATCTCAGACGACTTAATATATTTTAATCAAATCCTCAAATTCGTTTGAAGAACAGAATTAGCAAGAGAACAGTTAGCATAATTAGAAAATCTGGCATCTGTCAAATCATCTCAGATGTATTAAGCAAGTTACGAAGAACGGACCCAATGATTTACATCATGTTTATCAGCCATTTTGGGAGACACAACAAGTGAATAGGGAAAGAAATTATACATCAATCTTCCTATGAAATAATAAATATTATTATGAAAATGCTGCTAATTATTACTCCCATTATTACATTTTTTTTTTTCATTACATGTTGCCCCAAGAACATGTTAATATGCATATTAAATGGATTTCCCTGTTTTTAAGATAATAATATTCTGTAATTATATATGAAGAAAAAAAACATGATACCTCATCCTAAAAGCATGGTATTATCAGTATAGTGTTATGGTATTATCAGTATTGTGATGGTGGTATGACTAAACAAAACATGGTAATAACATGGTAATACCATGGCACTTTTTGTATATATATTGTAGCTATAACTATACATATTTTAGAGGCAAAAATAAAGCTCACATCACAGCTGAAAATTTCTTTACACACTTCCATTCCTCAACAGGTTCTTTTTCCCAGCAGGTTTTCTTTTCAACCTACCAATGCATTTAGATGGACCAACGTTGACCATAATTTAAAAGCCAGCCAGACAGTGCATTGGTGTGAATCATTGAGACAGCATTTAGCAAGAACTTGAATAAGAGGCATTAAAAATTAATCGTCCTCCTTTAAAACTTTAATTGAAACAGTTTGACACAAAATGACCCGATGATCTGATCAAAGTTACTACTATAGCAAAAGCATTAAACACTTTTGTGGTAGATTAATTTTTACAAGCTTTAACTTAAATGCGCACCTTAAAAATCCCACTTTAGTTGTCTGAAAAGGGAGCATGACCTTGAATAATGGGATTACTTCAACATTTAAATGTGAACAAATTGGTGTATCATTTCCTACAGGGGGCCATTCTCTGAGATATCCGATCAATTTCATCTCCCTGTATTTTGTTATGTAGGATACAAAAACTACGGAGATGGGATTTTGTCTGAACAGCACCGGATTTTGAGATGTATCCCCTGCACAACTGGTTTTCAGATCAGGAACTGCATCTAGGCTAAATCAAGCCAAATGTTTTATTGAGCTGTGGCATCCATTATTCATAATGTCATTAACGGCTTGAGCAACTCCACCATAGAGCAGCATACCAATGAACCACATGAGAGAAAGGTAGAGAGAGAGAGAGAGAGGAATATTAATTCTTGTCTCTCGACTGCTGCAAAAGGTAACTTAAGTCTCATTAATTCTCTTGGCTGATCATTAAGAGGGAACTTTGCTGTGTTAGTTCACAGAACAGCTGTAGCAAAAGTGCCGCCATTTTGGATTTTGAACTGGGTGCCTCTCTGGCACAAGATTGGATTAAGTCCAATGGTACAACAAATGAACTGAGATAACTTATACAGAGACATTATACACTCCAGTTTAGTCATTTCAGGATTAATGAAAGGGAAATTGTTATCATGCACCTGAAAACTGCACTCGTTTCCGCGTATAAATTGCACTATAAATACAATGCATGCTACACAGACGCATTTCATGAGATCAGGCTGGGTATTTTCCATCTGAATCTTACCATGTCATGTCGACGAATGGAAAAGTCATCCAGCTAATACCATAATTTTACATATTCTTCTGTCATTGAAAAACTGTTGCTTTATTTACTTTGAACAAAACTGAAAATCATTAGCAAGACCTTTGTCTTAAAATACAGTCAATCATTTTAACAATTCTCATTTGCTACATAAATCTACAACATTTTTAAAAACATTAAATATTAGATCAAATTAGTGGAGAATCAACTTTGCCTTGCAGTCTGCGTCAAGGATCAGACAAATTTCCAAGTGCCTCATCAAAAGTGGTTGTTAAGAAAAGTGCTGGGCTAATTGTTTGTGCCATCCAGTGGTTTAAAATAGAATAAAGTAAAATACGCCTTTTACCCCGGTGCGCCTTTAGCCCTGTTGCACCCTACTGAACATAAAACATGTCAATAAAACACGTCAGATTCTGTATATTCTCTTCCAATGGATCGCAACCAGTTTCCCCTTTGTACCACAAGGCAGAAAATGCAAGATTCGCCTCAGACTTGGCAGGTGGCTTTTGCTGCCCCACTGTCGTCTCTATCACTGCATCAGGCAGAGAGAGAGAGAGAGAGAGAGAGAGAGAGAGTCTCATAGGAAGCCAGGGCTGTCAGACGGGATCAGAGAGCACAACAGAACAGGCACAGTGTAATCAGCGCTGGCGTGGAGTAATAACAAAAGTGTTTACAAGGAGATGCCCCACTGAGATTCCTTCTCATATCCTGGGCCCGTACTCATCCGCTCAACTCATAAAAACACAGAAATAAGCACATAAAGAAGAGGCTTGAACGCACACACTCTCCCTCACACAAATCCACAAACACGTTTTATATGATATGGAAAAGTTAGCTTCCACTGTAAGCATGAAATATAGCACCTTTTGGAAACATTGGCTGTACTCATAATGTTCTCAGTAAAAATTCCAGCAGCAGGTTAGCGTGTTCCCAATAGAACCATAAATTTGCAGGTTATCTGAGAGACCTCCCTCACTGCTCCTTTTTTTAATGAACCATGAACTTTAGTGAACATCCATCTTCCTCGTTGGCAGTGAGGAATGACACTGACCAGAGGAAGTTGAGGTCACCCAAGGTCAAAGCCATGTCAGCCAATGCTGTTCTCTTAAAGCGCCCCAGCCTTTTAAAGTCCCAACTGTAATTTCCAATGAAATATACCCATTCCCCTACCATGAACAAGTCTATAAAACCCCTTTCAAAGTCAAGGTCATTTCTTATCAACAGTAAATCCCAGCATAACTTAACGCCTGACTCCACAGCACCTCAATATCCAAATTCTTTATGGAAAATAATGTGGGTAAGAACTCGTGGGTGGATGGAGGAGGCTAGATTATGGCTGAGATGGATTCCTAATACTCTTTTCTTATATTGCGGTCCACGGCCCCCTTTTAGCCAATCAATCTGAGCCATGTCAGCAGGAGGTTAAAGCACCTAATCTGGCAGGATGCAAACAGATGCTCATCTTTCAGCAAGCCATCTTTTACACTAAGGTGAGTGTAGACAGAATGTGGAATAGACAGAAGACGATAGGCAAATGTCTTTTCCGGTCATGACACATGTGAGTTATGTGTGGTGTCTATAAGACATGAACGACTGATCCTGATAAGAGGTGAAGTGAAGGAAACCTGAGCCTGGAGGTGAGGGTTGAAACATGCTGATACAGAAAGGCAATGCAGCTGCACACACACACACACATTGTGTGTGATATAAATAGCAGGATACTTTTATATTATATTATTTTAATTAATTTATATTATATATTATTATATTATATTATATTATATTGTATAATATTATTTTATATTATATTATATTATATTATATTATATTATATTATATTATATTATATTATATTATATTATATTATATTATATTATATATTTTTCCATTATAATATGCTGACTGATTATCATCATCATACCTGAAAATTGTTGTGCTGCTTTAAATTTTTCAGGGTTCTTAAATGAATAGAAAGCATTTAATAGAATAGCATACAGGTGCTAGCAATGCCCAATTTATGATTCACTCTTTTGAGTCGTTTCTTTTAAACAAATTGTTCAAAGAGTGATGTATAAGCAAAATGTTCTGAATTGGTTCACTATTCACTGTGAATCCTTTGTACAGTTCACTCACACACTGATTCGTTTTGAGAGGTTTCTCATTCAGTACAAAATGTAATAGTTTTAGAACAGAGAATAAAATGCACTTCATAGGTGAAGTGGAAATTGACCTACAATTAACTTCAAATGCATTTGCTTACGCATTTGACTCTGTATTGCTGGTAAAAAAAAAAAAAAATACTAGGATATGTGTACATACAGTACACACACACACACACACACACACACACACACACACACACACACAGACACACACGCACACACACACAGAGAGAGAGAGAGAGAGAGAGAGAGAGAGAGAGAGAAAGAGAAAGAGAGAGAGACATAGACACAGCTGTCTTTAACAGCATATCCAGTCCTGTTTTGAACAGCAAACATAAATGATCAATGGAAATCATTAATCTTATAGCCAGCTTCTCTCTGTTCCTTAATTTAAAACCACATCAAGTGATTCCATAATTTATCACGAACGTACAAACAAAACAATCAGCAATTCAAAGCAAAGGAATAAGAGAGTAGATAAAAACATTAGCATGAGCTCTGTCCACACTTTTCTCTTAGTTGTTCTACTGTAAATGCAGAGAATGTCAGTAATAATCACAAATAAAGGCACAGAACTCAATCACATGCACTAAAATTTTAGATATCAGCTCTTAAATGCAATAAGAGGAAAGTACACCGCAGACTGAGTTTCTCAGAATACTTAGAACAAGTCTCCATCGTCCTGACTAATTACCATTCCCATCTAATAATCACTGACAAAAAAAAAAAACATATCCTATGTGAAACAGACAAAATAGAAATGAAAATGTAGCCTTTCGTGTCAGCAGCAGCATGTTGAATAGCTCAAATGGAACCTTGTCCTTTTTTTGATTATTTAAAACAGATAATTTTCGTTAACATACTCTATATATTATGCAAAATGAGAGATTATTTTCCTGTCACACTAACCCAAACTGCAAAAGCATTAATACTATTACTGAAATGTTGACATTTAATTATTGCCCTCAGTGTTGAATTCCAGTGCAACATTAGTTTAATTCATTCACTCACCATTAGCGTCTCATTTACTGGGCACTGGCATCATTAATTATTCATCCTTGTTGTAGGGTATCGCCATTATATTATATTTTTTCCCATTTTCCTGCCTGTATGATTTCTAGAAGCTGGCAAGTTCATAAATCTTCCTTTTATTCATGTCTGCCTCCTTGCCCTTTCCCATGGGGTAAAGAAACAGACTAGTAAAGCTTCTCTTCCACTCCCTGAGCTCAGGCTGAAAGTCATGCCCACCAGACCATAGACAGCCCATGATGAGAAAGCCCAAATGCCTATGTGGAAGTGGGCCGAGATGCAAAACTGCAGCTGGTGGGAAGGAGAAGATGAGGAGGGGAGGTTACTGAACCTGGACTGTACTGCCGTCCCACTGGAATAGTTGAAGCTAGCGCTTATAAATGTTTTAAAGCATTTATATGGGTCATGATCTAGGTCTAAGGATAGACTGTTGGGAAAAAATGAAGGAGGGAATAAACAGAAATGCAGGTTTCTTGATGGTGGTTTATTATTATTTTTACTTGAACCCCAGGCCTCCTATTGACTTTTAGGAGGAGCACAGGACGTCAGCGCAGAATAAGGTGCATCAGCTGACATCAGCGGTTTCATCACCGCTCTTGATGTCTTCTGACCTTGTCAGCACTCATCTCTGAAAAAATTACTGCAACTTTAAGGTAACAACTGCACATTTACACTTGTAACCCTGCATATTATGCCAGGGACGTAACCTGGCATAACATACAGGCATTGAGGGGAACAATGATTTAACAATTTATTTACAGTAACAATATTTAAGAAACAACATTTACAGTTTTTCTCAGTCGCTTTGGTGCGTTTTTCACAACATCCCTAACATGTGCAAAATAATAAGTGCATTTCTCAGAACAATTTGTACAAACTGCAATATATTATAGATATGTTTCTAAAGCTAGTCCGTCACTAAAAATCCTTAGTACATCTCTCAAAAGTAAATATTCATGCCAATGATCATGTCAGTGTCATCAGAATGATAAGTCATTGAGTCATTGTTCACGAACAAGGTCGTCAAAATGTTTAGGCATGTTGTCAATTCTAACTGTGTACTTTGACAGTATTACCTGATGTAAACTTACAGTAGGCTTCAGTTTGGATGACAGTTACTGTATTGAAATTGCACAAGGCTGCACTTCTATGGCATATTATCAATTTCAACAGTACTATTTACATATTACTGTATGTGGGTTATTGATAGAAAAAGAATGGACAGGATTTTGTTTTTCACAGCTTTTACTAGGGATGTAACAATATATCATGTCACAATATATCGCAATACAAAAATCCAACAATATGTATCGTGGATCGTGACAATCTGTATTGTGTGTAAAATAAAAAAATTCAAAAAGAGTTGTAGTGTCAGTACTACATTACGTAAAATACTATATATATATATATATATATATATATATATATATATATATATATATATATATATATATAATGTTGAATATAATGTATAATACTGCAATGGAGGAATATTTGTGGATCCTGATAATGCCAAATGTCTGATGTTACCAGTAAAAGTGTCCAACATTATTTTAAATATATCTAGTCAGTTCAAGCATATTCATCTAAAATAATTCTGTATTTTCAGCTTCAGAATCATGAATATTGTTATTCTGGTGTCTCTATTGTCCTGTATTTCCAGCACTATTCATTTACACACACACAATGTAATACCAAAATTAGCATTTTAATCAACAGTTCATTTTTTGTTAATTTTTTTATCAAATGTCTTGGAGTATCGCAATAATATCGTATCGTGAGTTCAGTATCGTGATATGTATCGAATCGTGACATGAGGGAATCATTACACCCCTAGCTTTTACTAGTGCTACTTTATGAAAGAAAAAAACGAAATAATTTACAGTAAGAAAAAACAAGGGGCACAAAGGAAAAAAAAAACTAATTTAGGAAGAAACACAGGAAACACCCCTAAGTTTTGGTCTGTATATATGCTTGCCAATGATTACTGTATTCATGAGATGCACCTTTGAGCAATTTAGACAACTGATTGTTGGTTGAACTAACACTTTACATTCCTTCATGAGTGAGAGTCAATTTCACCTGCACGATTCATCAATTCACGTTTTTTTACAAAAGGTCTAATAGAATTGTGTAAAACTATGCTTGACAGTTATGACAAATAGTTCAACAATTTTGCATGTAATGGCTTATGCAAGGAACTAATGCTTAGATGTTTTTAGGGGTAAGATTATTCAACAGAGAACCATATGCTATGTTTTGATCAACATGACATGAGCAATTGAAAATGTGAAAAAAAGCTGACACTTGTACATTATCAATTGCAATTTGTACAAAAGCAATTGCAATTTGTTCAAAGGAATAAGAAATTGCTTTAATGATGTGCACAAGTGACTAGATGATTTGGAATGTGTACAAGTAGTATCAAGAATTGCACTTTTGATCTAAGAAATGCACCAAAGCGACTGAGAAAAACTGTAAAACAGACATGTTCAGTAATGGCTGAAAAGTGAGATTTCCACTTCAATTTATAATTACAATGAATTGATGTATATTATTTAGACAAGTGGAACTCATACAAAATAAAATATTAATATTGTTCCTAAAAGCATAAAAATAAAAGTCAATAATTATATTATTTGTACATAAACTCGATAGATTAGACAGACAGACAGACAGACAGACAGACAGACAGATAGACAGATAGATAGATAGATAGATAGATAGATAGATAGATAGATAGATAGATAGATAGATAGACAGACAGACAGACAGACAGACAGACAGACAGACAGACAGACAGACAGACAGACAGACAGACAGACAGACAGACAGACAATAGAGTTATGGAAATATTAATATTCAGTTATTTGTGGTGAGTTTACAATAAAGTCTTCTTGAGTTGTATTCTTGCAAGAAGGCCATTCACATACAGACATCAGAGTTTTATGCCGTGAAAAGACAACCTCTCCTAGTGTTTATATACGCACACACATTACCATATTAAGAAATGGAAAAATACTCAAAGTGTTCAAAATCTCACTTCTGTTCCTAGCAGTCCAGTCTAGCTCCTGCAAAAGATAGTTTCAAGGATGTGCAGCTGCTTTCACAGACACAAAAACAGGTTGTTGTAACACTTCTTATCAGAGCCTGCCAGTAAATTTGCAGACTGCATACAGAGACACAAATCATATAAAGTACAATACAGAAATAAATGCTTAAAAAATGTGTTTTCCACTACACTCCCCCCTTTTGATTATGTATTAATCAATCATAGGTTTTATATTTTTCTCTCTCACACACACACACACACACACACACACACACACACACACACACACACACACACACACACACACACACACACACACACACACACACACACACACACACACACACACACACACACACACTGTATATCTATGTGCTCTCTGCTGCCAACCTACTACCTAAGTCATGCACAACACACCAAAGGCTCAACGAAAGTCTGTATAGCTGTTAGCTGGTTTGCCAACTCACATTTTAGTAACTTTGGCTCAGTCTGTAGTTACTGCCTTGCGTTCCCCATTCTTCACAAAAGATAAACAGTGTAGAAAATCGAAATAAAATTTAGTGTCAAATTATTATTATTATTTATTTACCCTTAAACATCTTCTCTGCACCGTCTTGACCATCTGGAATTAGTTCACTTCAATAAAACATGTGTTGTAACATTCTCACAGAAATTAGATGTTTTTTATACACCCCTATTGATGTTCAATCAAAAATCTTTAAATTATTTTTTTATAATGGATCATTCACGGGTTGTCTTTTCCACAACTAATAGCATACATACTTTTCTTAAAAGATTTACACCTGCAATATTCAAATCATGAGATCTATATCAGTACTTAGCCCTAGTTTGATTCAATCAAATAAAATCATCAAACTAATTAATTCTGCTAAACTGCTAAACTTAAACCATTAGAAGTTAGAAACTTACTGAGATGTGTTTACAAAAAATACTGAAATGCTATTTGTTGAGCTCTTCAGGGTTAGGGTGAAGGAGAAAAAATCTTAAAGAGAAAACTCAATGGTCACATGCTTAAAAACAGCATATTATTGGTTACTTTAAAGATACTTTAAAGAACAACTAATTATGTTGAAGTTTTTCTGAAATATGCCTACACCGTTCCATGCAGGTTTTTAACAGTGTTAGATGAAAATCCCTAGAGGCTGCTCACATGGCAATTTACTGTAATCAGACGTCTCTAAATGAATGTGCACATCCTATTTCTCAAAATTTGCTAACTATTAGTAATCAGCTTTCAAGCACTATGTGGATACATTACAGCTCAAGGGCATTGATGGAGTTGTTATTGTATGTGGTCATCATGCTGTGCTAATGCATTAAACATAGCTGTTATCTGCTTGACCATATGCATATCCTATGCACGGTAACAGGATGTGGCCTGTCTGCACCACAAGCATTCAAGTGCATATAACCTTACAATCGCTGAGTGTGTATGTGTGCACAAATATATATATATATCTCTCCCTGAACCATTTATGCAAAAGCTGACCCATGTATTAAAGTCGGCATAAGCTTGCTGCAGGCCTGCATGTTTAGATTGATGATACTGGAGTAAAGGTTGGGATTTGTTTAGCTCCGTGGCAGTCCACTCGCCGACTGATTTCTATTAATGACCTTATTATGGAACCAGAGCATTCAGACAAGCTGTTTACCTGCCCGGGGCACACGCCACTGCTAGAACTGATTGCACACATTCATCAATAAGAACTAGAATCCAATAATCCAATACTGGCTCCTGCTCGGCGTGCACCACAGACTGTTCAGCAGTCTTCTCTCCAATGAGTTTATGAGGATAAAAATGAGGCACTTAATCCAGAGCGGGCACACATCACACCAGGCAGACAGCCAGATCCCTCTGCATCATCATCCTGGTGTGGAGACAGAAGGAAGAGAGAGAGAGAGAGAGAGAGAGAGAGAGAGAGAGAGAGAGAGAGAGAGAGAGAGAGAGAGAGAGAGAGAGAGAGAGAGAGAGCACAGAGGGAGCGAGAGAGAGAGAGCGAGAGAGAGAGCGAGAGAGAGAAAGAGAGCACAGAGAGAGAGCACAGAGAGAGAGCACAGTGAGAGAGCACAGAGAGAGAGAGAGAGAGAGAGAGAGAGAGAGAGAGAGAGAGAGAGAGAGAGAGAGAGAGAGAGAGAGAGAGAGAGAGAGAGAGAGAGAGAGAGAGAGAGAGAGAGAGAGAGAAACAGAGAGAGAGAGCTTTGGGATGATGGTAGAGAGATCGGAGGAACCTTTGTACTAAGGCTGTTGTGTCGAGTTCAGTAGAATATGGAGGTGGTGTTTGACTGACAGCTGAGGTTAAAACCTGGTAAGACAACAACAGTGCAAGGTGCACAGTATCAGCATTCACTAATATCTATGGCATTTATTGTTTTGCTGCCTCACAGAAGCTTTTAGCTTAAATGCTGAAAAATATTGATAAAAAAAAAGTTCAATATAATTTTCTCTAATCTTAAATCTGTTGGGGGAGCATCAAAATAAAGCTATTAGAAGATATTAAGCAGCCAGTCTACTGATAATAGTTAGCTGACATGTAGTTGCAAAGTAACTTTTAGTTAGTAAAATGTCTAAAGTGGACCTTCAAAATAAAGTGTTACCAAAAATGTATCTGCTGAACAAAGCTAGAGTTTTTTTAATAAAAAAATACTATAAAACTGTAATTAATTGTGAAATATTATTACAATTGAATATTGTAAAACGGTTTCCTATTTTAACATATTTTAAAATGTAATTTATTCCTGTGTTGGCAAAGCTGAATTTTCAGCATCATTACTCCACTCTTCAGGGTCACATGATCCTTCAGAAATCATTCTAATAAGCTGATTTGCTGCTCAAGAAATATGTATTATTATTATTATTATCAATGTTGAAAATGGTTGTGCTGCTTAATATTTTTATTGAAACTCTGATGCATTTTTCTGAATTATTTGATGAACAGAAAATTCAAATTTGAAATATATTTATTGCAATGATGTAAACGTCTTTACTGTGACTTTTGATCAATTTAATGTGTCCTTGCTGTATAAAAGTATTAATTTCTTTTACAAAAATCTTACTGATCTGAAACTTTTAAATGGCAATAATTCGAAAATAGAAAGCACGCTCTCCCATAAGTAAGACCGCTTGTGTAGTGACCAGATTTGCAGCTTAGGAAAAGTGTTCCAAACAGTCACTTCTAAGGTTCCATTTGAGTTAGGATGCTGCTTTAAAAAGAAGCTGTCTATGTAAACAGTAAGGCAGGTCACTAGGTTTGGGAACAGAACCCATGAGGCATTTATGTCCTGTACTAATGCTCAATGGCTCACAGTTTGTCCTTTTTTATAAAACATAAGTTGACTTCACAGTTCACACCACAGGCTTCAGCTCTTAGCACAACTGGAGCTGTCCAGTGCTGAAACTGACTCATACTGCATGGAAGGGCCACTGTCCTGCAGAGTTTAGCAATTAAACACACCTTAACCAGCTAATCAAGGTCTTACAAGGCATACTAGAAACTTCCATGCAAGTGTGTTGAGGAAATTTGGAGCTAAACTCTGCAGGACAGTGGCCCTCCAGGAGCAGGTTTGGACACTCCTGCTATATGGCATCTCAAATATCACACTAGATTATATGCACTATACATTATACATTTTAGAATGTTCATTTAATATTGCCAGGACTCACTTAAATGTCGCTATGTTTATAGCAAGTCATGACTCGGCCCACACCAACTGTTTTCTATATTCTTTGTGCAGAAAATTGGGTGTTCTGCAGAATGGATTTAAACATGGTAAGATGTGTAGCTGAAAACATTATAAAACAAGCATAAGTGTTTAATAATTGAACACACAAGTGGTGATGGATGTATATTTGTGGCCTATTCAAGGCACCTAAAAGTCTTTAATTACAGTAAATTAATGTGTACATACAGTATTTGATTGAATTTTTTTTAATAAAAATTCAAATCAGTAGCAGAGAAAAAGTATCAAGAGACCTAATCAATTAATTTCATGTATCAGAAATCCTCAATTTATTAAATAATTGTGTCACCATTATTCTCACTATTTAACCCTCCCTGGTCTGATATATGAGCTTTAACATATTTGACCATAGAGCTAAATGAAACGTGTATTGCTGTGTCAATGTATGATCTAAAAAAAAAGAAGCTCTCAAGTGAGCCACAGTGGGCCTTCTGTTTTGTATCGTAGCAATACTGTATTTGACAGACCTACCAGGCAGAAATTAAACAACAATTGCAACATTGACACCAAATAGTAGTAATCAAAAGATCAGAGGGAGTGGGGGTTGCATTTTAATTGCCAGCTAATTTTGCCTAAACTGCAGAGTTAGCACACCATGACTTAAACAGTGAAAGTGGTATTTCATCAGCAGAGTGGAGGCGTGCATCTTTTTATTGTTCCATAATTAATGGTCCCAGTTTTCACACCACACTAAAAGACAAATGGGGGCCTTTTTACATGACCTAATTGGAGCCTCCTGTCTAAAATTACATGTTAGCAAGTAGAGGTTGAAAAATAACTGCAAATGGGTCATCAAGGAGCATTACTGGCCTGTGAAAGTTATCAAGAGTGAGGGGTAACCACTCAACTTTAAATAGGCAGACTTTCACTTTCACAGACTTTCTGATTTTACTTAAGAAATGTCCTTGCTCTCTTTTCTTTCAAGTTCAAATATGCACAATGTCCTGTTGGGCCTATCATAAAATATCAAATAACGTCTCGGTTACGTATGTAACCCTAGTTCCCTGATAGGGAACGAGACGCTGCGTCAAACGCTGCGGGAACGCCCCTGCGTTGTGCGTCATGAAGCACGTATGGAATCAGCCCAATGGAGAGATGAAACGTCATAGGCGGGTGACGTCATCGACCAGGAAACTATAAAGCACCCCAAAAACACAAGCGCATTAGCTTCTGATAGGCTTGAAGGAAGCGCTAACGGGAGTGCCGGGAGTATGGCGGAGCGACGCAGCGTCTCGTTCCCTATCAGGGAACTAGGGTTACATACGTAACCGAGACGTTCCCTTTCAAGGGAACTTCGAGCTGCGTCAAACGCTGCGGGAACGCGAATACCCACGTCGCCATAGGACCAAATGACCGTCATGTGAGACTAGCGCACAGAGGACGAGAGCACCTGTGCCCCAGGGGTAGAGCTTAAGTCTAGGTCATAGAACTTAATAAAAGTATGCGGTGAAGACCATCCAGCCGCATCACAAACATCACTCAGGGAAACCCCCGACAAAAGAGCTTTAGAAGCAGCCATACTCCTGGTAGAGTGAGCTCGGACAACCAAAGGTGAAGGCTGGCCAGCCGACTCATAAGCAAGTGAGATAGCCTCAACCACCCACTTGCTCATTCTCTGTTTAGACGCCGGACACCCTTTCCTGGGTGGCCCGAAACATACAAAAAGTTGTTCTGATTTCCTCCACAGGGCAGCTCTGTGGACATAAGCGTCTAATGCCCTAACAGGGCAGAGTGAATTAAGTTTCTCCTGGTCCGATGACATAAATGGAGGAGGACAGAAAGCCTGCAGAACCGTAGGTCTAACAATATTAGTAGGAACCTTAGGAACGTAACCTGGTCTAGGATGCAGAAAAGCTTTAACCATGCCAGGTGCAAATTCCAGGCACGAGGGTGAAACCGACAGAGCCTGCAAATCTCCGATTCTTTTTAGTGAAGAGATAGCAAGCAAAAAGATAGTCTTAAAAGTGAGAAACTTCTCGGGAACTTCTTCGATAGGTTCAAAAGGAGCTAGGGAAAGACCTTCTAATACAATGGCCAGATCCCAAGTCGGCACCCTCGTACGAACTGCTGGCCTCAGCCTCAAAGTGCCACGGAGGAAACGAGTTATAAGCGGGTGTCTCCCAAGAGAAACTCCACTGAAAGGGACGTGGTAAGCAGCTAGTGCCGCTACATACACCTTTAGTGTGGAGGGGGATAACCCTGTGGAGAAGCGCTCCTGCAGGAATTCCAGCACTGCACCCACTGGGCAGTTAACTGGGTCCTGCAGGTGTTCTCCACACCAAGAAGTGAAAAGTTTCCACTTCAAGGCATAAAGCTTCCTCGTGGATGGAGCTCTGGAGTTAAGAATGGTCTCAACAACCTCGGTTGAGAGACCGGAGTCTATGAGCTGGGCCCCCTCAGAGGCCAAGCCCACAGTTTCCACAATTCTGGGCGGGGGTGAAGTATCGTGCCCCCCGCCTGGGAGAGTAGATCCCTCCTGACCGGGAGCTCCAAAGGAGAACCGTCCAGGAGAGAAATCAGGTCCGCAAACCATACTCGGGCCGGCCAGAACGGGGCTACTAGTAGTAGACTGACCCCGTCCCGGCGGACCCTCTCCAGAACTCCTGGTAACAGAGCAATCGGGGGAAAGGCGTACAGACGTGACCTCGGCCACGGCTGCACCATAGCATCCAACCCCAGGGGGGCTGGAAGAGTGATGGAGAACCACCGATGACAATGAGTGGTCTCCTTGGAAGCGAATAGGTCCACCTCGGCGCGACCGAAACTCAACCAAAGGAGCTCCACCACCTCGGGGTGGAGTCTCCATTCCCCTGGCCTCGGCCCCTGCCTCGACAGGGAGTCTGCTACCACATTCAAATACCCAGGGAGATACATTGCTCTCAGAGATAGTAGCTTCCCTTGGGACCACAGGAGGATCTGACGGGCCAACTTGTAAAGCCGGCGAGACCGCAGGCCCCCCTGATGATTTATATAAGAGACCACCGACGTGTTGTCTGATTGAACTAACACATGATGGCCTCTCAGGTCTGTTAGGAAGTGTTTCAGAGCCTGAAACACAGCCAACATCTCTAGACAATTTATGTGCCACGAAAGATGATGATCCTGCCACAGACCTTGGGCTGGGCGACCACTCATGACCGCCCCCCACCCTGTGAGGGAAGCATCCGTCGTTAGCGTTATGCGACGACAAAGAGCCCCCAGCACAGGACCTTTGGATAGGAACCAAGTTTCTCTCCACATGACCAGAGCACGAAGGCAGCGCCGCGTGACTTTGAACGTGCGTAGCGGATTTCCCCTCGGGGAGAATCCCTTGGTCCTGAGCCACCACTGTAGCGGTCTCATGTACAACAGGCCGCAAGGTATAACGTTGGACGCTGCTGCCATCAGACCCAACAGTCTCTGAAACTGCTTGACAGTGAGTAGCTGGCCTAGCTTCACTTGTTTCACAGCTGAGAGAATCGAAGCGATGCGGGTCGGAGAGAGTCGCGCCCGCATCGATACCGAATCCCAAACGACACCCAGAAAAGTGGTCTTCTGGGAAGGAGATAATACACTTTTCTTTGCGTTCAGCCTCAACCCCAACTTTCTGATATGAGCGAGGACGACATCTCGATGCCGAACCGCCATCTGCTCGGTCTGAGCTAAAATCAACCAATCGTCGATGTAATTGAGAATACGAATGCCCTGAAGCCTCAGAGGCACTAGTGCTGCATCCATGCATTTCGTGAAAGTGCGGGGAGATAAAGCTAGGCCAAACGGAAGAACCCTGTACTGGTACGCCTCGCCCCCGAAGGCGAACCTCAGGAACTTCCTGTGTTGTGGAAGGATGGACACATGGAAGTATGCGTCCTTCAGATCTATCGTGACAAACCAGTCCTCGGACCTGATTTGAGACACGATCTGCTTGATAGTGAGCATCTTGAATTTTAGCTTCCCTACCGAGCGATTCAATATGCGCAGGTCTAAAATTGGACGCAACCCCCCATCCTTCTTTGGAACGATGAAATATCGGCTGTAATAACCTGACTCCAAACTGGGAGGAGGAACCCGTTCTATAGCCTCTTTTTGAAGGAGCGTTTTCACCTCTTGTTCCAATACCAGAGCCTGCTCGGGGCCCACCACTGTGTGCAGAACCCCTCTGAATTTTGGTGGACGACACCTGAACTGGATAGCATAACCCTTTTCTACTGTCTGCAGGACCCAATGAGATATTTTTGGAAGGCTTTTCCACTCTGCCAGAAATTCTACTAAGGGTACCAGCCTCTCGAGACTGGCCTCTGGTGTAACTTGAGCAGCAGACGCAGCGCCCTGTAACGGCGCACCGGCAGGGAACAACTGGTCTGACCGCTCTGAGACCCTCCTCAGAGGGAGCGAGCGTCCCTCGGGAAAGCGCTCGCTGGGATCGTCTGTGCCCCGGCATAAAGGCGGGGTTGGCAGAACGAGCCCCTGAGGGCACCGAGGAGGAATGGGCACCGTAAAAAGAGGTGAACACCTTTCCGCCTCGGTGGGGACCACCCTCAGCATCCTGAACGGCTTGGCGTCAGGACTTCTTCTTAGCCGAAGCCTTCTTAGCCAATATAACTGTCCTCAGATCAGTTCTACTGGGAGAAGGCTTCGGCTGAGAGTGTCGCGGCTGAGCCCACTGTCCAGCAGGGGGAGCACGAGACGCGACACTCTGCCTCTGCTGCGCTCTATGTGATGAGCTCGAAGACGGCCGGGGCTGCTCCCGCCCAGCAGCCCCAGGGACATGAACTTTAAGGGGAAGAAACTTTTTAAAAGCTGCAGTTTGTTTCTTTTCTTCTTGGAATTTATCGATAACTGAATTCACAGCATCACCAAACAACCCCATGGGAGAAAGAGGAGCATCTAAAAGAAAAGCTTTTTCTCTCTCTTTAATATTAGTCTGATTTAACCACAAATGTCTTTCTGCGGCCACCAGAGCTGCCATAGAACGACCCATTAATTTGGCCGATTCTCTGGTGGCACGCAGGGATAAATCAGCAGCCTGACGCAGTTCGCGAACTACGTCAGTACTGACCTCCTCACTCTCACTCATGTCCCTTAGCAGATCAGCCTGGTATGCCTGCAAGATTGACATAGTATGCAGACATGACACAGCCTGACCTGTTGCCGAATATGCTTTACCCACCAAAGCCGAAGTGTTTCTTAAAGGCTTGGTGGGTAATGCCGGTGCCTTAAAAGATGATGCTGCTTCGGGGGAGAGATGGCTCGCAAGCGTCTCTTCCACACGAGGCAAAGCACCATAACCATGAGCCTTGGCTCCCATAATATTAGCGTATGTTGAAGTCTGGGGACTAAACACTCTATATGACACCGGTTTTCTCCATGATTTCGACACCTCGGTGTGGAGATCATGGAAAAACGGCAGGCACCGGCGTGGAGGCTGCACACGTGACGGCAAAAATCTCTCATCCAACTTTGATTTAGAAACAGACTCCTGTCTAGTCACTGGCCATTCAATATTAAGTTTTTCAACAGCTCTTGTTAACACCTCCATAAGCTCATCACTCTCAGGAGTGTGGGGTGGCGAATCCTCCACATCTCCCTCAACACTAACAACATCAAGTTCCTCAGAACTGGATAGCTGCAGCATTGGTGCCTCAGCCCGAGCGGAAGAAACCGCAGCGCGTGCTTCCGAACCCGGGACTGAGGCACTGGATCTCACAGGTGAAGGGAGAGATAAGGCAGAGCCCGTCTCAAACCCCGCTGTGAGATCCATCTGCGATCCCCACGATAAGCGCCGCCGCTCTGCCTCGGCAGAAGCGGGACCCGAACCGCGGGGAGCGCGCACCGAACCGCTCTCCTCAAAGAGCGATCGGCGGGAGCGGAGCGTCCTTAACGGCAAACGCTCGCAATGCTCACAGTCTGCTCCCTCGAGAGCAAACTGGGCATGCTGAACTCCCAAACAAACAACACAAAGATCATGTGTATCCCCGCTCGTTAAATAAGAGCAGGCAGGGAGGAACACACTTTCTAAACTGCTGTTCGTCCGCCATAATCTCTCAATATATATATATATAGGGATAAATTGTTTGTGTGGTGCAGGGTATGTAAGACAGACAATATCACACAGGGACAGATTCACATGTAGCGCGACTGAAAGCACAGAAGCTAATGCGCTTGTGTTTTTGGGGTGCTTTATAGTTTCCTGGTCGATGACGTCACCCGCCTATGACGTTTCATCTCTCCATTGGGCTGATTCCATACGTGCTTCATGACGCACAACGCAGGGGCGTTCCCGCAGCGTTTGACGCAGCTCGAAGTTCCCTTGAAAGGGAACAATCAGAAAAAGCTCAACTTAAGGAGAAAAAAAAACATCATAGCCAACATGATTTAGTCATAATTTAGGATATCAAGATAAACACTTTCTGAAGTCCACAGATCACAATTATTTGAGGTTCATAGAACATTGAATTAATAGGTTGATTTTATAGCATTTCTAACAAAACAAAACAAAAAAATGTTTGAAGCCACCACCTCTATTTATAATAACATTGAACATTGATTAAAGATTTGTATGTTGTTAGTGAATGTGATTTCATCTTTCAATCATCTTTGTTGATCCTGGAACAACATTCCAATCAACCAATCAGATTTGAGGGACAAGTTTACAGTTTATGTCAAATTTAGGCTTACCACAAAAGGTTTGGTGGGTGCTTCTAAATCAGTGATATTCATGTATCATTACCCTTTGATTTTAGGGATAAGTTAGAGTTAGGTTTAGGGTAGGGGTATAGGGTAGGGCAGGGCTAGTGCTAAATTTTCAGACAGGAATGTTGTTCCAGGATCAACAAAATATGTTCACAGTGTAAATCAAATAAATCACAGTGACCCTTAAATTATTGCATAACACTTTCATATTTTACTGGTTATTTACATTTTTGTGATGAAAGTATGTTTACGAGCTGTTTAATTCTTAAAATTCAGTTACAACTGAAAATGAATTAAAAGAAATCAGGGTACCTGACAGAACCCTTTAAGTTTCTATACAGAACCTTTTCTGACAAAATTGCAAAAAACCTTTTAGGTGTTGCCAGTATAATATATGGTTCCGTGTCCATTCAAACATATACAAATGCATTTTGTGTTTTCAATAATATAGTCAAAAGCCCAAACAATCCATTCGTAACAATGCATCAAGCAGAGATTGCTAACCATCTGTTCTGTGTTGTAAAAGGCGATTTGAGTTTCCCCTTCCCACATTACCACGGCAGTAATGATGGAGGTTTTATTTTCGTAAGGTGAGTGATGTATCTATAAAGCTGAGATGAGAGTGGAATGCAGACAGATCCATTACTGAGCCATTAGACGCACTTCTAATGAGCGAGTCATCAGAAATGATCAGGGCCAGGGCACGACACGTGTTCCTGTCTCAGACAATAAAGAGATATTGTTTGGTTAAGATATGACAAATCATTTGGCTGACAAATTGCATTCAGCAGAAACTGCAGAAGATTTTTTCAATTTAATGCTCTTGTATTTCATTTAAAATTGCGCTCAGGTCTTGATATATGAAAAATGTAACACATGAATCTAAATGAATTCCTTTTTTTTCTTGTATTTTAAAGTAACAGGACATTTCTGTCATTATTCTCTTACCCATGTCATTCAGTTGTCATTCTGTGTGACTTTTCATTAGACCATGGAACACAAAAGTAGACATTTTGTAGAAAAGTCTTTGGTAGTCATAATATTGAGTGAAAAAGGGTGAGTAAATAATGAAAGATTATTTAATGTTGAAAATGGCTAACTCTCAATGGAACATGCATTAAAAAAACACAAACTTAAATTGAGCTAAAAATACAATAGGTAACTAAATGGAGCAAGTCCAAGAAAGTCCTCCCCCATCCGTGCTCTAAAATAAACTTAGACTGCAGACAAAACGGACCCTTCCACATGTTGCACAGCATTTTCTGGTCCTTTGCTTTTAGCCAGTGTACATTAGTAACAGACGTTATTTGTTCATAGCAAAGAAAAGGCCTCCATGGGTCACCTCATGTAGTGATTGAAGTTATTCGCCTGAGTGACTCTCTGAATGAAGCATTCATTGTCCACTCATCTTTTATTCCCCCAACCAGACAGTGTCCTCCTCCTACTTTCTTTCAACCTAGAAAGAAATATACTGCATACACAACTTCAAATACTAAGAAGTCACTTATTATAAAGAACTGAACTATTATAGAGATTATGTTGTTGTCTAACCTTTGACAATATTTTGACAGTTGTCTTTGCAGCCAAGGAATAGGTCCATTTTAAGGTTTTTACAGAAGTTTGAGACTCTGATTGATATGCAACTTCCAGAAGTCAAGAAGTTCCTCTGTATCTGCCCATCAGAATAAAAAATGGTTTTGTAACGGTTACTGAGTACATTTCTGCCCAGAAAAATGTACAATTAAATTAAATAATTTAGAATAAATAGAATCAAACAATAAAAAAATGAACATTTTGCTACATCACTCAGAATTCTGTAAAGTTACATTTGAATGACATTATTTGTTATGGCATAAATTGAGCTTAAAGTACAATTTAGAACTATAGTAATTTAAATGTGCTGCCATCGGTTTAATTGATTCATTTTTCAGTAAGCTTCCCTGCATTACTTCAGTTTGCACACATAAAAAAATGATAAAGCTAGCTATGCTAGGAGATAAACAGCTTTTTCTGGAACACTATAATAATTTAGTGTTGAACCGCATCATTGTTGTTCACTTGGGTTTTAATTTTACCTGATCTGTTTTTTTTATTTTTTCCTGCACATTTTTTTTTTCAATTATCAACGGATGACTTTAGGATAGGACGTGTTTTGGACCTTAATGTAACTGCAGTATAAAACCATCATTTGGAACATGTGCTAATTTAGGATTAAATGCTAACTTTATTACACTCATTTGTCATCCACCGGGTTGTTAAGGTTCTATCCCGTGCATCAGTTTGGTTAGAAAGAGCCTGGCCTAATGCAGATAAGTGACAGGCATCATTACATTGGTAATGAAGGAAAAGGTAATGAATTATAAATAGCCTCTCATGGTCCAGCGGTGTCCTACATGCTGTAATTGAAACATGTACTGTACTCTCAAGAGATTCTTCCAGGGGAGGAGTGTAAAAACCAGAGGTAACTGCTCCTTTAAATGTCTACATTTAGCAAGGATTCACATTGAACTCATTTCTAAATAAGAGAGAGAGAGCGAGAGAGTGACAGCACACCAGATGAAGAAATGCAGAGACAGCTGAATACCACTGAAATTACTTGACACTTAGGGCCAGGCAAAGCGTGTTCCTGTTTGCCCAAAAGAGAAAAAGTTATTATAATTATATTTAATTATACACTCATGGCCATGTTATTCCTTCATTCCTCGTGTTATAGATTCAACAAGGTGCTACAACCATTCCTCAGAGATTTTGGTCCATATTGACATGATAGCATCACATATTTGCTGCAGATTTGTTGGCTGCACATCCATGAATGTTCCACTCATTTCTGTTTTCCAGTTCCCATCCCAAACGTGCTCTATTGGATTGAGATCTGGTGACTGTGGAGGCCGTTTGAGTATAGTGAACTGTCCGAAAACTTAGGCAGCTGACTTGTTGCCTTGCTGCCTTATAGACAACTTATGGATCGACTTAGGCACCTATCATGCTACTTTTTACAAGATGTATGTAAAGTGTTAGTTCAAAATACCCCAAAGATACTTTTTGTAGCATGTTAAAATTGCCACTTTTTGGGGGTGAGAAAAAACGAGCTGTTTTTGTGTGTGTCCCTTTAAAGGCAAATGAGCTGCTGCTTTTGGAAGCACGTTCTTGAAGCTCAGCCCTCTTATTGAAATGGGGCAGAGCTTCAAGACCGTGTGCAACAGATCTCACACAATAAAATGTCAGAAACTGACATAGCGGTGTTCAGTTCAAACAGGAGTCGGACAATAATGCCTACAGAGCTAGAGAATATATGCTGTATGGAGATAGAACAGGTATAGTTTAGTTTAATTACGGTTATAACTTGTGTTGTCACCTTGCTTTTATCCCCTACAAGCCTGTTGTAGCTGACTCCGTCTGAAAGATATCCAAAACTTTACTAATGAGTTTTGTGAAGTTTATTGTACATCAGAGAAAAGATGAAGCGTCCGTTTTCACTCCAGAAAATCACTGTAAAAGCTGAATAAATCAAAGTACAAGAAGTATTCATTAAAGTCTTATCCATAAACATCTCTCTCTCTCTCTCTCTCTCTCTCTCTCTCTCTCTCTCTCTCTCTCTCTCTCTCTCTCGTATCATGATCAAGATAGACAGCAAAGTACACAAAACCACTTAACTAACAGTAAACAAATATTTACAGACTTGCAGGGTGTATACAGTTAATAAACTGGTAAACTTTATATCTGTAAAACAACTCCTATGAACTGTAATAAAGTGTGCGCTCTCCCTTTCATTACTGCCGTGTACAGTATCCCTCCGGAGACTGTAAGCTGGATCACGAACAGTTGGTACTGATCCAACCACAACTTTAAGACTCCATTATTCTAGCTAAACTGTCACGGAATGGAAAGCACAGGATTGTGGGATATCAAAGACAGCGAAGGATACATCTATGCTGCCTTCAAAAAATTGATCAGATGGAGGTATCGCAGGAGACAGGAAGTGAAGCTTACATTTCTATCAGATGTGCCTTGATCCATTCCTACCTTGGAATGCATCCACCGTTGTCATGTTCAAGAAACCAGTTTGAGATGATTTGACATTTCGCGTTATCCTCCTGGAAGTAGCCATTGTAAGATGGGTACACTGTGGTCATAAAGGGATGGACATGGTCAGCAACAATACTCAGGTAGGCTGTTGCGTTTAAACAATGCTCAATTGGTACTAAGGGGCCCAAAGTGTGCCAAGAAAATATCCCCCACACAATACACCACAACCACCAGCCTGAACCGTTGATACAAGGACAGCATGGACACATGCTTTAATGTTGTTTATGCCAAATTCTGACCCTACCATCTGAATGTCGCAGCAGAAATTGAGACTAATCAAACCAGGCTACTTTTTTTCAATCTTCTATTTCCTGTTCTTAGCTGACAGGAGTGGGACACGGTCTGGTCTTTTGCTGCTGTAGCCCATTTGCTTCAAAGTTCAACAAGTTGTGCATTCATAGATGCTTCTCTTTAGACCTCGGTGGTAACAAGTGATTATTTGAGTTAATGTCGCATTTCTATCAGCTCAAACTAGTCTGGCCATTCTCCTCTGATCTCTGGCATCAACCCAGTTATTTCATAATTAATGTGTTATATCTATACCTTAGGGTCTGACTAGAAAATGTACGTCTATCAATTCAGTTCAGCCATCCTTGACAAATCTTAAGTATAAAACACTGAGCTTTGTTCTGTACTGTAAAATGTTAGCTATTTTTCCTTAGAGGCCTTTGAAGAATTAGCTCTTCCTTTATTTCTTGGCAGACTCACCTATTCAGAGTGTCCCACGGCACCAATTATTATTTCTCATGCTTCCAAGTTACACTTGCTAGACTTCTTCATAATAGTAGTATGTGCAGGTAGATCAATAGACCAATAGTGGAAAAGAAGAGGAACAGGTTACAAGAGAGCAATTTCTTGACAACATACTATGGATAATAATTGCTGAGTGAATAACATGTCAGGGCATCAGGCCAAAAATCACAATGTTTAATACACATATTTCAAATTATTCTTTAGCATTCAGGTTTCATCATGTCCAATCTAATTTCTTATTTAAATGAATTCATGAAATTGGATGTAATAAATTCACACAGTTCAGCGGGTTTAATCCATGAAGTCTCAGCTGACCTCGCTGGCATGTTTTATGATTGTGGGAAAAAAGCAGACAGCCATTTACTGGAGGAAAGCACACTTTATCAGAGCCATAGAGACAAGAAGAGCTTCACTCCTGCGCGCTTTAGCATCCTCAGTGAAAGTTGTTTGCTTTGTGTTCATTTATCAAGAACAAGTTATGTGGAGGTAGTAACATAAAGCCAGGTACACTCAGAAGGTCATACTTCATTCTTTTAAACTGCACACATGCAGTCTCCATAGCAACAGACAGACTTCAGGAGTCCTTAGTTAACAGACAGAATAGCGACAAATTCAGAGCAGTGTGGTGACATGACAAACACTCAAACTAATTAACAAAAATCGCAGTTAAATATCTGATTTTTGGTACACATACAAAAACAATGCTTATATGACAGCTGACATTATTACAGCTGTATATTCATCATGACTGTTGTTTGTTCAATTTATTCAATTAAAACAAATACGTACATGCTAAACAATACAAATTTAAAACATTTTGTCACAATTGTCGTGTATTTTGAATAATGACTCTGGATTCGAACTGTATAAACGTGTTTACTTTACTTCCTTCAGGCAACGTTTAACATACATATCATTTCACTGCCGCTTCCTCGTCACAATTCCAGTGACCTCATCTCCATTGCGCCAACCTCGAACACCATAGCAACAACACCACATCTCCCCTTTCTAGAGATCAAAGGGTAGAGTAACTTTGTCTCAACAGACCTTAGAGGATTATTCTGCCTCTTTTGCTGGAAGGTCTGCTCCTATCTAAATCTTAAACAAACCACGTAATTAACATTTATCTTCGTATTTTGAACAATCAATTTTTTCAGTATGTACATTAAGTGGGCAATGCATTTGCAACTATAATGCCAGTAAACCACACACTTATTTACAGGTTCAACCTTACAGGTTTCACGACCCGTCTCCCACACCTAGTTCAAGGTGTTGACACCAAATCAGGAATGTCCTGCTCCTCTGATTCCTGAGTGACAGGGTGCGTCTCAGAGAATGTGTCTGAGGACCGATCTTGTGTATGACTTTTATCATCCTTAGCTGATGCTTGCATAGGTACCAGATGGTGGCGGTTACGTCTCACAGTCCCATGCTGCGTATTCACAAGGTAAGACCGTGGAGCAAAGTGACTGGCAACAATCGTTCCTGATTCTTTAGCATCAGACACCCAGACTTCTTCTCCTGGTTGTAGTGTGCTGAGTTTTCTAGATCTGTGATGTTTATTGAAGCGCTCTGCATCCGCACTCTTTCTTCCCCTCTCTTTTATAAAAATTGCATCAGTATCAGGGAGTGCTGGATCTAGCAACGATGGGAGTGTGGGCACAGTTGTTCGCAGCCTCCCTCCCATAAGAAGCTGAGCTGGGCTGTACCAATTATGCAAGGGAGTAGCATGATATGCTAGGAGAGAAAGGTAAGGGTCATCAGCTTTCTTGAAAAGAGCCTTTATTGTCTTGACTGCACGTTCAGCCTCTCCATTGCTCTGGGGAAACTTTGGGCTGCTAGTAACTTGGACAAAGCCATACGAAGCAGCAAAGGATGAAAATGAGTGCCCAGAGAATTGTGGCCCGTTGTCAGTAATTAGCGTCTCTGGAACTCCATGACGCGCGAATATGTACTTCATGTGGACAATGATGTCAGTAGACCTGCTGAGTGATAACTCAGCAATCTCCAAATATCTAGAATAGTAATCCACCACAAGCAGGTACGTTTTAGTTACCAACATGAATAAATCAGCCCCTAACCTTTGCCAGGGGTCTGTCTGGAAACTGAGTGGGCATGAGTGGTTGTTTTGGGTTTATTCGCTCCTTGAGGCATGTCCTGCAGTTGAGCACCATTTTCTTCAGCTGATTACTTAACCCTGGCCACCATACTGATTCTCTTGCCCGCTCTCTGGATTTCACAAGTCCTAAGTGCCCCTCATGCAACTTGCTAAGGACACCGTTTCTCATGGCGGCTGAAATGACCAGCCGCGTGCCTCTCAGCAACAGGTCGTCTTGCTGGCAAGTTCCCCATGATAGAGTCAACATAAATATTAGTGTCCTCCCAAAACTCTCTCTCTTCCTGTAGCTCACATTGCTTTACCGGAGCACTTGACAGAGTGTCAGCTACCCACAAATACTTTCCTGGCACATGAACAATTGAGTAGGAGTAATGCATCAGTCGCATTTTGAACCTCTGGATAGGAGGAGGGAGAGCATCCAGAACTTGATATCCTAAGAGACTCAGTAATGGCTTGTGGTCTGTTTCCAATTCAAAATGTTTGCCAATGAGAAAGTCCTTGAATCTTTCGCATGCCCATGTGAGCCCCAAGGCTTCTTTTTCCACTTGAGCGAATCTTTGCTCGGTCTGAGAAAGAGATCTTGATGCATAAGCTATTGGCTTCCAACACTCTGTCCACCTCTGCTGTAGGACGGCTCCCAGTCCGTAGGATGAAGCATCCGCTGACACTTTACAGTCTCGGTTCGCGTCATAGATGGCCAGAACAAGGGGGGGACGACAGTGCGTCTTTCAGAGCCTGGATTGCATTGGCTTGTTCAATGTCCCAAATCCAACAGTTCTTTTTCGACAGCAGGTCTCGAAGAGCTTTGTCTTTGTCCGCCAGTTGGGGAATAAACTTCCCAAGCTGATTTGCCATCCCCAGGAAGCTCCGCAATTCACTCACATTGGAGGGCTCCGTCATGTCCCTAATGGCTGCTGTTTTCATTGGGTCAGGACTAATACCATCGGCAGAAATAATGTGCCCTGAAAAGTGTACTGTCCTCTTTGACAACTCCCACTTCTCGACATTCGGGGTCATGCCTGCCTTTTGCATTTTCCTCAGTACAGCATGCAGACGGGTGTCATGTTCCTCCCTTGTTCTCCCCCATACCAGAACATTTTCTATATGACACACCGTGCCTTCCAGTCCTTCAGTGACCTCTGTAGCCATTCTATTCTGGAAGTGTTCTGGAGCAGATGATGTTCCGAAGGGAAGCCGTTTGAAGAAATAACGGCCAAATGGGGTTATGAATGTTGTGTAGCGCGCAGAATCCTCTGACAATGGTATCTGCCAGAATCCCATATTGGCATCTAACTTACTGAAGATCTGCCTTCCAGCAAGCATTCCTAATGCCCTTTACTAATTTTCCCGGCGATCTGTCCGCCAACCCCACAACGAGCCGGTCCCGAATTAACTCGTCATGTAATGCTAAATAATTACAATGTTCGGCCAGAGCATATGTAGCAGTATGCATCTGCGCTACCTATTAACGCCCGGCTGGAGGGTGATCTAGTGCTAGTTATGAGGACTTTAAATATGCTTAGTGCACGTCACCTGGGAGGGCATTACACGTGACGTCATGTCATGGTTGTTGTTCCGGTGTGGTGTGCAAGAGCTAGAGAGGTAAGAGCTGCAGGTTAGCGACTCTTTTGCCAATGATTCTTGTGGGACTGGGTGACTATAGATTCCTTTGTTGTAGTGGACGGGGGGACTAACCGGTAAACACTTGGCTGCACTTGCGCGAAACTTCCGGTAAAGTGGATGAGTTCTGCGGTGCGTTAAGATGGTGTTCCAGGTATGTTTGCAACCTTCTATATCTAATGTCTCATTCCGACCTCGAGTACTCCTGGTGAGTTTCTTCTGTTTTCTTGTTGTGATTCAGGTGTTTTCCACATGCCTGTTTAACGTTGTGGTGGGTTGTTTGTTGCGGTGGTCTGTTACGAGACGGTGGAAGATCCAGATCCCACATAAGCTGCTGTTTGACCCCAAATTTATTCTGTGACTGCTATTTTTTTGACTCGCGTTTATAGATACTGAGACACTACAACGCTGTTGTGCGATGCAAGTTAGCCTTAACGGCTCCCAGACGTCACCCGATCTCGATACCATCAACGGTAACTGGTGGGGATGTTTTCATCATCTTGAGTTCGACATTGGTTACCTAGAATGTAACACTGTGCTTAGTGGGACCTTTTGATGCTCATTGCTCTGTCACCACTGTTTATTGTAGCCGTTGATTTAAGCTTTTCATCCTAGGTGGTATTTATGTCCGTGCTATGTGAATGTTACTTTCTTTTTTTTGCTTTGACTCCAGTGTGCTCTTTGTGGTCTTTTCGCTGTATATAAGCACCTGGTCTGTTATGTTTCTGACTTTGTTTCGGATGTGTTTATCCAATTGATTCCCTAGGAGAACCCTGAATATAAGTGGTGCTTGTACCTGTGAGAATGTTTGTCATCGTACTATTCTGAGATGAACACTGTGTATTTGGACCCAACAATTGTGGTTGTGTAACTTTTGTTTTTTTCTTTATATATTGTGTATTGTGGTGTTTGAGTTTTATGTGTTTGTGTGTGTTCTTCATTGTAGGTCTGGGCAACGGGGAATAGAAGGGGCGACAGCCCTCCTCATCTTGGTGGTGGTGTCTTTGGAGTGCTTGCTGTGCCACACAGGAGGTGTTTGACTGAGTGCAGTGTGAGTGCACGTGTGTGTGTGGTTTTCTTTGTTCCTTTTTCTCAGGAGAATAGAGAGGCCCCTATGGGTTGAGTGCTTTCGGCTGTCGACCCCCAATATTCCGGCGTCCGGGCGGTTTAACGTCAAATATTTTTGTGATGTTGTTTTTTGTGATTGCTTGAATCATTTTAGCTAATAAAAGTGATTTTATTGTTTGTACAACCTCACCCATGTCTCGTGCCTGACTCCAACCGAAACGAACCTGTGAGCCTTGTGTGCTCCTAAATATCTAGGGCAATTCCCTGGTAGTGAGCCCCCAGGGTGGCGTAGTTGGTCTATTTATTTAGTGTCTCTATTCTCTGTAAGCCGAACGCCACAATCTGGCGTAGTCGGCAGGATTCGGTTGTGAGGTCAAAGGTTGAGACAAGGGTGTAAGTGTTTTTTTTCTTTTGAAGAACAGTGGTGACTGGTTTGAGTATTTTCTTGGCCCCCCATGGTAAGTACATCCTCTGTTGAATTATGGAGGATGAGTTACAAGTAATGAGGGATTTAATAGCCCAATTGAAGGCCGATAATGAGAGACTGTTGCAGGAGCGGCGACCAGTTGGGTTGCCTGATCCTGGAGCAGCCTCTTCCAGCATGGTACCACCAGTTATACCACCGGTAGTCGGTGTTGGGGTGACGGAGAGACTAGTGTTTATACCACGAGATAGACGCTGTCCTAAATTTAGTGGTACCGTTGGTGTCCGTATTAACGAGTGGGTAGAAGAAGCCCAAGCATGTATGCGCGTACGTAATCTTTCTCTTGCGGATCAAGCTTTCTTTCTGTTTGACCATCTTGAAGGTGAAGCTCGTGAAGAGATAAAATATCGGCCGGAAATTGAAAGAAATGATCCGGTTAAAATTATTTCCGCGTTGCGTGAAGTGTACGGATGTTCTGAGTCGTACGTTGCTTTACAGGAAGCTTTTTTTTCTCGGAGGCAGCAGGCTGGTGAGACATTGTTAGAATTCTCCCTAGCCCTGATGAGCCTCCTAGAGAAAGTGAAAGATCGGTCGCCACACGATTTTACCAATGCTGACGTTGTTGTGCGGGATCAATTCGTTGAGTGTGTGTTTGATAATGCTCTTCGTAGGGAGCTCAAGCAGCTTATTCGAAGACAACCCACCATGACGTTGTTAGAGGTTCGGGGGGAGGCAATTCGATGGGAACGAGAGGGAACGCCGGGCGGTGCGAGAGGTCGGAGTCATTCAGTTCCATCATTGGGTGGAATTCAGTATGGGGTACAAGGGGGGGCTAGCTCAGGTTCGAGTCATGGGAACCCATCGGTTGAGTTGAGGGAGCTACGAGAAATGTTGCAGCATCAACAACAGCAGATAAATCAACTCACGCAAGCCCTTGCCCATAACCAATTACCCCGTTTTCATCGTCAATATCCTCGTTCCGATCAGTTGGTCTGCAGGCGTTGTCAGCAACCGGGCCATTTTGCTCGGGAGTGCAATGGGGAACGTCGTCCCCCTTGCCCTCCGTCGAGGCCCCTTGCTGTCCCTTCGGCTGTTGAGTCGAGGTCATCGCAGGTATTGCCACCTTCGGGAAACTAGTACCCACTGGGCTGCAGAGCCACAGCTCGGTTGGGGGTGCATTGGGCTCTCAATTCCCATGTAGTAACGAGTCAGTGTCCCGGTTGGTTTCCGCATGTCCACATTCCATTGTTAAGATTGGGGGAGTCCCGGTGTCCTGTTTAATTGATACTGGCTCCATGGTGTCGACGATTACAGAGCGTTGCTTTCAGCAGCAGTTCGAACCATGGGGTCAGGATCACTTGCAATCGTGTCGTTGGCTGCAGCTCCGAGCGGCTAATGGGCTTGAAATTCCATATGTCGGTTATATGGAAATAGACGTTGAGTTTTGCGGTAAGGTTCTTTCTAACTGCGGGGTGCTGGTAGTCCGAGATCCTCCTAGTGGCTGGAGTACTGACGTTCCCGGCATTTTGGGGATGAATGTACTCAGTCGCTGCTATAGGGAGCTTTTCGGACAACACGGATCCGCTTTGTTCGAATTACCGTTTGTGACACGTGACCCTAGTATTGTGCAGGCATTTCAAGACTGCCAAAGGGCAACTCGAGTTTCCAACGATGGGGGCGACGTAAGGGTGCGGGGGCGCAAGGTGTGTCGCGTTCCAGGGGGCACCATGAAGCTAGTTGCAGCAACATGTTCGGCGTTGTATAGGGGTAGCACTGTGTTGTTCGAGCCCCCAGAGACTGGTCTTCCTGTGGGCCTGTTAGCCTCTCCTGCCTTGGTACAGGTGGTCGCCGGTACGGTTTATGTGCCTTTGGTCAATGTAGGCACTGCGGATGTGGTGCTTTACCCCACCACTGTCATAGGCGAGTTGAGGGAAGTATATTTGACAGACTTGCCTGTTGGAGTGGCTGAGGTTCCCTCAGTGGTCGCACAGGTTGCTGCTGGTGGCGTTTCAGGTGCTCCCATACTCGACCAAATTGAAGCTGTTGATTTGGGGGGGTTATTGGTCGAGGAACAGTTACAAGTCAAGGCCCTACTTCTAGAATATCAGAATGTGTTTTCAATGCATGAGGGAGATCTGGGTTGTACTAGATTATTGTCCCATGAGATCCCACTAACTGATGACGTTCCCGTCCGACAGCGCTATAGGCGAATTCCACCCTCTGAGTATGAGTTAGTAAAAACTCATATTAACCAGTTGCTGGACTCCCAAATCATCCGAGAGAGTTGTAGCCCTTACGCATCACCCATCGTGTTAGTTAAAAAAAAGGATGGCAGCCTCCGCATGTGCGTCGACTACCGACAACTTAATTCTAAGACGCGTAAGGATGCTTTTCCACTGCCAAGGATCGAGGAGACGTTGGATTCGTTGACCGGGGCTCGCTGGTTCTCCACGTTGGACTTAGCCAGCGGGTATAATCAGGTCCCTGTCTCTGAATCCGATCGACCGAAGACCGCTTTTTGTACTCCATTCGGGCTCTTTGAGTGGAATCGCATGCCTTTTGGCCTGTGCAACGCCCCGAGTACATTTCAGCGCTTGATGGAGCGACTTTTTGGGGATCAGAGACATCAAACAGTTTTATTGTATCTTGATGATATAATTGTATTTTCTTCATCAGTGCAGCAACATCTGCAGCGGTTGAGCGTAGTGCTGAGTCGTCTACAGGCTGAGAATTTGAAGGCCAAATTGGACAAGTGTGCGTTCTTTCGTGAAGAAGTTAAATATCTGGGGCATGTTATTTCTGCCCAGGGGGTGGCGACGGACCCGGGTAAGATTGAGGCTGTAGCTCAATGGCCTCGTCCATCCACGGTATCTGAGCTGCGGACCTTTTTGGGCTTTGTGAGCTATTATAGGCGCTTCGTGGAAGGGTTCGCGAAGTTAGCGGCTCCCTTGCATAAATTGGTAGCTGAAGCGACTCGGGGAAAGTCGGGTAAGAAAAATAAGCGAGGAGGTATCGGGGTTTGGCCTGTGCAGTGCGAGGAGGCGTTTGAGAACCTTAAACACCGGCTCACAACAGTACCCGTGTCAGCATATGCTGATTTTGCAAAACCATTTATCGTAGAGGTGGATGCCAGCCATATGGGATTGGGTGCGATACTCTCGCAAGAAGTGGAAGGCAAGGTTCGCCCCGTCGCGTATGCGAGCCGTACTCTTAGGCCTGCTGAACGTAATACAGCCACGTATAGCTCTATGCGATTGGAATTCCTGGCCCTTAAGTGGGCGATGACTGAAAAGTTTCGCGAGTACCTTTTAGGAAACAAGTGTGTAGTACGAACTGATAACAATCCGTTGAGCCACTTGGCCACCGCTAAGCTTGGCGCTACCGAACAGCGGTGGGCAGCTGAATTAGCGGTGTTCGATTTTGAGATCCAATATCGATCTGGCCGAACCAATCAGAACGCAGATGCGTTGTCCCGCCAGAACTCTGCTACCCAGGAGGGAGGACACGGCTGGTCTCCAGGTTTGGTAGTACCAGAGCTGTTGAGGCGAGCTGCACAGTCAGAACCTATAGGGGTGGTTCAGTCTGGGGCTATTCAGGCCTGGCCTAGCCGCTCCGGTGCAGATATAAGTGCACTGCAGGAGGCGGACCCCGACATCGAGCAGGTGTGGAGTTTATGGCGACAGCAACGCCGTCCAGGGCCTATCGAGCGACGACGGTTGTCCAAGTCCGCGTTAACCTTTCTCCAGCAATGGGACCGACTGGTGGAGGAAAAGGGCCTGTTATATCGAAGAGTGTTTCGTCCAGATGGCGGAGAGGAAGTACTGCAGCTAGTGTTGCCAAGAGTTTTGAGATCGGAGGTACTGACACAGCTCCATCAACAGCATGGGCACCAGGGCATCGAACGCACTTTGGAATTGGTGCGACAGCGATGCTACTGGCCTGGCCTGGCCGCTGATGTGGCTCACTGGGTCCAGGGATGTGAGCGGTGTCAGTTGGCCAAGGCGGCGCCCCCGATTGCTCGAAGTTTCATGGGGCACCTTTTGGCGTCCCGGCCTAATGAAATTGTGGCCATGGATTTTACTGTCTTGGAGCCGTCACGTTCAGGGCAAGAGAACGTATTGGTACTAACTGATGTCTTCAGTAAGTACACTGTGGCTATTCCTACCTTCGACCAGAGGGCAGAAACTGTTGCCCGAGTCCTGGTGGAGGAATGGTTCTTTAAGTTTGGGGTTCCTGGCCGGATTCATTCCGACCAGGGCCGCAACTTTGAGGCCATTTTGATTCAGCAGTTGTGTAGTCTTTACCAAGTGACCAAGTCCCGCAGCACTCCTTACCATCCGGCTGGTAATGGCCAGTGCGAACGATTCAATCGTACTTTACACAACTTGCTACGAACCTTGTATACTGGAAGGAAGAGAGACTGGGCGTCCTGTTTATCACAGGTCTTGTTTTGTTATAATACAACTCCCCATCAAGCTACTGGTGAGAGCCCTTACTTTTTAATGTTCGGACAGGAGCCAAGATTGCCGATAGATTTCTTGCTGGGGAGTGTGCAGGAGCCAGCTGCGGGTGGGGTGCATCATTGGGTTGAGGAGCATCAGGCTCGGTTACAAGTGGCATTTGAGGGTGCTCGCGACCGTTTGAAGGTGGCGGCTACTCGGCGTAAAGCGACACATGATCAGCGGGTGCGGGAGTTACCATTGCAGGAAGGGCGACGGGTATACCTTCGTGATCATTCAGTACGGGGCCGTCACAAGATTCAGGACTTATGGAGTTCGACTATCTACCAAGTCATAAGGGCACCCCGAGAAGCTGGGGGCACTGTTTATACAGTGGCTCCGGTGGAGGATCTGAGTAAGGTCCGTCACGTTCACCGGTCATTATTGAAACCTCAGATTTGCAACGAAGTGTCTGAGGAACTATCTGACCTTTTGATAGAGTCACCAGTTCAAATAGTGGCCGAGGAAGAGTTGGAGGATGTCGATTTGGGTTGTGTGGTGCCTGTAGTTCCTCCAGTGGCCCGTGGATGGACTACTGCAGGTACTCTAGTGGGTGGAGTAATGACTGCTGCTGCCCCATCTAATGACGCCTCCACCAGTATACCGCTTGAGGAGGGTAGTAGTGGCCAGGATACAAGTCCAGTATCGGTGCCACTGGTTGGACCTCCGTCACTTGATGCAACAGTCCCACGTCGAACGGGACGTTTGGGGGCTGGAGAGCATTCCAATAGGTATCACCTCCCACGAGGAGTTGGAAGGGTGAACCCTGGGGTGGCTGAGCTCCCAATATCAGGGTCCCAGGCCATTGTGGCTTTGTTTCGACCATGGCAATAAGTCCCCTGAGGAGTTTTAGGTATTTGTTTCACCGTCGGGACGACGATGAGAGGTTGGGGGGTAGACTGTAGCAGTATGCATCTGCGCTACCTATTAACGCCCGGCTGGAGGGTGATCTAGTGCTAGTTATGAGGACTTTAAATATGCTTAGTGCACGTCACCTGGGAGGGCATTACACGTGACGTCATGTCATGGTTGTTGTTCCGGTGTGGTGTGCAAGTGCTAGAGCGGTAAGAGCTGCAGGTTAGCGACTCTTTTGCCAATGATTCTTGTGGGACTGGGTGACTATAGATTCCTTTGTTGTAGTGGACGGGGGGACTAACCGGTAAACACTTGGCTGCACTTGCGCGAAACTTCCGGTAAAGTGGATGAGTTCTGCGGTGCATTAAGATGGTGTTCCAGGTATGTTTGCAACCTTCTATATCTAATGTCTCATTCCGACCTCGAGTACTCCTGGTGAGTTTCTTCTGTTTTCTTGTTGTGATTCAGGTGTTTTCCACATGCCTGTTTAACGTTGTGGTGGGTTGTTTGTTGCGGTGGTCTGTTACGAGACGGTGGAAGATCCAGATCCCACATAAGCTGCTGTTTGACCCCAAATTTATTCTGTGACTGCTATTTTTTTGACTCGCGTTTATAGATACTGAGACACTACAACGCTGTTGTGCGATGCAAGTTAGCCTTAACGGCTCCCAGACGTCACCCGATCTCGATACCATCAACGGTAACTGGTGGGGATGTTTTCATCATCTTGAGTTCGACATTGGTTACCTAGAATGTAACACTGTGCTTAGTGGGACCTTTTGATGCTCATTGCTCTGTCACCACTGTTTATTGTAGCCGTTGATTTAAGCTTTTCATCCTAGGTGGTATTTATGTCCGTGCTATGTGAATGTTACTTTCTTTTTTTTGCTTTGACTCCAGTGTGCTCTTTGTGGTCTTTTCGCTGTATATAAGCACCTGGTCTGTTATGTTTCTGACTTTGTTTCGGATGTGTTTATCCAATTGATTCCCTAGGAGAACCCTGAATATAAGTGGTGCTTGTACCTGTGAGAATGTTTGTCATCGTACTATTCTGAGATGAACACTGTGTATTTGGACCCAACAATTGTGGTTGTGTAACTTTTGTTTTTTTCTTTATATATTGTGTATTGTGGTGTTTGAGTTTTATGTGTTTGTGTGTGTTCTTCATTGTAGGTCTGGGCAACGGGGAATAGAAGGGGCGACAGCCCTCCTCATCTTGGTGGTGGTGTCTTTGGAGTGCTTGCTGTGCCACACAGGAGGTGTTTGACTGAGTGCAGTGTGAGTGCACGTGTGTGTGTGGTTTTCTTTGTTCCTTTTTCTCAGGAGAATAGAGAGGCCCCTATGGGTTGAGTGCTTTCGGCTGTCGACCCCCAATATTCTCATTTTCTTCCTGTTTACGCATATTGAAACGTGCCGGTTCGTAAATTACATTTCTCTTCCCAACGAAATGAGTCTCAAAACCTGCTTTTACTGCGTCATACATGTTTTGTCAGCGTCTGCCAGTGGTAACCCACGGAGAATATCATCCGCCTCGTCTCCAGGCAGTAAATGAAAGTATTCACCTGGTTTTCATCCGAGTTTTCTTGCAAGTTGCTGGCCCACCTGAGCCGTTCAAACCTCCGGATCCATTTTGCCCATTCTTGTGGCTTAGAAAAGTCGAATGGCTCGGGCGGCCGTATGCTGAATGTAGCGCTCGGTCCCGCTGCTCTCGGTGCAGCGACAGCAATATCTCCGCCATCCATTATAGCTTGCACGTTCTCTCCAGGTATCCGGGCTTCACGGGTAAACTAAAGCAGGTAACACGTCAAACTACAGCACTTCTGACACCATGTCGTGTATTTTGAATAATGACTCTGGATTCTAACTGTAAAACGTGTTTACTTTACTTCCTTCAGGCAACGTTTAACATACATAACATTTCACTGGCGCTTCCTCGTCGCACTTCCCGTGACCTCATCTCCATTGCGCCAACCTCGAACACAATAGCAACAACACCACAACAATAGACTTGGAACATCAAAAAATAGCCTTTATTTAAACAAAGTAAGCTTACAGGAGATCACTGAAAAATAATCTGTAAGAAGCACAAGAGATCACAAGCATACATCAACAAGAACCAACAAGAGACTAAACAGAGGGGTATATAAACTCAGGAATAAATGAGTGGGTTAACAAGGGACAGGTGGACATAATAGGTTGCTATGGAAACCACCCCAGAACCCTTAAATAGGGCACTATTTGCGGGAACAGCCATTTGTAGTGGTGTCCGAAACCATAGTGGACATTATCGAGTGCACTTGTTTAATTCCGTAATGCACCCCAATAACAAGTGTACAAATGATGTACACTCAACGGCTAGAGAAAATAATGCACAGTGAGGGTCATGCCAAATGAATTCCTGCATCTGACCAGAAGATGGTATAAATTCCTTTTTAATCGATTATTAAATTGTTTAATAAAGGTTTTTTCAAGTTCAAGGAGTTTCCAGAGTGCAAGATACATCTTTTCATTACTACTGGGGCAGCCAGTTTGCTAATGGCGCTTTTCCACTGCATGGTACGGCTCAGTACGGTTCAGCTCGGCGCGGCACGGTTCGGCTCGCTTCGCTTTTCCACTGCGTGGTACGACTCGGCACGGCACGGCTCGGTTCACTTTAGCTCGGTTGCTTTTCCACTGCAGTTAGTACCACTTCAAAGTGGGTGGGATTATGACTGATCGTATAGTTTATCAGCTCCTATTCAAACAAACAAGAGGAACGTCTGCACTTCTCGTCCACTTACCACGATTCAGCCATTTCTTTTTTTTACGTTTTTTTTTCTTCAAGCAAGTAGTTTTAAAACAGGTGCTACCGTGCTACAGCGGTGGCTGTTACTGGCTATTTAAATCCAGCGGGTTTGATGTCTCGCAAATACAATGAGCTGGTAGTGACGATTCTGTCTGTCTGACCAATCAGTGATCTGCAGTGTTTTCACGTCACATTTTAGTATCGGTAGGGTACGCTTGGAACCTCAACAGAGGTGGTACCATTTAAAGCGAGCTGAAGCGAGCCGTACCGTATCGTACCATGCAGTGGAAAAGCGCCACAAGTGAGCCGTACGAACAGTACCATGCAGTGGAAAAGCGCCAAAGCGTGCCGTACTGAACCGAACCTACCGTACCATGCAGTGGAAAAGCGCCATAAGTTTCAAATGAATATTAAACAGCAAACACAAGCTACAGTATGCAAAAGTAGCAGCCCTTCCAGTGCATCCAGTGTCCGAATTCACCTTATTGTTTCATTCACTCCATCAAGTGGACTATATTAGTGGAGTAATGTAGGAACACAGCCTTTGGTCATCAAAGGGGCCTTTTACATGATACCGTTTACAACTAAAAACATAAAACTTTTTATGTGTTTTGGCCATTAATTTTGGGAGCCTAAGAATTTAAACTTTTGGAAAACAGTTTTCAAAGAGCAAGTTTTCATAAATCAGATGTATGTACAATAACATTACGATGTCCAGCATTTCATTACCATTCTGGAGTGAAAAAGCATTCACAACTTATTCCGGTGTGACTGTTCTTTTTTAGATTGCCTTGTATGACAATCGTCATCTCATCTGTTGTTACAGGATATATTTGAGAAATCTGAAGCCATCTTTTTTTTAGAATTCCTCTATCTTTCCTCCAAATATAAAGTACCTTTATTTGTCATTCAGATGTCACTAGGACATCAGTATGCCACAGATTTATTCAGAGGTTCTGCTATAATTATAAATCCAAGAGTAAAACAACAAGCGAGGCTCATTTACATAGGACACATTCAGCGAGTGTGTATGCATCATTCTCATTATCTCAGAAATCCACCTGTGATGAAGCCAAACAACAACACTGCAAAGGTTTTATGAGTACATATTTTAGGCTGATGGGATCCTGCATTTCTAAAACAAAAAGTCAAGGGTAACAACTTTTCGGGAGTGAGCTTCACCACTCATTTCCGCAATTATTTTCCAGTTCAAACAAATTATTATTTTAACATCAAATTTGTTTTTTATTACTTTCACAGTTCAAATTCATCATTAGGCAAATACCAAGACGAATAGACATGTTATTGTTGCTATTGTAATTAATTACAGGCTACTGCCATTCAAAAGTTTGAGTCGGTAATTTTTTTTGGTTTCATTTTACTTTTAATGGTCCCTTTAACACATTCTGTTGACTAATTAATGTTGCACCTATGTCTAAAGTATTAGTAGAGTATAATAATCGAATAAGTTTACATGTTTTTGCAAAGTTACTTAAAGTCAGTAGGTTGAAGGACCATCACAATAAAGACTTGACAGATATTAGGTAGACAGCCTACTAACACTCTAATGATGACATGAAAGGTTAAGTTTACTTATAGTCAACAGAATGTTCAAAAGGGACCATCAAAATAAAGTGTTACCAATTGTTTACATGTTTTGAAAGAAGTCTCATGTTCACCAAGGCTGCATATTTGACCAAAAATAAAGTAAATATTATGAAATGTTTTTATAATTTACATGAGAACACAAAAGAACACCATTTATTTGAGGCAGATTTTTGTAACAACATACTGTCACTTTTTAATCATGCATCATTTCTGAATAATAGTATTAATTAAAAATAAAAGTATTATTATCAAGCATTTAATCATCAGTCTGTAGATTAAAGTTTTTTAAGATTCATAAAACAAAAGAAATGAGAAACAAAAGACTTTTGACTGGCAATGTATTATATGTGTAAACATTTATTATCTAATGCAAAGTCCTATTTTATGCATTATTGGACTCATGCATAGAAATATTACAATACATGTTTAACAAATTACATTGCAAATACTGCAATTTGTCATCTATTTTTAAAGGGACTATGTGTAGTTTTTTAGGTATTTTATTATCTAAAATCAATATTTTTATTCATAAATATGTCCTCAATGGTGTACAAATACCTCTGCCAATTATCTGACTTATCCTCGTAAACGAAGAATTTATTATCTTTATGTGACGGGTAGGTCCACGGAGGCTTCCATGTCATTCCGCCATCTTGAAAAACTATAATAGCAGAGAGGGTCAAAAAGTACTAGGCCAACGCGTTTCCACAACGCATTTTTGTTCAGAGCCAGCGTCATGTGACTGAAAGCAGCAGAAACGGAGGAGCAAAGCAGTGAGTTTAGAGCAGGCAAGTTTAAAAGGCTGCATTGCACATTATTCATACTGTTACATTTGTTTCGTTGTGTCAAGTTCCAGTTTGTTTGAAATAACAAACCTGTTATACCGAAGGAAAACTCTATTAGAAGACATCCTGTCATAGCTTTTTGGTACATTTCTGTAAAAATATAATATATTGGTATATATTACAAAGTATATATTGGTATACACATTTCAACTGGATCCAGAGTAGATTGACTACACAGCTACTGTGGCCTTTGTTTCGAGGAATCAGACTGTTAATCTGCCATCATTACTGCTTTATCTGTACCGCATACTGCAAGAGCTCAAGGACTGATTCTCCCAGATAAATGTGTTGTTTATTTAACTTGATAGACTTTACTGTACTGTATCTGTCATGTCATGTCATGTACTGTTTTTTGCCACTAAACTATTATAAGATATGAAAGTACCAGCCATGATGCACAGTGTTAATTCCACTGACTGAAGACTGAGATGAGTTTCAGAATGGTTAATTAAGTGGCCACCCACAAATCTGTCAATTACAAGGCATTTCAAACTTCTAATATATTCTCTCACATTCTCTTCTGAGTTGGCACATTCTTCGCAGACATTCATTCACAGTACACACTTTCACAAGCAGATGCTTACTAAGTCCTGTTTACACAAGTCCAGACCCAAACAGCTGACCGGCTCATTTGCGGGTCATGTTGTAATCATGCGAAAATTCAGTGTTGTGCAACTCCAATGTCTTCAAACAATGATCAAGCAGCATAAAGTATAATCAAGATTTAGCATATCAGTCTTCCTTCAATCAATCAAATTAAGTGATGTATGACACAAAATGTCCAAATCTAACTCACAACATATTGTTTTCTTTCTCTTTCTCCACATTTCTTGTAATACCTCACTTCTTTTTTTTTCTTTCTTTTTTTTCAAATTGCAATACTGAAGAAAAGGAAGAATTTAAAGATTATGAACAGACTTTAAAAAAAAATATTTATTTTTTTATTGTTGCCACAACTTCCAATAATGGGCAAATGAAGCACAACAGTTGGGCTGCGGAAGTAAAAAAACGGTGAACTTATAAACCTTTAAAGACAGACCTGTGAGCTACGAGGTTGTTAATCCATGGAATTTGCTTCTGCTGAAGCCGTCAGACTGCATTATTTCAGCTTATTTTAAAAATAATGGTGTTTAACCTTGGAATTCCTGGTGAAAAACTAAATTACCCATGATGCTGTACTGAAAATGCCATCAATCAGAGTAAAAAAAAAAAACACCCTCCAAAATACTGCTCCGCCCACTCCCATAATGCACTGAGAATGTTTTCATACATATAATCAACATTTATATATGAATAGTTTTATATTTATCCATTGGTTTTCATTTGATTATTGGGTCGATGCTTCATGGGACTGTAGTTCTTTCCTTCACTAAAACCGTTAAGTACACAGTCTTGTACTTTTTTCCATTTGTCTGATTTACAAAATCTTCTTTCTTCAAATTAGAGGTTCAGAATCTTGTTTCAGATTTTATTTTTTCAAGTCCCTGTCGACTAGTCGCTGATGACGTAATTCATGAACAAATTAGCCTGAACCTCGAGCTGAGGGTGTTTTCACACCTGTAAGTCCGCACCAAGGTCCGAACCAAAGTTCACATTTTGATACATTTTATACTTTCAGAAAGTTTTGGTTTGGTTTCACACTGCAATTATGCGAGCGCACTAAAGAACTTTACGTGACATACTTGCGTCCTGTCATCATCAACTATGTGGGCTACATCTTGACATTGATTGGTTTGTAAATGGACGTCAGCGTGTTGTCAATTCGGCGTCAACTTTGACAACATGAATGAACAGACGCATATCGTTGCAACTATATTTGGAAAGTGTCTGCATTTTTATGCGTTTTTTCCAGTTGACAACTTATGTCATCAGACCATACTTCAATTAAAAACTTCGTCTCCTCCTCTCCCCATGTGCTACCACGGCTCATTTTTCCTGCCACCTTCTGTTTTTTCAGCTATGCGGGAACCACCGGAACTTCCTGTAAAAGGTCTGAAAGTCCGAACCATACAGAAATGCTTTCACACTATAAACGAACCAAACCTTTGTTCAGTTTGATCCAGACCGAGACTTCCTCTTTTCTTCGGAAGGTCTTTTCACACCTGTAATTTTGATTCGGACCAAACAAGGTAGGTGTGAAAGGGCCCTGAGACTCGAACGCGGGTTGCACAGCTATGGCATATGACACAGCGCTGCCCACAAGGCTATTGCTCCTACATAACAGCTTATTTTTATCACTTCTTATGTCTTTGGGTCAATATATTTCTCACATATTTCTGCTTGTTCTAAATCAGATACAGATAAAGTATCACAGTAGGCTAAAGATTACATATATATGAATGCATTAGTGAGAGAGCGATTGCGTGTAAATTACCTGGCAGTGTCTCTCTACTAATAGTGTAGCTATGGGTTTTAGTTACTAAGAAATATATGTTTGAACTTTACAGTTTCCAAGCAATTTTATTGATAAATCACAGAACAGTGTTGACCATCATTTCTGCGATACTGAACGTTTATGTGTACGCATCATAGGCGTAATTTGCGGGTGAGACATGTCCCCACCACATTTTTGCCAGGGTTGATATTGTCCCCACATCCTTTGAAACATCTCGTGGCACGGATGTACATACAAATAAATAAAACATATCCAGTTAACTATATTCATTTGGTTCGTTTGTTAAATAAGAGGCGATCTAGCGCTGAAATTTGTTGTTTTTGAAATCAAGTGATCAAAGTGCTCGTTGCTGCTGCGATCAGTGGCACACACGTGTCCCTGCTTGATATACAACCACTGATAAACACAATCGGTTGTGATGAAGAAAAAAAAACTATACGGGTGAACCCAGAACCTCTGACACACTTGGCAAAAGTTCTGCCACTGGACCATTAAAATACATTCATAAAACAGTCGGATCTATGTATTTGTTCACGTGAAAATGCTTGGTACTAACAACATATATTACATCTCATTAAACGAAAAATTAAACCCAATGTACTATTTAAATCAAATGCTGGACATTGTAATGTTATTACATCTGATTTATGATTTAGCATTGTATTAGCAACCCACACACACACCTGTCCCACCCACTTTTTAAAACAAAGTTACGCCACTGGTGCGCATGATGTGCAAGCTTCTTTTTGTGTGAGTGTTACAATGCAGCAGCGCATTAGTTTAAAATGGAGATTAACTTACCTGTACAATAAGCTGTTAAAAGCATGCATTCACCTGATCTATTTAGAGCATCTATATGGTAGGCCTATAATCAAACATATCTTGTGGAGTGCTCTCGAAAGGTGCATTTATTTGTCATTTCAACTGTTGGAAACGGAGAGTAAAAGTGGACTTCAAAGATTTCTAAACTTGTTGGCCCCTCTATAGGACATGCATTAAAGTCGACTAGTCAACTAGTTGACTAATGGACTAGTCTGTGGAACCCTATACATCAAATCAAAGTTTGTAGTGTTGTGATTCACCTTGTAGCTGACTGGCTATGTTTATAGCTTATAACTCTTTAACAAAGAATATTTCAAAATCCCTATGGGAAAAATTTATAAAAATAAAACTTCTGGAATCAGCGCAGCTTTGTTAAAATTCAAATTAAAACACGTATAATACATTTTGCCAACCAACTGACAACTAACTGTATACCTAAAGTTTTTCTTAAAGTCCCCCTGTGGTGAAAACGTCTCAGGTTACATATGTAACCCTGGTTCCCTGATAGGGAACGAGACGGTGCGTTTGAGACGCGGTGGGAACGCTCTGCGTGATTACGTCGTGAAGCACGTGTAAAATCAGTCCAATTGAAGCCCGCAACGACATAGGTGACGTCATAGACCAGGAAACTATAAAGCACCCCTGAATTCAGACCGCGACAGCTTCTGAAAGGCCTGAAGCAAGTCGATCAGGGCATGCAGGCAGTATGGCAGATAAACGCAGCATCTCATTCCCTATCAGGGAACCAGGGTTACATACGTAACCTGAGACGTTCCCTTTCAAGGGAACTCAAGCTGCGTTTGAGACGCGGTGGGAACCCCATACCCACTACGCCATAGTGACAAATGGCCGTTCTGTGTGAAGTCCTGCGCACACTAAGAAGCAAGCAACCTCGCCCCAGGAGTGGAGAGGTCAAGCTCATTAAACCTGACAAATGTATGCGGAGAAGACCATCCTGCTGAATTACAAATATCAAGAAGGGAAACACCAGAAATCAAGGCCATAGAGGCCGCCATACTCCTAGTAGAATGGGCCCGAACAGCCATAGGTGAAGGCTGTCCGGGCGCTTCATAAGCCAATGATATAGCCTAAACTATCCATTTGCTCATCACCTGTTTAGATGCAGGGCATCCTCTCCTGAGGGACCCAAAGGAGACAAATAATTGCTCAGAGTTACGCCACAGGGCAGCTTTGTGAACATAGGCATCTAAAGCCCGAACTGGACATAACAGGTTAAGTTGTTCCTGATCTGGGGTATTAAAAGGTGGAGGATAAAAGGCCTGCAGCACTATTGGGCCCCCAACATTAACTGGGACCTTAGGAATATATCCCGGTCTCGGATAGAGAAATGCTTTCACCATACCAGGTGCAAATTCCAGACATGAAGGAGCAACCGACAGGGCATGCAAATCACCAATTCTCTTGATAGAAGAAATAGCAAGGAGAAGAACAATTTTTAAAGTGAGAAAATTTTCTGAAACCTCTTCGATGGGCTTGAAGGGAGCCAAAGCCAGATCCTCAAGTACAATGCCCAAGTCCCAAGCCGGTGCTCTAGAGTTCAGTGCAGGTCTCAACCTCAGTGTACCACGGAGAAAACGAGTAGCCTAATTAAAGTATCTCTCCCGATAGAAGTACCCCCCAGAGGGGTGTGCTAGGCCGATATAGCTGCCACGTAAACCTTTAAGGTGGAAGGAGATAATCTGGCTGAGAAACGGTCTTGCAGGAAATCAAGAACTGAACCAACAGGGCAATTAACAGGATCTAAGTGACATTCATCACACCAAGTGGAGAATAACTTCCATTTCAATGCATAAAGTCTTCTCGTGGAAGGAGCTCTGGATTGGAGAATGGCCAGAGGCCAGGACCACAGTCTCCACAACTCCGGCCGAGGGTGAAATATCGTGCCCCCTGCCCGGGACAGCAGGTCCCTCCTGAGTGGAATCTCCCTGGGAGAGCCATCCAGAAGAGACACTAAGTCCGAGAACCAAACTCGGGTCGGCCAGTAAGGGGCTACGAATAGCAGACGAGCCCCTTCCCGGCAAACCCTCTCCAGAACCCCCGGAAGCATCGATATCGGGGGAAATGCGTACAGGTGCAGCCTCGGCCACACCTGCACCATCGCATCCAGACCGAGAGGAGCTGGGTGCGTAAGGGAAAACCACATGGGACAATTGGTTGAATCTACTGATGCAAAAAGGTCTACTTGAGCCTGGCCGAACTCCTCTCATAGGAGCTCCACCACCTCAGGGTGAAGTCTCCACTCCCCGGGCCTCAGCCCCTGTCTCGACAGAATATCCGCTTCCAAATTCTGACGCCCCGGAATATATGCTGCCCTGAGTGACAGCAATTTCCCCTGGGCCCATAGGAGGATCTAATGGGCCTGTTTGCAAAGGTGACGTGATCTCAGACCCCCCTGATGGTTGATATAAGAGACCACCGATGTGTTGATGGTCATTGATGGTCCTGCCAAAGACCTTGCCCCAAGCAGCCACTCATGACCGCCCCCCCATCCCGTGAGGGAAGCATCCGTCGAAAGCGTGACGCGTCGACAAGAAGCCCCCAGCACTGTGCCCTGGGCGCGGAACCAAGGTTTCTTCCACATGACCTAGGCACGAAGGCATTGCCGCGTGACCTTGATCTTGCGGAACGGATTTCCCCTCGGAGAAAACCCCTTGGTCCTGAGCCACCACTGCAGGGGTCTCATGTACGGAAGGCCAAAAGTGATTACGTTGGACGCAGCTGCCATGAGACCCAACAGTCTCTGAAACTGTTTTACAGTGAGTGACTGGCCTAGTTTCACATTCTTTGCGGCTATGAGAATCGCAGAGATACGTGCAAGAGACAGACGTGCCGGCATTGTGGTCGACTCCCAAATTACACCTAGAAAAGTGGTCCTCTGAGCAGGGAGGACCACACTCTTTTTGGTGTTGAGCCGCAACCCCAAACTCTTTATGTGGGACAGAACGACATCTCGATGCCGAACTGTCAACTGCTCTGACTGAGCTAAAATCAACCAATCGTCGATGTAATTTATATACGCGAATGCCTTGGAGTCTCAAAGGAGCCAGAGCTGCATCCACGCATTTTGTAAAGGTGCGGGGTGATAAACCTAGGCCAAATGGAAGAACCCGATACTGGTATGCTTCGCCCCCGAAAGCGAACCTCAGGAACTTCCTGTGATGATGATGGATAGATACATGGAAGTACGCATCCTTCAAGTCTATTATTACAAACCAGTCCTTGGAATGAATCTGTGATACAATCTGTTTGAGTGTAAGCATTCTGAACTTGAGTTTTTGAACTCTGCTGTTTAAATGGCGCAGATCTAGAATAGGATGCAACCCTCCATCCTTCTTTGGAACAATGAAGTAACGGCTGTAAAAACCCGGACTCTCTGCTGGGAGGAGAAACCCTTTCTATAGCTCCTTTTTGAAGAAGTGTCAGTACCTCCTGCTCCATAACCAGAGCCTGCTGTGAGTCCACTACCGTAGAGAGGACCCCATGAAATCTGGGCGGACGAGAACCGAATTGAATTCTGTAACCCTTTTCTATTATGTGCAGGACCCATGTAGAAATATTTGGCAGAATTTCCACGCTGCCAGAAATTCCGATAAGGGAACCAGTCTCTCGATAATTCATTTCCTTCTCTATGGGCATCTAGTCAGTTAATGTAGTGTGATTGCGTAGAGCTACGTCACACGTAGGCTCACTATTGGCCGACGCTGGTCATGTGTGTGATGCGTGTGACGTACAACAATAGAATAACTGCGCTATATACACTAGTGAACTGACTCGAGGCCCACAGAGAAGGAAACGAATAGTTGAAATAAAGTCGTTAATTCTTTATTTTTTGTGCACAAAAAGTATTCTCATCGTTTGATAAACTTAAGATTGAGCCATTGCAGTCACATGGACTATTTTAACGATATCTTTAATAACTTTTAGGGGCTGGCAAGCTTCAAACCCTTAAGAAGCCTATGGAGGAGTGATCCAGATCTCAGATTTAATCAAAAATATCATAATTCGTGTTCCGAAGATGAACAAAGAAGGTCTTATGAGGTTGGAACAACATGAGGGTGAGTAAATACTGATAGAATTTTCATTTTTGGGTGAACTATCCCTTTAATGTTCTTTATACTGTATGTCGAAGTGGTGTTTTTAATATGCTTTAAGACAAACCATGTAAAAATTCATGTCAACACCATTGCTGAGTATTTTCTCCTTAAAACTGCAGTGAACCAAAGACAGTCACCAGTCTCAAAAACGCGGTTTGAAAATGCTTGCGTTTGTGACATCACAAACTACCTTGTAACCAATCACGTCAACGTGTAATCATCAAAGAGTGGATCTTTGAGCTGGTGTGAGTGAGTAGAGGCAGTGATCTATGGTGAGTTTTAAGGGATACAATTATTGACTACAGTGGGACTCTAAGTATATATTTTTTGTTCTTTTTAGACTTTGTTTGCATTCATGTTTTAAATATTCTATTCAAACTCTTGCTGCTACAAAAAAAAAACTTTTAAATAGAATATGAATCTGGAGTTGAGGCAGCCTACAGTTTTCATCTCCCTTTCTTCTCATTTCCCAATTACTCTGAACCAAAGCAGTGACGGATCTCTTCCCACGCTCTCTCTGTGATCTGCTTACATTTGTTTCTATATCACCAACCAGCTCTGATGCATGAATTACACACACTCAGGGCAAATGAAGCAGGACGGAGAGGTTGTACAGTCTAAGACACATACTAGACATTTCGTTCAGTGCCCTCTGCTCTATCAGAGAGGAGAGGATGGAAGGAGATCAATGTGCAGGCATTAATTCACTAGGGCACTTATCCAATAGGTTGACTGACAGGCACTAAGCTGGTGTCGGGGAGATTGTTAGAGAACATCCATTCAGTTGTAGGGTCTGAAAAGAGCAAAAGGACAGAAAAGACCAAACAAACATTGCTGTCAATGCCATGAGAGGGCAGACACAGACAGGTGTGCAGAAACTAGGGGAAGCGTTGTTTTAGTATCATTGATACGATTATAGTTTATATTTTGAATTAGATTTTATTTTTACAGTTTCTGTTTTTTTTGTTAGTTTTTGTTTTTAAATGTCCATAAAGTATTTAATATTTTTTTTGTTATTTTAGTATTTCACTTAAACAAAATAACAATGAGAAATGTTGAATTACAAGTAGCTGAATTAAAATAAGTGATTTTTTATTTTATTTTATTACTGTTAACGATTATTTTATTTAAAGTAACACTTTTTATGGTTTTAGTTTTAGTAAACAATAACAAGCCTTCTAACAACCAGTGTTAGAGGAGAGACTCTTGAGATGGTTGAAATTAATATCCACAACTACAAAAAATAAAATTTTATTTTTTATTTTATAATACTTATAGTTTTGATATAATAATTGTTTGAGTGTATAATAAACAACATTATTAAATATATATCTATTAAATGTATACATGTATACATTTCTACGTTCATGTTTTTTACGCATTTTTAAATTTATTCCAAAATAATAACTAAAGCCAGAAACAATTTAAACAATATATATTATTTGTGAACTAATGGTTAGCTTTTCTTTTTAATAGTCATCTTATTTTCAGCAGTCTTCAAAATTGTACACACTGCACAGACATGAAGAAACCTTTAACTTCACCAAGCAGATCGCTCACTAAAACCCTCCACAGACATCATGTTTTCAGGCCATTTCCAGTTTGATTTTGACATGACAGCGATATCTAAGTGACTGAGCTGTTTACTTACTTTTTAATTAGTCTTCCCAATAATGCCATCATTTTCTTCATTCAGTTCTTCTTCATTTCTTCTTCTTCAGCCATTCATTTTCTTCACTTCATTCGATTCGAGAACGCGCACGAAAACAAGAGACAGGATTTATCGCACAAACCAATTATATCCAATCATAGCGCGTTGGAGGCATTGCCTCCTCTCACGTGACTTTCCCCCATTCATTCTCAATTTCTCCCCACTAAACCCACCAGACGCATTAGGGGGTCTGTTAGAAGTCAATTGGCTTAGAGGAGGCACGAGATACTCAGACTCCCACTGTAACTTCAAATTTGCCCAATGTCCTCTGTCTATCATCATCATGGCCTCCTAATCATCCCCATATATACTGATTGGCTTCATCACTCTCTCTCCTTTACACCAGTAAGCTGGTGTGTGGTGGGTGTTCTAGCACAATATGGCTGCCGTCACATCATCCAGATGGATGCTGCACACTGGTGGTGGTTGAATATATTCCCCATTCCCTATGTAAAGCCCTTTGAGTGCACAGAAAAGCGCTATATTAATGTAACAAATAATGATAATCATTATTATTATTAGTAGTATTAGTAGTAGTGGAGACCTGAGTTTCTGCCATATGTGCTCTTGTTATCAAAGGAACTGATCGAAAGACTCATGTCTGCATGTTCTTTAGAGCATGTGAACAAAAGTGCTTCTGTGATCATTCAGATATTCCGTCAAACACAGGAGCTCATTGAGAAATCTCGGTGTGCTTTGGGGAAGGGTCATGGGGTCTTTTGAAAAAGTGGAGAAAGGGAAGACGGGATGGAGGGATAAACTGACTGAGGGATGAAAGAGAAAGATGAAAGACAAGGGGGTGAAAGGAAAGACGATAATAGATAGATTGGTGTGGGACCATCAGAGGAGCCAAAAGGTCAAATACTACATATCCAGTCTGTTTACATCATTCATTTGAGTCTGCTGGCACTCGGATGAACGATAGATCTATTCTTTGTTGCTTAGGAACTTTAAAGCCAACCCAAACGTAGACAAGTTACTGTTTGAGACAACAAGAGGTGAAATAAATAATGAAAAATGATGCTTCATCACTTAATCTCTTTGTTCTCATGTGTGTCAGCTCTTGCAATTCAGAGGCTGCAGCTCACACCACCAACAGATAAAAGAGAATTCCTGAGTCAAACAATACTGCACATCTGCCATTATCATGACACTACCATGATAAATAAATAAGAGCCAATTAATTACCAATTTTTAACCGTCAACAGATGTTCTGTTTTGTTAAAGCACATAGTTTCATAAAGTAAACACAAATAAACTATAATATAAAACAAAATTGTTAAAGATGTAAAGCCTGGTTCACATGGGACGATTTTAAAATTATCGGCCGATTTTCCAAACCTGAGAGACCCCACACACCCCCACACACGGCGATAAAAAAATCACGGGTCTAACAGTTTTGGTCGTACAGTGTGTGGTGCGCAGCCACACGGCAAAATCAACACATCACACACGAACCGATTTCACTCCCGAGCATTCCCAGGTCAGACGGAAAATCTCTAAAAATCCCTTGAGATCAAACGTGACTTCAGAGTAAACAATCATGGCGGACGAAGAGGATGCAGTGGTGATAGTTTGTAGTTTGTTTTTAACCGAATCCATCTCTCATAGATATGTCCATCTCCGACGTCCACCGGACTTTCTGGTGCGTCACACCGGCTGATTTTGTTTCCCGGTGCTTCCTCTGCGCCTCGTAACCTCGCTTTCTGATTGGCTACACGCCACAGTCTACAGGCTGCGTGCTCGTTTGTCCCCGGGGGACACCACACACGAGGAGAAATCGAGCCAAAAAAATCCAACATGTTGGATATCCCCGATTTGAGATTGGAGCGGTCCCGACATCCTTCCGAGCAGACGAGAGCACTCTTAACACACCACACACGGCAGGAATATCTGATCAGATTATTTTACGATAATCGGAGCATCCTTAAGATTGTCGAAGGGGGAAAATCGGGGCTAAAACCTGCCTAATTATCCTGCCTTGTGAACCAGGCTGAAGCTAATGGTCAGCAGCATGAATGTTCTGACACATTGTCCCAATGTGCGCCTCAGGGCAATGCATGTGCAAGGCTGTTGTAAGTAATGTCATGATTCCAGTTTACCTCAACTTTCAATAAAAGTGTTAACATAATGTAAAGTAAAATAAAGTAAAATGTAAAATGGCGGAATTCAATTGGACTGCATTTGACTGGCTTTAAAAATGTGTTTATTGTAATAGTATGTGAAGTATTGTTTTTTCGATTTATATTGTGATGTGAAAAAAAAAGCGTTAATACATAATTTTACCTCCCATCTAATATATATATATTTTTTTATCACCATTATATCACCATGTCCCTTTACAGGCTCTGTAAATTAATCATGAGTGACAATAAACATTTACAATTTACAATGTCACAAATTACTTTTATTTCAAATAAATGCTTTCAACATTGATAATAATAAGAAATGTTTCTTGAGCACCAAATCAGCATATTAGAATGATTTCTGAAGGATCATGTGACACTGAAGACTGGCGTAATGATGCTGAAAATTCAGCTTTGCAATCACAGGAAAAACTTTTTTTTTAATATGTTAAAATAGAAAACAGCTGTTTTAAAGTGTAACGATATTTCACAATATTAATGTTTTTTAATGTATTTTATCTTGTATACATTTTTGTTATATACAATTAAGTTGTTATTAAAATAACAATAATTTTCTTTTCCCCTTAATGATTTCAAAGTTTTTCAAGAGATTTTTATTCATCAAACCTGCTGAAGTCAGTTGTATTTCAGAGTGTCTCCCACTTCCACTGGCTCGAAATATTTCTTCATCTCCTCACTGCTAGTTAAATTCAAGACCTGCAAAGAACACACACGTCTCCACCCGCTCATTCCACTGCAATGTAAAATTACCAACCAATCTCAGTTTAAAATGTTTCCCCCTCCCCCTTCTGCAATTCATATTCTCTGATTGCCTGGGGAAAGAGGTCATTACTTCTGATTGACAGTCATTTGGCTTTGGAAAGGACCCGTTCTGAGCCTGTTAGGCTGCTGGAAATCATTAGGTAATGGGAAGCACACACTTCCAGTATAGACCCGGTGGAAAATTGTCTGACCAAAGAAAACCTAAAATAAATTGTTATTTTACTCAAGTAACTGGCTTTGTTTGTACTCTGGCATGCCCTCACACACGTTTCCAGTCGTCTATGCCATCAGACAAATTGTCTGCTACTTTACCAAAAGACCTTGAAATTACTTATCTTATTGTCTCTTAAACTTTAAAACTGCGAACTTTGGATGAGTAGACAGACTCAGTCCATCAGTGTAAGCCCCCCAGAACGCTTTGGGTGATGAGGCTGACTAAGAGACCTGATAGATTGGAAGCTGCCAGTTTGATTAAGGCCTGTGGGTTGAGATGCCTATGATAGGACCAACCCATACACACACACACATATATACACACACACACACACACACACACACACACATATATATATGTGTGTGTGTGTATATATATATATATATATATATATACAGTATACACACACACACACACACACATATATATATATATATATATATATATATAAAATGCTAATATATTTGAGTGGCTCTATTAATTTGAGATTTTTTATGACAAAAACTAAAAACTAATCACAATTATTTCCTTTGCAGAAAACGTACTCGGTTACTAACGTAACCTCGGTTCTCTCTAGAGAGGGAACGAGTACTGCGTAATATCTTACGCTATGGGGAAAACCTCTTTTACACAAGATATTGAAGCCAAAAATTATCCTTAATTTTTAAGTAATGTAAAAGGCTGTGCGGCAGCATGCAGACATAGGCAAGACGGCTCGCGCGGCTATTGGCTGCCCTGCGGCAACAGCAGCAGCCTATCGAGAGAGGCCCTGCGTGACGTGATACCCAATGGGAGCGCTTCGCGCCCATTTCGTCACGTCCCGCCAGAATAGGCGTGGCCTTGGCCTATAAATACGCTCGACAGGCTGATACAAACTGGTTTTCATCACTGAAGCGAACCAGCGCTGTTGTATGCACGGCAAGATACGCAGTACTCGTTCCCTCTCTAGAGAGAACCGAGGTTACGTTAGTAACCGAGTACGTTCTCTTACGAGAGTATCTCTCGTACTGCGTAATATCTTACGCTATGGGGAACACAATGCAACACGCCGTGCGTACTGGGATCCGACACCAAAGTCCCAAGGGTAGTAGCCCGGGGCTCATATAGTGCATAATTACCTGGTCTGGGAGGATTCAGCCTCCGAGCTCCCCTGAGGACTCGCACGACCAGGTCGTTTTTCCCCAGTGACTGGCCATACGTCGGTTTTGCAAACGCCGCTATGGCCGCCACGTATACTTTGAGCGTGGATGGGGTTATGCCGTTATCCAGCAGCTCCTGAAGGAAGGAGAGCACTTCCGTAACCCCGCAGTCTGGGGGTGAAAAGCCCTGAGCTTGACACCAGGCAGAGAACTCCGAACACTTTGAGGAATAGAGCGGTCTAGTAGACGGGGCTCTAGCCAGCGTGATTGTGTTTAACAATCCCTCTGGGAGGTTAGCGGGTACCCGTTGATGGCCCATGCATGTAGGGAACATAAATCCGGGCGAGGATGCCAAATCGAGCCCTTTGCCTGAGAGAGGAGGTCTCTCCTCACCTGTATCGGCCACGGGGCAGTGCTGGTCAGACGCATCAGGACTGGGAACCAATTCTGGTTCGTCCAGAGCGGAGCCACGAGCAGCACTGGGCATCCGTTTTCACTGATTCGTTCCAGCACTTGAGGCAGGAGCGAGACGGGGGTAAAAGCATAGAGGGGGCAGCGGGGCTATACGTGGGCCTGCTCTTGGAGAAAAAGCGTTTTCTTGGGACGCGAACAAGTCCACCTGCGCTCTGCTGAATGTCTCCCACAGCAGTTGGATCGTCTGCGGGTGCAACGACCATTCCCCTGCTGGGACATTGTTTCTGGACAGACAGTCTGGTCCCAGATTCAGGCGACCAGGCACATGCGCTTCTTTCAGTGAAAGCAGGTTGTGCTGAGGCCAGATCAGGAGGCGTTCCGTCAGACTGTAAAGGTTTCGGGACCTGATGCCACCCTGGCGATTTATGTATGCCACCACTGACATATTGTCCGACCGGACTAAGACGTGGCGGCCTTTTATCTGGGGACAAACGCGCCGTAGTGCGTTGTTGACTGCCAGCATTTCCAGACAGTTTATGTGTAGGAGCTTTTCCCGTTCTGACCACTGGCCAAAGAACGGTCTGCCCTCGAGCAGCGCTCCCCATCCCGATGTGGAGGCATCCGTGGACACCACCATCACACTCGAGGGAGTCCCCAGACTCACGCCTGACTGACACCAGTCGGCTATTTTCCAAGGTTCCAGAGCCGAAACGCATTTCATGTCGACCCTGAGGCGAAACAGACCAGAGGTCCATGCCCAAGGTGGAACTCGCGCTTTCAGCCATAACTGCAGTGGGCGTATGCGAAGCAGGCCCAGCTGAAGTACCGAAGATGCCGAGGCCATGAGGCCCAGCATTTTCTGAAACCTTTTGAGCGGGACTATAGAGCCGTGGCGAGAGGATTTCGCGGCACGCTGAATGTCCAGTTCGCGCTCCGGCGACAGACGTGCTGTCATAGACATCGAGTCCCGCACTGTTCCCAGACAAGAGATTTTTTGGCTGGGAAACAGCGAACTCTTCGCCCAATTGACTGTGAGACCCAGATTCTCGAGATGCTCGAGGAATGTGGTTCTGTGTTCTATGAGCTATGAATGTGATCGAGCTAGAATCAGCCAATCGTCCAAGTAGTTCAAAACTCGCATGCCCTGAAGTCTCAGGGGTGCGAGGGCCGTGTCCATGCACTTCGTAAATGTGCAGGGTGCTAGGGATAGGCCGAATGGTAGGACTGTGTATTGATATGCCTGGCCCTCGAAGGCGAATTTCAAGAATCGCCTGTGACGTGACGCTATTTGATTTTGGAAAAAGGCGTCTTTCAGATCTATTGACATAAACCAGTCTCCCTGGGGCACTTGGGTGAGGATCTTACTGGTTGTCAGCATTCTGAACTGGCGCTTCATAAGCACTCTGTTCAGCTGTCGCAGATCTAGAATGGGTCTGAGACCCCCGTCTTTTTTCGGTACCAGAAAATATCTGCTGTATAGCCCCCCTTCGTTCTGAGCCTGAGATAAAGGTTCTATGGCCCCTTTGCTCAGCAGTTTCGCTATTTCGGCTCGAAGTAGATGAGATACTTCATTATTTACCGTGGTTTCGACTTGCGCCGTGTAACGGCGGGGATGTCGAGCGAACTGTAGCGAATAGCCTCTTCTTATAGTGTTCAACACCCATTCTGATACCCCGGGAAGCTTTGCCCACGCCTCTGCGTGAATAGCTAGAGGTAGAATGAAATCCGGGTTTTTACAGTGTTTACGGTGTGCGAGGCGGGAGGCGCGCCGACCATGGCGGGCAGCCTGGTCGCGCTCGAATTCTCTATGACAGATTGTGGAGAGAGAGCGAGCGGGACAAACCCCATGGGGTTGAGCGTGTCTGTGAGGGAATGTGGGCGCGGGACCGCGGGCACACTCACTGCACTGAAAACACCGTCGGCTCGTGCTGACTGAATGTGTGTCGGTTTCATTTTACAGAAACCGAGGGACACGTATCGTGTAGTGTTTGTGGGCACTGTGTCGTGGGCACATTCACTACATTATTGACAAAATTGACATGAGTCGATTTTATTTGTGCTAGCTCTGAACTGTGGCGGGCTGTGTCTGTGTGTGGGAATGGGCACTGAGACGTGGGCATTCTTACAACACTCATAACACCATCGGCCGTGGCCGGAATACCAGAAAATACACTCTTTTTTGGGGATTTATCTGGGTCGCCGTAAAAATGGCGTTTGTGTGCAGGCAAGCGGGCTGTGGTGCCGGCTTGTTTACTGCGAAATACACTGGAACAGTCACATTGTTTGGAACTGAACGAGCAAGACGTTTCAATGGAGTCTGGCCGCAGCGAGACTTAAACACCGTGGGTCGTAGCTGACTGTATGTGTTGGTTTCGTTTTACAGAAACCATGGTACATGCAGTGTGTAGTGTTTGTGGGCACTGGGTTGTGGGAACATTCACTACATTTAATGCACAATTGACATGAGTCGACCTCATTCGTGCGAGCCCTGCACTGTGGCGGGCTGTTTTTGTGTGTAGAAATGAACACTGGGCTGTGGGCATTTTTATTACACTCATAACACCATCGGCTGTGGCCGGAATACCAGAAAATAAACTGCTTATATGATTTTTCTGGGTCGCCGTGGAAACGGCATTTGTGTGCAGGCCATTGTACCGGCTTGTTTACTGCAAAATACACTGGAACAGTCGCATTTTCTGGAACTGAACGAGCGAAAGTTCGGTGGAAGTCTGGCCGCAGCGAGACTTTTTTTTTTTTATCTGCTGCTTGAGCTGCGATCCAACACAGGTCTCTCGTGCAGATAAGAGAGCGTCATCACAGTTTTGTGTGTGTGTGTTGCCGTTTGTTTGCAGGCGTGCGTGTTATACAACAAGCTCATTACTGCAATATTGACATTTTCAGCCGCTCAGACTACGAGGAGCTGAGAAATGTTTGAGAAATGGAGACTGGTCCGGCCTCGGCGGGACAAAAACACACTCTTTCCTCATTTCGCCAGTGACGCGTGCCCACGGGTTGAGAGCGTCGTCACAGTTTTGTGTGTTTCGGCGTTTGTTTGCAGGCATGCGTGTTATACAACAAGCTCATTGCCGCAATATTGACATTTTCAGCCGCTCAGACTACGAGGAGCTGAGAAATGTTTGAGAAATGGAGATTGGTCCGGCCTCGGCGGGATCAAAACACACTCTTTCCTCATTTCACCGGTGACGCATGTCCACAGGGGGCGGGGTAGCTTTCTTGTAACGTAAAGAAAGCTAGCCGCGCCGCGGTTTTGATGCTGGCCCGTTTCCCTGACGACTCGCGGGCAGAGGGGGGGGGGTCCACAGAGCTCGCCCAGTCCTCATTGTCCGACGCCAGGATAGAGCAGCTGGCCTTCTCTACAGATCTCGTCGTCATTAACGGCGGAAGCGGCGGCGCGCGGCGGCCGATGTCCGTCAGCAAGCGACTCGAGTGAAGCTGGTGAAGCTGGCGGGCGAACCGGCGAGCTTTCACGGGCTGGAGAAGGCTCGGGGACCCGCTGAGTACGGCGCTTTTACAGCGCGGCACTACAGCGGGTGGAAGAGCAGGCTCTGAGAAGGATGCCAGGCGAGTCCTCAGAGTCACCATGGGTATCAGCTCATAATGAGGGCATTCGCTGTCAGCGAGCGCGAGAGCCGCGTTATTCTCACCCAGGCAGGAAGCGCAGATGACGGTCCCCGGTGCTGAGTGTGGCTCGGCACGAGCCGCAGGGTGTTTGCATCTTTAAAAAGATGCAGCTCTTTTAGGAGAGAGAGAGATATACAGTGAACGGCGAACAAACACTCTTAGCATTGAAAGGATATAGACGCCGGAAAGCGTAGCAGGTACGGCAGCTGAAGGTGGCGAGGTGAAGGCCAGCGGCTTCAGGCTTGAAGGCTCATCCTGCAGAAGGCTTTCTGTCAACGGCGCGGCTTCTTACTCCGGATCCAGCGATGCAGTAGTGCTTCGCTGAAGAGATGAAAATCAGTTTTTATCAGCCTGTCGAGCGTATTTATAGGCCAAGGCCACGCCAGGCCAGGCCAAGGCCACGCGAAGCGCCCCCATTGGGTATCACGTCACGCAGGGCCTCTCTCGGCTGCTGCTGTTGCCGCAAGGCAGCCAATAGGCGCGCGAGCCGTCTTGACTATGTCTGCATGCTGCCGCACAGCGTTTTACATTAATTCAAAATTAAGGATAATTTTTGGCTTCAATATCTCGTGGAAAAGAGGTTTTCCCCATAGCGTAAGATATTACGCAGTACGAGAGATACTCTCGTAAGAGAACTACAGGGATTTAAATGTTATTATTCACGTAATCATAACAGAAGAAGTGTCTGCATGTAAAATTTCACATTGTGTCCATATATTGAAAGTAATTTTGGTGCGCATAATGGAATTGAACGATCTGTATAGCCAGCAGTTTGTCTAACTATCAGCATGTGATGTGTTCCAGATAGAACGACAAAGTGTGCAAGACAGCCATTATCTTCATTTACATCTACTCTACGCCATGAACAAGAGGACAGTCATACATAATTATACAGCCTGTATCTGAGGAATCAGCATATTTCAAATTATTAACACAAACATCACTTTAAATGCAAAACAAAAAATAGCCTATATGCTCATTTTGCTTCCATAATTGGCATATTTCTATAAAGCTATGTAATGATTTAAAAAAGAAAAGTTGTTCGTTTTATCCATCATGAACTGACTAGAGGGGCTCCGTAATTACATTTGGATTACAAAGAAAAATATTTGTATTAAAACATAACATACACAAACAAATCTTTACAATAATACAGCAAAAAAGCAATTTGATTTTGACTTCAAAATTAAGCATCCCAAATGCAAGAATCAAGCATACAAACATTAATACAAACAAGAAACCAAGACAGCATGTCATGACAACTCTCGGAGTGTTTGGCATGGTAATGGATATGATGATGTTAAAATGTCTGGTCTTGGGGAAATAGATCTACTATGTTGCTTCTGCTGCTGTTCTTGTTGCTGTTGCAGAGCAAGTTTATGACTTGCTACTGCCAATACATACACGACACACAGCTGTGAGCATGTAAGACATGCTGCTGCAGCACAATATAGCCGTGGCAAGCATGACGCGGCCGAGGGCCGTGAGAAAGGCGCAAGGCCGGTGCCGTGATTGATAATGAGCGTCACCTGCACACAACACCGGCCTTGTATCTCTCACGGAGGAGCAATGGAAGCATAATAGGAGGAGCGATGACAGAGAAGGACGAGAGAGGACCAGGCATGGGACATTTATGTTATGTTTTGTTTGTGTGTGTGCGGCAGTCGTCTGTGAAGGGCTGCCGCTTTACTTCAGTTTTTGTGCTTGTTTATTTTATAATAAAAAATTTGTGAAACATTCGCCGGTTCCTGCCTCCTTCTCTCCTTATCAACTAACTTTGTTACATTAACATACATTAATTACCTATAGCAGATCTATACAGGTGGAGCTGGGGAAGATGGAGGGTTTCTGAAAGCGTGCTGCAACTGCTACAGCAAACACTGACCAAGTATTTGGAAGTTGAGCATACAAACTCATTGGCTGCTGATGCAACAGAAACCAATTAACTGTGCCTTGTGGAGAACGATGTGATTGCAAGGAGATTGAGTTAAGGACCTATCAGACTGCACCATCTAGAGTTTCATGACAGAACGTTCCATGATGCAATTCACTCACTATTTTTTAAAAGTTGTCAAAAACCTGCAAATGACACCACACCGGGGGCTCCGCGAGTTGTGTTGGTGTGAAGAGGTTGATTCAGGTGGCAGAGGACTCTAATTAATTGTTTGGGTGCTGTAAATCTCACCATCTTATGCTGCTACAAAATGCAATTTACTGCACTGCCCTTCAGCCCTGGCAAACAGCGAAAAGCAATCTAGATAGAAATGCTGCACAATCAAATGACCATGGATGCCAGCTTTGCACACATACACACACACATGCATGCTACCATGTCCCCACAAACGCATTTGATAAGAAATAGTTACATTTGGTCAAAAAACTAATTTCTGGACATGACAACACAGTAGATTTAATGCTCAAGGAATTTGTATTAGACGTCAGGCTCATAAAAACAGGCTAATTTAGTATCGATGCACTTAACATGATAGAACTTTCCGGTCTACTGAGGACTACCTGACATATTGAACTCCGTGGGGCTAATGACCATGTGACTAGCAGCTGTTTTGAACAGACAGGAGTCTAATGAATGCATATTAACAGCACCAGGTCAAAGAGATTGAGTTCATTGTTCAATAAATTATAAATCTGTCCAGCTTGAGATTCTTCTTTTTAGGATTAAAATAATTTTCCCTACAGCTGTGCAGAAAATTACTCTGGGTCAACTTTGGTTATCCCTATGGTCAACTTCACATTTAATTCTGCTATCATAAGTGTTAAAAGTCAGCAGATTTGGGGCCTGGGATTTTCTACTCAGTATTTATAGACATTTTTCAGTTGTAAAAATTCAGATGATTCACATTCTATTCCATTCTGTTTTATATCTAGTTGAAGTTTGTTTATCAGGTGAGATCCATCTATTACAGAAAGAATTGTGCATTTCAAATGTGACTTATGTGCAGTTCAATTTCACACATGCGCCCAAAATAATGCTTTTGTGTTTGTATGTAAGAGATTTTAAAACTCATTTTCCAAACTTTCATCATATCCATATGATCATTACTCATCAGTTAGTGTGCTGCAACAGTTTGTAATAGATTGCATTAGAGTCGTCATGTCCACGGAGACTAAAATTCATCAGCAAAGAGGGGCTGAACTTCATGTGTTTGTGATTCTGGCCTAAACTGGCGCAGACATTGTGGGCAAAACCCTGGCAAATGAGCCCACAGGGATCCTATTATTCCCCTCTCACACACTCCACATGGGAAATACTCCTATTATGCCGTGTTGTTGAAACACTTACCAACGTGCATGGTACACTGATGGAGAAGCATGGAAGATTTTCCGCTTGCAGCAACACTTTTGCCTACATTCATTCTCCCAAAAGAGGTGCCAGTTTTGTTGGAGTCTGAATTTTGGCCCGTCTTATTATTAGACTGTGAAAGTTGAGGAATGTGGTCTATATAAGAGATAATGTAAAGTCACAAAAAAAAACACAAAGCAAGTAGTCATGAAATATTAATTTTATTGTATGAATAGAAAGAGACAGCAGGGTGAAATGGAAGACATGGAACTAGCACAGTGTAGGAGATTGGTTGCCAGGGACAAAAAAGTCAAAAACATTATTTATCAATCATTATGTAGGGGATTCATGACTATACATTATCCAGCTTATGGTAATTCACCCAATAAGTAAATGATTTTATAATCTTGTAGGTTATCTAAAAAATCGTCCATTTCAATGAACAAAACAATCAAACTAGCAACAAGAAGAATACTTCAACATTACAGTAATATTAATATAGATTTTTTCTTTAACTACAATTAATAACTCAGAAACAAAAGTTGCATCAAGGTTTCTTTTTCTTATCCCACATAATGTTCCGAATACCTATTTACAAGACTTTCAACGCACTTTAAATACCATTAGAAAGCACAAATACTCCCTGTGAGTGCAGGACATATAAAGGATAAAATTAACAAGTAATGCTGCCATCTCTGTCCCTCAAGACCTCCAATTAGTAAGAACTCAATAGAGTACAATAAGCACTTTAGTGCTGCCTCATTAAATTGTGTGTGGATCAGAGAGAGATGGATGGGGAGCAAGGGAAGTAGAGAGAGAGAGAGAGAGAGAGAGAGAGAGAGAGAGAGAGAGAGAGAGAGAGAGAGAGAGAGAGAGAGAGAGAGAGAGAGAGAGAGAGAGAGAGAGAGAAATTGGTTGGCTACTCTGTGTTTACCGTGTCCAATCTCATGGCTTGACGGTTTGCCATGGCTGAAATGTTTGGCCTCAGGTTCCTGCTGTTGCCATAATGCAAATGCAGCTCTCTGTTTCGTAAGTTTTTTTTTATTTTTATTTTTTTGTGCGTCACTCAGAGAGTCATGACAGATTCAGATTTGTCTTTGGATTATTATTTCTCTCAGGGCAGACTCGAACAAGCAACTATTTGACAGCAGCCCAACATCAAACTGTGGCTTTCGGTTTCAACTCAGAGTAAAACACTGATTTGGAGTAACATCTTGTGGCATGATGCATATCAATATTTTGTCTGTTAACATCCTGTTATTTGATGATTCCCGGGATGTCCCAGGATTGCCCACATAGTTCACTGTCTGTCAGATGTATATTACAAACAAAACATTCTCGATCTGGTGAGGTAATCTGAATCGCTGGCTTTATAAACTCTCATAAGCAAATTTGGATATTATTGTAAATAACATTTACATATTACATTCACAATTTAAAAGTAAATGCATTTATAAAATAAAAATGTTTTCGCCATAAAGTGAATCATTATAAAGGTCTGAATGCTAATCCTAAATGATAACAAACATAATATGAGACTATTATAAAGGAACACATTTCTGGTTTGGTGTTGATATAGGTGTACTTGAGATTTACTAATTGGGCAGGGGAACCAAAGACAAAGAAAAGGCTTGGAAACATTGATTCAGGAGTTTATTGCAGCATAAGGAGCACCTGTTATTTGAAACTATTGCATCCAATAAAGTTCTAACTCAGTTAGTTTTTATGAGAAGGATTGTGCTGCAAGGGATTTTATTGCATTTTAAATAGATCTTACAATAAAAAAATATATATTCTCCAATTTGCCTTTTCATATATTTAAAAAAATATAGATATTTTATCAACCATGTGTCTATTTTCCGACTGTTTTCCAAATAAGTGTTAATACCCGAGCATGGATTTTTAATTTGTCTCATAAATTTGCTCATTACTTCCATTCTATTAATTAGCATACTGTTAGCACTGAAGAAACAGGTATCCAACCATCCCCATCTTAGTGCCAGTGCATGATGGAAAGGACAGAATGCCAGCATTAATTTGCCCTGTTTTAAAAGCAGCTCGACATGTGGCCAAGAATGTGTCACACTGTGTTGATGACAGCCAATGAAAGTCTGAGCCGTGAAACATGGCAGTGTGGCCACCATTCACCATTTGCGCTTCTGCAGCTTTCCCTTAAGGACAGACATCTTTGTGCCATCAAATGTGGACTGTGGACAATCATTAGTCATTTGATTGACTTTGTTCTTTTTTCATTTCTGAGAATGTTATTATTGTAATTCAAACCTGCCAAATTTACCTCCAAATTAGATCATACATAATACAGTGATTAATATAATACATTATATATTATTACAGCACCTCTCTCCACTGTCTGGTTAGTTCCTGTTTCCGAAATACGAAATGTGCTGTGACTGGCTAGCTGGCCCAGTGTGTTGTAATTGGCACTGTGTGTAAATGTCACACTCCTTACCATAACCCGAGTTTCATCTGCTCAGGTGTATGTATGAAGAATGCTGTCAATTTCAAACCAATTCAGTCCCGATTCAGACTGTGCTAACTGTGGTGCGTCATCAAAGGAACACGCCGACTTTTTGCTACTTTAGCTTATTCACCGTATCCCCCAGAGTTAGATAAGTCCATACATACCTTTTTCATCTCCGTGCGTGCTGTAACTCTGTTTGACAGACCCAACACTAGACTAGCTTAGCACAAAGACTGGATGTAAATGGCAACAGCTAACATACTAATCCCAATAAGTGACAAAATAACACAAACATTTTCCTATTTAAATGTTGTGATTTGTATAGTCACAGAGTGCACAAATCACAAGTTCATATGAGACACAGCCATCTTTTAACCGTATTGGGAACTATATTCTCAGAAGGCGAAGCACTGCTACTTGGGCGAAGTTATAACCGCAGCACCTGAGACGCACCGTTGTTTCTTCCGTCAACAAAACCAACGTGTCTAACTAGCTAGTAGCGGACGTGAATGGTGATCATGGCTGACTTTGAGGAATTGTCAGATGATTTTTACTTGGTATCAAACCAAAATCCAGAACCATATCGTTTCGAGCCAGAATGCACAGACGAGGAATTACAAACTTTGGAAGCTGATAGACAAGATAGTCATCTAAAAACATAACGGAACACTTACCACAGCCGCAGGTGATCTACTTTGTCCTGTCTGTGCTATCGATGGGATGGCCGTATCCTTCAGCACACGTTTCATGGTCCGTGTGGCAAATTCCAATTTTTCAAAATAGTCGTCATCAGTGAAATGTACTGAGCAAACACGATGGTCCTTGATGATATCTCTCCAGGTGTGTTTGTATCAATATCCAGAGCAAGTAAGTTAGCTATTGATTCGTATTACCTGGTCTCTCCTGTTTATTGTCGCAGCTCTTTACAATACAGCGAACACCCATGATTTTAAACTATGCTTTTACTATCTAGTAATTGCTGACTCTATTACTCCAACTCTGAACGAACTCTCTGCTCCTCACCACGGCGTATCTCAGGTGCTGCGGTTATCACTCAACCCAAGTAGCAGTGCTTCGCCTTCTGAGAATATAGTTCCCAATATTTATACGGTTAAAAGATGGCTGTGTCTCATATGACCTTGTTATTTGTACACTCTGTGACTATACAAATCACAACATGTAAATAGGAAATTGTTTGCGTTATTTTGTCATTTATTGGGATTAGTATGCTAGCTGTAGCCATTTACATCCAGTCTTTGTGCTAAAGCTAGGCTAGCGGTGGGTGCGTCAAACAGAGTTACAGCATGCACAGAGATGAAAAAGGTATGTGTGGACTTATCTAACTCTGGGGGATATGGTGAATAAGCTAAAGTCCAAAAAAGTTGGCGTGTTCCTTTAAAAAGTAATGCAGGAAGTAATGCAGGACTAATGAGTTCTACATTAACACTTCAGCTACTGCTATTAATTAATATAAAAACAAGCTTAACTAATCAGTAAGTAAAATCGAATTTAGGACTAAGATAGTTCCTTAGGTAATCAATAATTACTTAATGAGATTCGCATCAATAAGAACTAGGTAATTATGACAAGTTATAAAGAATTACTAATGAATTACTAATCAGAACATTAACGTGTCTAAAACTTTAGCAATTGTCTTTTTTTTACTCTCAACGTGGTCATAAAATGCATCACTAATTACTCAAGTGTTACCTAGTCTTACAAAGCCTACAGTAAACACTACATCAATACTATGAAGTTATTTTATCGTTGCAGTTCTTGGAAAGGGGAAGTTGAAGTTGCGATTATTTGAAGAAATATTTTCACATTTGTTCTGCAACATAAAATATACAAATTCATACCTCAAACATGAACTTTAAAATTGGTTTGTGTTTTTAAAAATTAAGTTGCTAACAAGTTGCTAAATAAAGAATACAGCAACCAAACGCATGCATAAGTTTACATGCTTTATGAATAGGAAAACCATTATGTATTAACTAGTGAGCACCTTTGATGGATGACCATGTCATTTAATTTGTTGCAAAAAAACATGAATGTCTCCAAGTAAATATTAAAATAGTGTTAATTAGGGTTAATGCTAATTTTCTAATGGGTTTGAGAACTGCACTGTTGATGTCACTGGAAACTTGGTGCATGCTGTGAGGCATTAGCAACTACAAATTGAGATTAGCATATCAAATAACTTTGAGTCACACAACACAAAGATGCAGAAAACAAAATATCAAACTCACATAAAGGAACTGATTCTGATTTCTGGCCAAAAGCCAGCAAGAAATATTACATGTAAACAAACGTCCACACATAACCGTACCTCTCCTTTATCAGACATCGCATTCATCTCCCTATATGAGGCCAAGGATAGGGCATGATTAGGGGCAATGAACTCTCCCAGCAGGGCCTGGCAATAAGCCCTCAGATCTCTGCGGGGGAGAGGGGCAAGGTGAAGACAGAAATTCAACCCTCCGGTCCTCCCTCACCTGTCCCTGTCTCCTACAATCCATCCCAATGCTTGCAGTCGCAGTAAGGCTGAAGGCTGGAATAATCACTCACATCCCCCGGCTGCAGTAACTTCCATTAGTATTCCACACCTATGAAGTTTAATCCACAGTGGGAGAACACAGCATCTTCCACATAGCTATTTTAAAACAGACACACATAAAACAAGCAAATACCAGAGTACACTCTATTAATATCTAACACAAAAATATGTATGTCAACAGGATTTTATTTGGCTTAATTTAGGTTAAAATAATATCATTAACAAATTAACCCGACTGCCATAAGACATTCTAGGATAAGTAACTACCATCTATTAGAGTATTAGTAGACTGTCTGTTTTATACCTGCTAACACTTTATTTTGATGCTCACCCAACAGACATTCTACTGAATATATTTAACTTTACAACTACATGTCAACTTACTAACCCTAAACCGAACACTCTAGTGAGAGTTATTAAACATGTAGTTGCAAAGTTACTTTTAGTCAGTAGAATGTCTAAAGTGCACCATCAAAATAAAGTCTAGCCAGATAAGGTTGCATTGATACCACTTTATAATAGTGTTCAAATCATTAACATTAGTTAATGCATTAAATATCATGAACTAACAAAGATTAAAAAAATACTTATATAGCATGAACTAATAATTAATTTAAATATGAATGTCTGCATATGCTAATAAATATGTGTACTTTTCAAATTGTATAAATAAATGAAAATGATTAATAATTAACAAATATTAATTCGGGGGGGGGGTTGTTGAGCGCAGTCTCAATGATACCCCCGGCCTGCGAGGGGCGATCGGGGTATGTGGCAAGCAGGACGAGACTGTGAGAGAGTATACAGTAGTTTTAAAAGCCAACAGTGTTCAGTAAAGGTCAATGCAGTATGTGCCCTGGCATTCAGTGGCACATTTTCCTTAAGCAGCATCGACTGAACTTATGTACAATCATGTACAGCAATAATTTCCAGCTTAACTCATCAAGAGCAGAATGTTTCAGACATGCTCAGCACAACAGGACCCTAAAAGGCATCCGTGTTTGATTCTGCAAAGCTTCAAGGTCATGTGATTTCTCTGCCTCTGAAATGAGCAGCAAAAACAATCCAACACACTTTTGTCAATGTGAGAACCTGGAGTATGTGTTTTATTCGCTTCCAATTTAAATGCAAGTTTTAATCAATAAAACTTAAACATTTGCGGTCAAACCGCAGGCCCACTGGTGGCAGGTAATCTTTAATTTGATACATCTGGCACATTTGACAGTATCACCCGTCAGCGCAGCAGGATATGGCCGCAGAACCTCCATTATGCATCAGCATTTCCAGCACTGCATGTCAGTTAGACTTAGGGTAGATCAGCCACAGCTGGGAGAAAGTTCAGTCACTATATCAGACAAACCATCAACTCCAACGGGTATTTTTCTCTTTCACTCTTTCTCTTTCACTCCTCTGCACTGCCCCTTTCCTTGTAAGGTGGCATGCGTCTTGCATACATCCAGCCTTCCCTCCTCTTTGTTCTCTCTCTCTCTCTCTCTCTCTCTCTCTCTCTCTCTCTCTCTCTCTCTCTCTCTCTCTCTCTCTCTCTCTCTCTCTCTCTCTCTCTCTCTCTCTCTCTCTCTCCCTCTCTCTCTCTCTCTCTCTCTGCACCTGTCTTATGGGTCACCAGTCACTCTGATGGGCTCTAAAAGCAGACATGCCCATTCTCTGAGAGGTAGTGGAGCAATGTCTGCTGTAACAAACACATACACACACACATTCAGACCAAAAACACCTGCTGGGACAAGCACAAACTAAAAACATCTCACACTGAGAACCTGACAGATGGAAATGGACATCGGCGCACACTGTCACCTCATTTACAGCGCATAAATAAACAGTGCTTTTCAACTGGATTTGCTTCCGAATCCTGTTTTTACATTGGATTTCAAGTGTTGACCTAACACACTACCAAAAAATGTTTGTCAAACAAACATTGAAATAAAAAAATAAATATTTACCATATACTGTACTGTAAACCACACCATGGTCGTTACAAACCATCCGTTTGTCACAAGTGGGCCCAGATTTAATTTTGTCTGGCATGTCCATTTACATAAGAATCTGTCTTTATTTGACTAGTTTCAACATAGTGAGAAATGAATTTGTGCCAAAAAAAAAATGTTCAGAACCGAACAGAGAATCCCTTTTGAAGTCCTGAATCGAAATTTAATAGACAGCAAACAGAATTTGAATTGAAAAGAACATGATTTCTATTTGAATGCAAAGAGGATACATTAAATGCACTATTGAACTGTTGATATTCATACAGCATGACTAATTTAACATACAGACAGACAGACAGACAGACAGATAGATGCATTACGTTATATTTTCAAATGTTGCAGTCTATTGTCTCATTCGGCCCAAAAAATGACACCCTCAACCATCAATTTCTGGACCCCATATTTAATTATTTAGCTGTGCTGTTTCTTTCTGGAGAGTGTGTGACTGGTTGAGGGATTCAACATGCTCCAATAACAGATTACATCACAGAGCGCCGGTCAGAGAAATTCACAGAATTTACTAGAGGTTTTGGCAGATCTCACCATGTAATTTACTGAAGTAGGAGCTCTGCTCCCCTCATCTCTTCCAGGCAGATTAATTTCATATCCAGTGTCACATTGTGTTTTGTTTTTCCTAGTAAATATTAAAGTCTCCCTGTAGAATCAGATAAGACCACAAAACACACAGAGTGCACTATTTCAGAAATACTAGATGCCAGTTGGAGGATAGCAATAAGTCTATCGCTCTCTCAAACATCATTTGAATGTGGATGGTTTACTATGCTGCTTTAGGTGAAGTAAGTCATTTCTACATCAAAAACAAATAAAAGAAACACACTTCACCAGTTCACCTTCAAAGCAATATTAGTTTACTTTCTTGCTAAAGCTAGTTTATGCTGGTTAGTTCAGTTTTCCTGTTTAGGCACACTGAAAATAATGCTGATCACCAGCATTGATTTAACAGTTTGACTGAGCTTGTTAGTCATCGGCGGCGTAGTGAGACTCTCTCTTTCTTGGCATTATAATCTGTGGCAATTTTGGCAAGTACTTTATTGCCATGATTGTTTTACATATAATATTGCCAAAGCATCAATATAAGTAGCAACAGGAAACAAAGGGAAAACATAAATATGATGTCATAATGGTAAAATAAAATAATATAGCAATTTACAAAAAAATATAAAAGAATAAAACAAACATTCAACAAGACATTACTAAACATTAGCAATATATTCATGTACACAGAAAACTAAATATGGTGATCACAGCAGTAGCTGGTTTATGATTGTGTGCAGCTCAATATTACTTTTACAGCAACACATATATGTCCTCTCCACCAGTCCTCCATTTTTCAAGCTTTAATTGAATTTTGAAGTTTTGAAATTGTTTTGAAGAATTTCACTATTATTAGATTTCTGGCAGTGAAGCAGAAATTGTCTCAAGCTCACCAGTATCACAAAGAGCACAGGCTTTTTATTCCTTTGGAATCCATATTCTCTCTCTCTCTCTCTCTCTCTCTCTCTCTCTCTCTCTCTCTCTCTCTCTCTCTCTCTCTCTCTCTCTCTCTCTCTCTCTCTCTCTCTCTCTCTCTCTCTCTCTCTCTCTCTCTCTCTCTCTCTCTCTCTCTCTCTCTCTCTCTCATATTTTCAAAGTAGGGCAGCGGCAGGTGAAAGCTGGAGTTCTTGATCTGCTGGCTTGGCCAATGGCTTGTTTTCCAGCAGTGATCTTCAGTGCCTGGGAGAGCAGTTTCTCAACTCTCACCGTTGCATGTCATTAATCAGGATTCTCACTAAACCCAGAGTCCAAATGATTCTAATTACTTTTCATTATGGTCCTTCTGGCCCAGGGATACTGCTGCTTTCTGTCCCTTCATCAGAAGATGCACCAGCCAGAAGCATTCAAGAGAACGTCCTGGTTGCGTATGCAACCCACCGTTCCCTGAAGGAGGGAACGGAGGACGTAGTCGACGCCGACTGAAATGGGATCACGCTAGGGAGCCTATCGTCTTCGAGTATTATTGAACGAGCCAATACACATTGGCGTGCGAGTTTTGCATCTCACACTCCGCCCCGCAGCGCGGGTATAAATACGGAAGTGGATGCACGCACCATTTGCTTTTCGCTGAGGAGCCGAGCGTAACTCGGAGTCAGCGGTGGTCCAGCGGTAGTGGCAAGGGGACTACGTCCTCCGTTCCCTCCTTCAGGGAACGGTGGGTTGCATACGCAACCAGGACGTTCACTTTCAGTCGATAACGTCGGACGTAGTCGACGCCGACTGAAATGGGATCAACCCTTGAACACGCCACTAACGCTGCCACCTTCCAGTGCCTAGACAAAAGCCTTCTGATCCTCCCGACGTTCTAGCGGAAAAGGACAGGGCTTAGGCCAGGAAGTCGCTGCTGTTCCACAAGACCCACTCAGTTAGACTTGGTAACACTGGGAAAGCGTGCCCAACATTGGAAGGAAGGGACGCTGCGGAAGCCCAACCAACCCGAAAGGGGGGGGGGGGGGGGGGGAATACACATATGAACTGGGCGGAGGGCCGGGCAGTATAACATATTGAATGTCACTGGGGTGGCTCCAGCCTAGAGAGGGGGGAAACACACCAATTTACAGTGACGGCAGGACTCTGCCAAGGGAAAGACACGGGCTCACTTTGGGGAGCCGTATCGTGGAAGAATACACATATGGGGTCGCCGTAAGGACCGCAACATATGGACCCAGCCTAACACGGGTTCCACACTGCATACGAGTGGTAGGCCTAACACCAGACGTTCCGCCACGTCCGACGTTGGGGGGGGGGGTACGGAGGAGCTCAACAGGTTCCGGACAAGGGAATTCAACCGGAGCGAAACGGCGCACGTATCCGGTCCGTAAGAGGGGAATGGCGCAGCAAGCCGACACTGAACCGGGGCTCACGGTGTTACTGGCTTCTAAGAGAAGAGAGCACACGGGAAGCAACCGGTTCGACACGTAGGCTATAACATCTGTCAGCGAGGCACCCTGCGCCAACGCCCAAGAAGCGGCAACACTCCTTGTGGAGTGAGCTCGCAGTCCGGGGGGACAGGGTTCACCTTGGGACTCATACGCCAAGATGATGGCATCCACTATCCAGTGGGCCAACCTCTGCTTGGAGACAGCCTTTCCCTTCCGCTGATCTCCATAACAGACGAAGAGCTGCTCTGAGGTCCTAAAGCTTTGCGTTCTGTCCACGTACAAGCGCAGAGCGCGAACGGGGCAGAGAAAAGCCAGGGCTGGGTCTGCCTCCTCCGGGGGCAGCGCTTGCAGGTTCACCACCTGGTCCCGAAAGGGGGTGGTAGGAACCTTGGGCACATATCCAGGCCGGGGTCTCAGGATAACGTGAGAGTTAGCCGGCCCGAATTCCAGGCACGATTCGCTGACCGAAAATGCGTGCAGGTCCCCTACCCTCTTGATGGAGGCCAAAGCAAGTAGGAGAACTGTCTTTTGGGACAGAATTTTTAACTCTGCTACCTGCAAAGGCTCGAAGGGCGGTCTCTGCAGTGCGGTTAGCACCAGAGATAAGTCCCAAGAGGGTATAGAGGGGAGGCGAGGCGGATTCAACCTCCTCGCTCCCCTCAGGAACCTGACGATCAAGTCATGCTTCCCCAGGGATTTCCCGTCTACTGCATCGTGATGTGCGGCAATAGCGGCGACATACACTTTGAGGGTGGAGGGGGACAGCCGATGCTCCAAAGCCTCTTGCAGGAAAGAAAGCACGGAAATGATCGAACACCTTCGGGGGTCTTCTCCTTGAGAAGCACACCACTCAACGAACAGTTTCCACTTCAGGGAGTAAGCAAGCCTCGTAGAGGGAGCTCTCGCTGAAGTGATGGTATCTACGACTGCCTGTGGTAGACTACCTAGAACCTCCGCGTCCCGTCCAGGGACCACACATGGAGTCTCCAATAGTCTGGACGCGGGTGCCATATGGTGCCCCGTCCCTGAGAGAGTAGATCCTCTCTCAGAGGAATAGGCCAGGGAGGAGCTGTCGAGAGGAGAAAAAGTTCGGGGAACCAGGTTCGGTTGGGCCAATAAGGGGCAACTAGCAAAACCTGCTCCTCTTCCTCCCTGACTTTGCACAGTAGTTGTGCAATAAGGCTCACTGGGGGAAACGCATACTTGCGGAGGCCCCGGGGCCAGCTGTGAGCCAGTGCATCCGTCTCGAGGGAATAAAACAACTGGCAATGGGACGAGTCCGGAGAGGCAAACAGATCTATCTGTGCGGCCCCGAAGTGGTCCCATATCAGCTGGACCGCCTGGGGATGGAGCCGCCATTCTCCCGAGGCCACAATCTGTCGTGAGAGCTCGTCGGCGGCACTATTGAGCAGGCCAGGGATGTGAACGGCACGAAGCGACCTCAGATGCTTCTGACCCCATAGGAGGAGGTGGCGGGCGAGTTGTGACATGCGACGGGAACGTAGACCACCTTGGCGGTTGATGTACGCAACGGTCGCAGTGTTGTCCGTCCGGACCAGTACGTGTTTGCCGAGCAGCGTCGTCCTGAGGCGTCTCAAAGCAAGGAGCACTGCTAACAACTCGAGGCAGTTGATGTGCCAATGCAGGCGGGACCCCGTCCAGGTGCCAGCTACTGCATGCCCGTTGTACGTGGCCCCCCAGCCGGTGTTGGAGGCGTCTGTGGAGACCACAGCATGCCTGGACACTTGTTCTAGGGACACACCGGCCCGGAGAAACGAAAGGTCCGACCACGGGCTGAAGGTTTGGAGGCAGGCCGGGGTGATTCTCACAGGGAGCGTGCCTCTCTGCCACGCCCACCTCGGGACTCGGTCGCGAAGCCAGTGCTGGAGTGGTCTCATATGAAGCAGGCCGAGCGGCGTAACTGCGGCTGCGGCTGCCATATGCCCCAGGAGCCTCTGAAAATGTTTCAGAAAAACCACTGTTCTGCTCTTGATAAAATTCAGGCAGTTCAGCACCGACCGGGCGCGATTCTCTGTGAGGCGCGCCGTGTGTTGGACCGAGTCCAGCTCCAAACCGAGAAAAGAGATCCTCTGCACAGGGGCGAGTTTGCTCTTCTCCCAGTTGACCTGAAGACCCAACTGGCTGATGTGCTGGAGCAGCAAATCCCTGTGTTCGCATAACAGCTCCCGAGACTGAGCTAGTATCAGCCAGTCGTCGAGATAGTTGAGAATGCGAATGCCCTGCTCTCTCATGGGAGCGAGGGCTGCCTCCGTAACTTTCGTAAAGACACGGGGTGACAGGGCCAGCCCGAAGGGTAAGACTTTGTACTGATACGCCTGACCCTCGAACGCGAAACGCAGGAATGGCCTGTGTCGCGGCAGGATGGAGACATGAAAGTACGCGTCCTTCAGGTCGATCGCTGCAAACCAATCCTGGGGACGGACACATTGGAAGATGCGTTTCTGCGTCAGCATTCTGAACGGGAGCTTGTGAAGGGCCCGATTCAGGACTCGCAGGTCCAGGATTGGTCGTAACCCACCCCCTTTCTTGGGTATAATGAAGTACGGGCTGTAAAAGCCGGCCTTCATATCGGCTACCGACACCGGCTCTATCGCGTCCTTCGCCAGCAGGACCGCGATCTCCACGCGCATGACAGGAGCAGATTCGCTCGACACTGAAGTGTGGCGAATGCCACTGTACTTGGGCGGACTCCGGCGGAACTGAATCGTGTAGTCGAGCCTGATGGTACGGAGGAGCCAGCCGGACGGGTTGGAGAGCACTTTCCAGGCCTCGACGAACCGGACCAGGGGGACCAAAGGTAACACAGGCATACCCGGGGTGGGGCAGCGCGGTGGAGGACAGGGACCCGGCTCGGAAGGCCCGTGGGCGGCCCGAAGCGGGGTCTGAGTGAGCCGTGCTGCACTTACCTGTCTCCACGGGGCAACAGAGGATGGGAGACAAGGCGGATGACCGGGTCCTCGACCGCCTCATGTTGCGGGCTGGCGAACAAGAGGGGGCTGGGGGGAGCAAGGCTGTTCTACAGGGTCGCAAGCCGCTAGCCTCGCCCTCTTGGGACCCAGGGACGGAGAAATTTCTTCTTCCGATAATTTGGGTACCACTGGACTCCGGAGAGCCAATGGTGGAACGGTAACCATCTGAAGAGTTAGTCCCCCCATCCCTGGGTGGCCTGTCTCAGGAACGTTTCTGACACTCGCCCCCTGGCTGGGCGGTGACTGAGACAGACTGGGCGGCCTGCCTGCTGCTGGTTCTACGCTGGGGCCTGGGTGAAGGCTGTTGCGGAGACCCCGCGGAACCGGAGGCAGCGGCAGGGGGGCGCCCTCGGCGACGAACGGGCAGAGGGACTATCCCCGGTGGCAGGGTGGAGGCAACAGCGGGCCGCCGGGATAGGGTGTGTCGGGGAGCCTCCGTCCGAACCTGGGTGGCAGAGAACTGTTGGGCGCAGCTCTCCGCCACGTCGCCGAACAACCCAACCTGGGAAATTGGGGAGTCCAGGAACCGAACCTTGTCCGCATCCGCCATCTCAACCAGGCTGAGCCAACAATGGCGTTCCTGGACCACCAAAGTGGACATCGCTAGACCGACCACACACGCCGCGACGCTCGTACCCCGGAGGGCGAGGTCAGTGGCGGTGCGGAGCTCACTCATGAGCGCCCGGTCCAAACTACCCTCGTGCATGTCCATGAGTGTCTTGGCCTGGTAGACCTGCAACAACGCCAAGGCATGCAAAGAGGAAGCGGCTTGCCCGCAAGCTCTGTAAGCTCTGACCGCCAATCCTGACGCGAACTCACAGGCCCGCGAGGGGAAACAAGGATCCCCCACCCAGGATGCAGCGGCCGTTGGACATAAATGAGTCGCAACAGACCGCTCCACTGGAGGGATAGCCTCATAACCCTTCACCGCTCCTCCGACAAGGGTAGTGAGGGAGGAGGAACTACTTAAGTCTTTTTCAGCAGTAAAAGGTGCCGTCCACGACCAAGTAAGCTCTTCATGCACTTCGGGAAAGAAGGGCACTGGGGCGGCGGGCTGAGAACCAGCACGGCCCGCCCCGAGATACCAATCATCCAACCGAGACTGAACAGGACACGGTGGAGGGTTCCACTCGAGCCTGACAGCCTCGGCGGCCCGTTTCAGCATAGCTGATAATTCTGGATCCGGCTCGGGCAACATTGAACTCCCGGAGGGAGACAACGCAGCCGAGTCGTCATCTCCAGACATCAGCTCACCCTCCGATGCTGCAATCGACATCCTGTCCCCCAGGGGAGCCCCGAGTGAAACCGCTGGCCCACCCATTACAGATGGACCAGCAGATAACACCGGAGGCTCCAATGGTAGCAGTGGAAGGGAGGGGTGAGGAGCCCACAGGGAATGGTTACCGGGCGGGACATCCAACACTACCCTCCGGTCACCCATCCCATGCAGCACCCGGGGGTGGGGCATGGCAATGGGGACTCGCTCTCCGCGGACGAAGGCGAGTCTCGCCCTCAACACTGCGACAGTCATGTTCCCACAGTGAAAACATGAGCTGTCCACAAAAGCTGTCTCAGCGTGCTGTAAGCCCAAACACGCGATACAACAATTGTGACCATCAGAGAGAGACAGGGAACGACCGCACCCAGAAACGCACGGGTGGAATGACATCTTGAAAAAGACGCAAACGCACCCGTGTTGCTCTTTTAGGAAGTGAAAAACTCTCACCAGTGCCGGAGCACACAGGGGAATGACCGCGGCAACACTGACACAGGAATGGATCACCCTGTGCCAGTGAAGCACTCACTTTCTCGCCCTCAACCGACCGTCAGACAAACAAACACAAACAGAAATTTGGTTGCTGTGAAAACAGCAGTTGAGAGCTTAAAGCTCGCGATCACCGCTGCACTCGCGCTGTAACCACCGACACCAGGAGAGACTTCCCAAAGAAGCGCCGACACACTCGCTCGTTGTACAACAACACTCTTCAGATCCAGACATGAAGCTCGGCTCCGAAGCGAAAGGCAAATGGTGCGTGCATCCACTTCCGTATTTATACCCGCGCTGCGGGGCGGAGTGTGAGATGCAAATCTCGCACGCCAATGTGTATTGGCTTGTTCAATAATACTCGAAGACGATAGGCTCCCTAGCGTGATCCCATTTCAGTCGGCGTCGACTACGTCCGACGTTATCGACTGAAAGGGAACCTATTGTGTTTTTTATGCAATGTTGCTGTTTGAGCATGAAAAGGTCTGCGAAGTTACAAAGCACAAAGTCCACTCCAAAGGGAATTATCAGTAAGCAGTGTTTCTGAACTCCCTGAAATACCTCGACTGTGGTCTTGAGTTTGGAACGTACATGTTACAATATCCCTTATTTAAAAAATGGCCGAAGCCTGGTTGAGTTGCAATAGTAGTGTGTTGTGGTTATTGGTAAGGGGTGTGACATTTCTAAAACACGCTCAACACACTGGTCAAGCCGACCAATCAAAACGCATTGCATTTTTCGGAAGTAGGGAATTCATAGAGACTGGAACTAATCAGGGATGTGTTTCCAGAACAATGATGTAACTTGCTGAGTAACTACCATAGTACGATGCATTGTAGTAGAAACTAACCAACTAGTCACGACTGTTTCCCAAAACCGTTGTTACATGGCCGTGTAACCTACTGTGTTACCTTGAACGAATATATTTAATTTAGAATTTTTTAATTTTTAATTCAAAAGAATACAGAATGGCACAGCATATATTAGCCAGTCCAACTTTGCATTAATGCAGGGCAACAGGGGAAACTCGAAACACGGGTGTTAAAGGAACATCCCCCCACACCGTTACAGTCGCACTTCTGTCGTTTGAACCACATTTGTTCAACAATATAGGACTGCCGTTAATGATGTCACACACAGGTGGAGGAGTAATAACTTCTACTATCACGTCTGTTCGCCTTTCCCCCGATTGCTCTGCTACCTGGAGTTCTGGAGAGGGTTCGTCGGGACGGGGTCAGCCTACTATTAGTGGCCCGAGAATGGTTTGCGGACCTGATTTCTCTCCTGGACGGCTCTCCCTTGGAGCTCCCGGTCAGGAGGGATCTACTCTCTCAGGCGGGCAGCATGATATTTCACCCCCGCCCTGTATTGTGGGCTTGGCCTCTGAGGGGGCCCAGCTCATGAACTCTGGTCTCTCAACCGAGGTTGTTGAGACCATTCTTCACTCCAGAGCTCCATCCACGAGGAAGCTTTATGCCGTGAAGTGGAAACTCTTCACTTCTTGGTGTGGAGAGCACCTGCAGGACCCAGTTAACTGCCCAGTGGGTGCAGTGCTGGAATTCCTGCAGGAGCGCTTCTCCACAGGGCTATCCCCCTCCACACTAAAGGTGTATGTGGCGGCACTGGCTGCTTACCACGTCCCTTTCAGTGGGCTTTCTCTTGGGAGACACCCGCTTATAACTTGTTTCCTTCGTGGCACACTGAGGCTGAGGCCAGCAGTTCGTACGAGGGTGCCGGCCTGGGATCTGGCCATCGTATTAGAAGGTCTTTCCCTAGCTCGTCTTGAACCTATCGAAGAAGTTCCTGAGAAGTTTCTCACGTTTAAGACTATCTTTCTTCTTGCTATCTCCTCACTAAAGAGAATCGGAGATTTGCAGGCTCTGTCGGTTTCACCCTCGTGCCTGGAATTTTCGCCTGGCATGGTTAAGGCTTTTCTGCATCCTAGACCAGGTTACGTTTCCAAGGTCCCTACTAATGTTGTTAGACCTACAGTTCTGCAGGCCTTTTGTCCTCCTCCATTTCTGTCATCTGACCAGGAGAAACTTAATTTACTCTGCCTTGTTAGGGCGTTAGACACCTATGTCCACAGAACTGCCCTGTGGAGGAAGTCAGAACAACTATTTGTGTGCTTTGGGCCACCCAAGAAGGGGTGTCCCGCGTCTAAACAGAGAATGAGCAAGTGGGTGGTCGAGGCTATCTCACTATTATTAGCGTATTAGCGTTCCCACAGCGTTTGACGCAGCTTGAGTTCCCTTGAAAGGGAACGTTTCGGATACGTATGTAACCCTAGTTCCCTGATAGGGAACGAGACGCTGCGTCATTCCACCATACTCCCGGCATTCCCGCTAGCGCTTCCTTCAGGCCTATCAGAAGCTGTTGCGCTTGTGTTTATGGGGTGCTTTATAGTTTCCTGGTCGATGACGTCACCCGCCTATGACGTTCCATCTCTCCATTGGGCTGATTCCATACGTGCTTCATGACGCACAACGCAGGGGCGTTCCCACAGCGTTTGACGCAGCGTCTCGTTCCCTATCAGGGAACTAGGGTTACATACGTAACCGAGACGTTTTTGTTCCATGTCTTTTTTCTTTATTCGTTTTTCCGCCCTGTTTTGTGGGAAGATAATGACAGAATTAGTCATTTAAAACAAGTTACATGCAACATGATTAGACTGGTCAAGTGTCATAGTCAGCACGGAAAAATACTGCAACACTTTACAATAAGATAATTGCATTAGGTATGATGTATTGTTTTTACAGCATTTACTAATCTAATTCATGTTAATTATTAAAAACATACTAAAGTTCAGTGTTAATTAATTTATCATCATAATACATTATTATTATATATAATGTCAATGTGTATGTTAAAAATGCAGAGTAATCTAAACAACTTATGAAATACTAAAAATGTAATAGTATAATATAAAAAGTAATATTAACCTAGAAAATAAATTCTGTAAAAGTGTTCTTCATTGTTAGTTCATGATACCCAATGCATTAACTAATGTTAACGAGTTGATATTTAGTGTAAAATGTTACCAAATAATGAAAAATGGAAGTTTGGAACTTTAATTGAAAAATTATTTCTGCTTCTGATCAAAAGAGTTCAGTGCTTTCAAAAATCCATTAGCTATCAATCTTGTTCTTCATCTTTTCCTTTCTTTGTTCTACAGTATTTCTTTTTTTTCCCAACGCTGTGGCTTAATGTAGTGTCCTGGCAGTGTGCAGTAGCCTTGGTATCCAGGTTGATGAGTACCGCAGGGTAGATGGGGTGTGGCTATCTATTTCTGCTGTGGAAAAGTCCAGAGGATGTGTCTAGTATATCATATAAGACCCACATGGAAGCAGAGTTGGCTCTGTAATGTTCTTGCAGACTGACAAAGATTGCCATCACTTCCATCAGACAAGTACTATATATCTACAGCAATTTAAGCCAAATCAGGCCTATAAAGAACAAATTATATATAAAATGATAAAGTTGCATTTAAACAAAAAGTGGGTCTATAGTAGGCAAAACACTACATGCAAAATCATTGTTTTTTCATGCACTGGTCAATTTTGAGATTTTGTGATATAACAATTAGACTTTGACTCTGGTTTTATTAAATGTTCTATTCTGGAAATGTACGCAAATTAGTGCATATTTTATGTGATAATGGCTCATTTGCCTATTTAAATAGAACATGTAATATCAAAATGAATACCAAATTCAGAAAACTTGTGATACCAAATGTATTTACTGTGATTAATTCAATTAGGGATATTTATTAGTTAAAATGTGTATCCTATGCACCTTTGGTGTCTTGCCTAAAGACTAATGAAAGACAACATGTTATTTCTCTTTGCATGCATCATGAGGACTTAACGGATTCACCAGCAAAAGTTGAAAAAATTGATATAACTTGGCACAGAAAGATAAGAAAATGGTTTTAAATTCTCTAGTCTCATGTCAAGACATATAAAGCGTCTCGACTTCCACTTTCAAAACAATGAGTATTTTAATGTGTACTCTGGTGCAATGCTTTGCTCCATAAACTTCCAGGAATGAGCCTAAATTACTGTCATCTAAACTGAAAATAGTTTACATATACAGTAGTAGGCCTATATACAGCACAATCCAACATTCCACTTCTGAGTCTGATACATTTCTGTCAGCTGCTGTATATCAAATCATGTCCATGTCATTGAGATATCAAAACCACACAGAAGGGATTTCACCTCATCTAAGCTCACACTGAGTTTCCAGAGCTCTGTCTGTTTATCAGCTCTCCTCAGCACTTTTATACAGTACATGCTCACTGAATTATTGGCAGTGAATGTTTTTTAAGGTCCAAATGAAGGTGATGTGATGTTGATGGTGTATTGAAGATCGTAGACTTTGATTTTTGCTCTGCGATTCAAAGACCTCAACAATCTGTTTGTATCTTGTAATTCCTATTTGAATCGCTTGTATTATGAAGAAACAATTCCTGCTGATTAAACAGACTTTAGTCCTAAACGTATCTAAAATGATATGCAAACAGATTATCATAGTTCCTCATAGTAAACCAAATTTAGACAACGAAATACAAAACATTAGCTTAAACCTGTTAATTGCTTCAATTCCTAGGAGATTTTTGCCCTCTCTTTATAATTCTACACAGGACACCCCGTTTTGTTCCCATTACACCGGTGATTTGTCATCGGAGCAGCTGTATTTCCTCGGGGTCAGGTTTATCCCTTTACTCTTCCCTTTGGGATGCTGCAGAGATGAGGAATTATTTGGGATTTTCATGTATCACAGCACTTTCTGGTCTTGTCGAAAGGTAGAGCGAGCATATACCCACCCACGCACACACACAACCTTGTCAAACACACAAAAACATACACCAAATGCACACACTCACACTTTTCTTCCTCTGTTGTTCATTTGTCTGGTATGAGCGTAGAGTCCTCTCTAATTGGCACCTTAGTTGGGCTACACAACAGTCTGTCAGCTGTGAATGACAGAGAGACGAGTCTAGGGAAAAGGTATCATTATTTGCCTTACACACAAATGCCTTCTCAAAACAACAGGGTAGAAAGTCCTTCTTCACACAGAAACTGTAGTTGCTTGCACTGAGACACTGTTTGCTTCTGTGGTGTTAATGGCATTTTGCATAAAATAGTTTATATATACCAAGCCAAAAAAAAGTATATTATGCCACAAAATTGATATCAGTTAGCATTACTGTTCATCTCAAAAAGGCAGAGAAAAATGGTTCCATTACAAACTGCTCCAAACATCCATTCCTCACTTTAAATAACCCACCAAAATTAAATGTACATAAATCAAAATAAATGTGTAAATGAATGTATGTTAAATAAATAAATAAATAAATAGCATGTTAAATAAACAATTAAATAAATAAAATGTTAAATACATTCATAAAAAAAAGTACATGTATGTCAACTAAAACAAATAAACATGTTAAATAAATAAATAAAATATCATGTTAAATAAATAAAAATATATGTTAAATATATTTTAATAAATAAAAAACACTATAGTAAAACATCTACTGAAATACAATTAAATAGTTGGATTTATGTTGCTTGCGAAAAATCTATTTTGCGAGATTTTCAATGGCTATCCATTGACACAAATCCATTACACTCCAGGATTGTGTAATTACTGTCAACAGGTGCAAAGTGAACCATGCTAACTGGCCAAATTATCAACTAACACACTCACATTTAAGATGGTACAGCATGGCACTATGTGGCTGTATGTTTTATTTACATGGAATGCACATACTGATAAAATGTATAGTTTGAATGCAATGTAACTCACTCTGGATAAAATACATAAATGTAGAAGCGAGGAGACAAGTTTAGGTGAATGTTCTTCTTGTGGCCTGTAGATAAATGGGTGGGGTAATGGGTACTATAGTGAAGATGAGACCATGGAGCGACGGGGCAGGGGAGGTTTGGTGGTGAATTGACACAGAAAAAAAATAATCGCAATGGGAGGAAAATCAATTCCATCATTTTAAGCAATTCTGTGGAGAGCCTTTCCAACGGTGACACAACAAAAGACAAACTTGCCAGGCAATTACACATTATTTAATGGAGTTCACCTTAAGTCTACTAACCACTACCTGCAAAAAAAATTGAAGTGTGCTGGGAAAACAAAGAAACCCCCATTATCTTTCCAAGCTTGTATTTATCATGTGGCTGACAGGAAAGAGAATTCACAATCCATCAGAAAAATCTCATCTTTGAGTAATACTTAGGCCGGGTTCAGACTACACAACTACACAAAGTGCCCGACTTCGGCACGATCCGTTTGACGTAGGGTCGACAATGGGCGTAATGGGGGTGGGGACGTAAGAATCGAACGTTTTATCTCGTAAAGGGGGTTATAGTGGACGACGCCGTGTCTGCAACGCTTCATGACGTCCAAACTAAAAGACTAGCATATCGGCAAAAAGATATTGTTCCTGGTGAGTACTGGAATTAGTATTAAGCTAACAGTCCACTTCGGTAGCCATTTTTTGTTTACGGTCTTGTTTACGGAATACAGACAGTAGTTCCGCCTTCTCGCTGACATCGTGCACGTCATTAAAGACAGCAAGTGATGATTGGTCGGGAAGCAACGTGTTTCTTGTCCCCGGCACGACAAGAATTTAGGAATCATAATCGCATAATGACACAATGACGTAACATAAATATTGTCTAGTCTGAACATGGCATATGAGCTCTGATTGGTGATCTCATTCTGATCACATCAGTGCATTGTATTTGGACGTTTCTTGCTTGAAACTGTGCAAGACACAGAGGGCCCTGAAAGGCTGAGTATACGTGAAATGTCAAACATGACCACAGCAGCTTGGAGCAGCTGCCTGCACATTTTCAGCATAACAGCAGGATTTCGTCTCCAGTGGGAAGTTTGTGTCTGAGGTAGTTTAGACAGAGGGCCAGTGTTGCCTCCAACAGGCTTAAAGCAGCAAAACATTTTTGCAGTAGGCCTTTTATGTTAGCCATTTTTCATACATCAAAAGTTAACTGTTAATTGAATGTTCAATATTGGTTTCTTAACTTACACTATACCGATCAAATGTTTGAACGAAGTCAAAGCAATATTGTTAAGTATGACTTGTTTATAATAACTGCTTTCTACTTTAATGCATTTTAATATGTAATTTATTCCTGTGATGGTAAAGCTGAATTTTCAGCATCATTACTCCAGTCTTCAGTGTCACATGATCCTTCAGAAATCATTCTAACATGCTGATTTGATCCTCAAGTAACATTTATTATTATCAATGTTGAAAACTGTTATGCTACTTAATATTTTTGTGGAAACAGATTTTTTCAGGATTATTTGAATCATATATCTACTGTATCTAAGTATCTACTTTAAATTAAATATAAATCCTTTTTAAATGTCTTCACGGCCATTTTTTAATCTAAAAAATCATCATGTCATGCACTATCCCAAAATGTCCTTAAAAATATGGAGACGAAAACTCAGCTAGTAACTCCGCCTGTGCAAACGCAAACACACTAATCATTTGCGGTAACATGTAAATATGGCAGGCGTGCCTAAACTCATCTCTCCAAACACATGCATGAAACACAAATACTCATTTGCTTGCACATAAACATCAGGCTTTATGGGTTTTCTATATGAAGGACCGATCCATCAAGCCAGTCCCTGAAGAGTTGTGAAATATAGCTCGCCTAGGGCAAGTTTGCTTTGCCTTTATACCAGGGAATGGAAGCGTAAGGTCAGACTGTACAAGTGCAAAGAAAAGGACTAACATAACTGATGATTATCGTGTGTATGTGTGTGCGTGTGTGTTAAATAAAAGGGATGTTAGGTCACTGGTCTGCATGACCTCTTTCTTTAAGAAACAGTGTAAATAGGTCTGGAATCTACAGTGGAACGACCTACAGCGATCCTACATCTATCAGAGTTAAAAGGGAGAAAGATTGCACATTTATAGGCTCTTGAAAACATTAATGCCATCACAGATTTATAGAACAAATTCTGTGGTCATTAGTAGCCATGTGCCAAGTTTAGGCAACGCATAATGATTTCCTTCACACCACCGTTTGCAGCAAAAAAACAAATGCTTCAAACTCATCATCCATGAATTCTGAGAACACGCACACGCAGCCACACACAGCCGCACAATATTTCTCTAATAAGCATGCTGGAAAGCAACAAACCCGATAGCTTACAGGCATGAGAGATTACATTAGCATGCTTTAATGCAATTTCAGGATCCTGCATTGTTTGGCCCTGTAAAGAAATCTATTGCTCCCACCAGAGACAACTGGAAGCTGAGATGAAGGGTAGGATCAGGAATAGAGCACCACAGAGGAGAGGAAAGGGGATGGGCTGGTTATTATTGAGGTTTATAGTGCCGGTGTACAGGGACGGGCGTGCGAGTGGTGTGTTTTTCCTCTGATAAGGCCTGTGTTCCCGGTGCGCCAGGACTCCCAGGTCCAATATGATTTGGACAGACAGTGGATCAGAATGTCCAATTCCCTGCCACTGGAGAGGCAACTGGATGACGGATATCACTGGATCTATGGCCTGGGCATTTGCGCAGTCCAATCAGCTTAATGGCTTAGTTGTCTATGGAGACGTGGAGGACGGACACTACTGGACTGGACTATGACTAGCTTATTTAGAGCTGAAGCAGAACACTAAATGAACACCAGTTATCTGAATCAATTCATTCACTCAAATGCATTGTTTATATGAGATTAATCAGATATAAACATTATATAACAAAGGTTTTACTTTATTTTGATGCTCCCTTTAACTCATTCTGTTGACTGTATGTAATGTTGCACTTACATGTCTACTAACTCCCATTATTGTGTTTGTAGAGTATTAGTTGACTGGTAGGGTAGGGTTAGGGTTAGAATAAGTTGACATAGTTGCAAAGTTACTTATAGTCAGTAGAATGTCTGTTGGAGGACCATTACAATAAAGAGTTAGCAGATATTAAGCAGACAGTCTATTAATACTATAATGACTGCTTGTTGAGCTGTCAACAACATGTAGTTGCAAAAGTTACTCATAGTCAACAGATTTTTCAAAAGGGACCATCAAAATAAAGTGTTACCAACATAACTACATACCATTCAAATTTCATTCAAAATTCAAAAAATGTTTAAGCCACATGCAGTTTACAGGGCTTAACAACTTTTTTGCTCACTAGCAGCTGTGGCTAGTGGTTTTCCAAAGTTACTAGCCACTCAGCAGATTCACTGGCCACAATTTTGACATCAATAGCATGGGAAAAACTGCCAAATAGATCTTTTTAACATATATCTTGTAGTATATATATCTTGGCAGTAGGTATACTAGGCTGCAGTCACTGGAGCCTGTTTCCCGAAAGTATCGTTAGCCAACTATGGTCGCAAGTTCTGTTGTTAACAGCATAGTTCCCTATCAGGGAACTCGAGCTGCGTGACAACGCTTTGGGAACGCCCCTGCGTGAGTGCGTCATGAAGCACGTATGAAATCCGTCCAATGGCGAGACGGAACGTCATAGGCGGGTGACGTCATCGACCAGGAAACTATATAAGCACCCCAAAACACAAGCGCGTCAGCTTCTGAGTCTTCAGCAAGCACTCTGTGTGAGAATATATCAGTGTTTTTGTCTGTCCTTAGAAATTGCTAGGCAGGAGTTTTTCACATATAAAAAACTATAAAGAGACGATATATATATATATAATATGGCGAGCGAACAGCAGTTCAGAAAGTGTATTCATCCCTGCCCACGTTATATCACGGGTGGGGACACTCACGATCTGTGTGTTGTTTGTATGGGAGTGCAGCATGCCCAGTCAGCTCTCGAGGGAGCTGGTTGCGAGCATTGCGAGCGTATGTCAATGACAGCGCTCCGCTCCCGCCGAGCCCTCTTCGAGGAGAGTGGTTCGGTGCGCTTTCCCCGCGGTTCAGGTCCCGCTGCTGCCGAGACACAGCTGAGGCTTCAATCGTGGGGATCGCAAATGGATCTATCAGCGGGGATTGAGACGGGCTCTGCCTTATCTCAGTCTTTACCTGGTAGATCCAGTGCCTCAGATCCGGGTGTGGAAGCATGCGCTGCGGTTTCTTCCCCCCAGGCTGAGGCATCATCACTTCAATTATCCAGTTCTGAGGATCTGGATGTTGAAAGTATTGATACAGCAGAGACTGGGGACTCGTCACTTCAGTCTCCTGCTAGTGAGGAGCTTATGGAGGTGCTCACTCGTGCTGTAGAAAAATTAAGCATCGAGTGGCCAGCTGATAGACAGGAATCTCGTTCAAAAAGTAAACTAGATTAAAAATTTCTGCCGTCTCGTGCTGGACCTCCACGCCGGTGTCTTCCATTCTTTCCTGACCTCCACACCGAGGTGTCGAGGTCATGGAAAAGACCAGTGTCATCCAGAATATTTAGCCAGCAAACATCTGTTTATTCAAATATTTCTGGGGCTAAGAATTATGGTTATGGGGCGATGCCTAAGGCTGAAGAAACGCTAGCGAGCCATCTATCTCCAGATACGGCATCGTCATTTAAGACACCGGCATTGCCCACAAAGCCATTAAGAAATACCTCGGCTTTGGTGGGCAAAGCTTACTCGGCGGCAGGTCAAGCGGCAGCGTGCTTACATACTATGACGATATTACAAGCATATCAAGCAGACCTATTAAAAGATATGAGTGAGGGGGATGAAATTAGTGCTGACGTAATTTGAGAATTACATCAGGCAGCAGATCTATCTCTCCGTGCCAAATCAGTGAGCCGTTCTATGGCAGCCATGGTGGCAACGGAGAGACACTTATGGATGAACTTATCCAACATGAAAGAAAAGGAAAAAAAAATTCTCCTGGACGCCCCGCTTTCAACTGCTGGCCTCTTCGGTGACTCAGTGAATTTGGTCATCGAGAAGATTCAGGAAGAGAAAAAGCAGGCCGATCTGAGCACGGTTATTGTCGCCAGGAAGGCTTCGTCGAAGAAGAAGCCCTGACGCCAGAAACGTCAGGGTACTGAGGGTGGTCCCCACACGGAGAGAAAGGTGTTCGCCGTAGTACACAGCGCCCGTTCTCTCTCGGTCCCCTCAGGGGCCCGTTCTGCCAACCCCGCCTGCGTGCCGGGGCGTAGACGGTCCCAGCGAGCGCTTTCCCGAGGGACGCTCGCCCGCTCTGAGGAGCGGTTTAGAGTGGTCAGACCAGTTGTTCCCTGCCGGTGCGCCGTTACAGGGCACTGTGTCTGCCACTCAAAATATTCCAGAGGCCAGTCTCGAGAGACTGGTACCCTTAGTAGAATTTTTGGCAGAGTAGAAAAGCCTTCCAAATGTATCTCATTGGGTCCTGCAGACTATCGAGAAGGGGTACGCGATTCAGTTCAGATCACGCCCGCCTCGCTTCAGAGGGGTTCTGCCCACAGTGGTGGGCCCCGAGCAGGCTCTGGTTATGGAACAGGAGGTGAAAACTCTCCTGCTGAAGGAGGCTATAGAACGAGTTCTTCCTCCCAGCAGAGAGTTGGGTTATTACAGCCGATATTTCATCGTTCCAAAGAAGGATGGGGGGTTGCGCCCAATTTTAGATCTGCGCCTGTTAAATCGCTCAGTAGGGAAGCTCAAATTCAAAATGCTTACTCTCAAGCAGATCGTGTCGCAGATTAGGTCCGAGGACTGGTTTGTCACGATAGATCCAAAGGACGCGTACTTCCACATTTCCATCCTTCCACAACACAGGAAGTTCCTGAGGTTCGCTTTTGGGGGCGAAGCGTACCAGTATCGGGTTGTTCCGTTCGGCCTAGTACTGTCTCCCCGAACTTTCACGAAATGTATGGATGCAGCTCTGGCTCCGCTGCGACTCCAGGGCATCCGCATTTTAAACTATATCGACGATTGGTTGATTCTGGTTCAATCGTAGCATCAGGCGATTCGGCATCGAAATGTCGTTCTCGCCCATATCAAAAAGTTGGGGTTGAGGCTCAACGCCAAGAAGAGTGTGCTTTCTCCAGTACAGAGGACCACTTTTCTGGGCGTGGTTTGGGATTCGACGACGATGCAGGCACGTCTGTCTCCTGCTCGTATAGCTTCGATTCTCTTAGCCGTCAAACAGGCAAAGCTAGGCCAGTCACTCACTGTAAAAGAATATCAGAGGATTCTGGGTCTGATGGCAGCAGCGTCCAACGTTATACCTTGCGGCCTGCTGTACATGAGACCACTGCAGTGGTGGCTCAGGACCAAGGGGTTCTCCCCGAGGGGAAACCCGCTCCGCATGATCAGGGTCACGCGACGGTGTCTCCGTGCTCTGGCTATGTGGAAAGAACCTTGGTTCCTGTCCCTAGGTCCTGTGTTGGGGGCTCCGTGTCGTCGTGTAACACTAACGACGGACGCCTCTCTCACAGGCTGGGGGCTGATCATGAGTGGTCGCTCGGCCCAGGGTCTGTGGCAGGACCATCATCTTCATTGGCACATAAATTGTCTAGAAATGATGGCGGTGTTTCAGGGTCTGAAACACTTCCTCCCAGACCTGAGAGGTCACCATGTTCTTGTCCGGTCAGACAACACATCGGTGGTCTCTTATATAAACCATCAGGGGGGTCTGCGTTCGCGCCCGTTATACAAGCTGGCTCGCCAGATCCTTCTATGGTCCCAGGGGAAGCTTCTTTCACTGAGGGCGATTTATATCCCGGGGTATTTGAATCAGGGGGCAGACATCCTGTCGAGGCGGGGGCTGAGGCCCGGGGAGTGGAGACTCCACCCCGAGGTGGTGGAGTTCCTATGGAAACATTTCGGTCGTGCCGAGGTAGACCTATTTGCATCCAGGGAAACATCACACTGCCAACTGTGGTTTTCCCTAAGTCCTCCAGCCCCTCTGGGGTTGGACGCGATGGTACAGGAGTGGCCGAGGTCACGCTGTACGCATTTCCTCCGATTGCTCTGCTCCCAGGAGTTCTGGAGAGGGTTCGCCGAGACAGGGTCAGTCTACTGTTGGTAGCCCCGTACTGGCCGGCTCGAGTTTGGTTTGCGGACCTAATTTCTCTCCTCGACGGCTCTCCTCTGGCGATTCCGATGAGGAGGGACCTTCTCTCTCAGGCGAGCGGGTCGATACTTCACCCCCGCCCAAATCTAAGGAGGTTGTGGGCTTGGCCTCTGAGGGGGCCCAGCTCATAGAATCTGGTCTCTCGACTGAGGTCGTGGAGACCAACCTCCACTCCAGAGCTCCGGCCACTAGGAAATTATATGCCTTGAGGTGGAAAATGTTCACCTCTTGGTGTGGCGAACACCAGTTGGACCCAGTTAACTGCCCGGTGGGTGCAGTGCTGGAATTCCTTCAGGAGAGTTTCTCCACAGGGTTATCCCACTCCACAATGAAGGTGTATGTGGCGGCCTTATCTGCTTACCACGTCCCTTTGAGTGGCGCTTCTCTCGGGAGACACCCACTTGTAACCCGTTTCCTTCGTGGCATTCTGAAGCTGAGGCCAGCAGTTCGCACGAGGGTGCCGACCTGGGACCTGGCGGTTGTTCTAGAAGGTCTCTCTCTAGCACCGTTCGAGCCCATTGAAGAAGTTTCTGAGAAATTCCTCAGTCTTAAAACTATCTTTTTTCTGGCTATATCTTCATTAAAAAGAATAGGAGATATCCAAGCTCTGTCGGTCTCTCCCTCGTGCTTGGAATTTGCACCAGGCATGGTGAAGGCTTTCCTCCTCCCTAGGCCGGTATACGTTCCCAAGGTACCAACCTATGTGGTCAGGCCTATTGTACTGCAGGCTTTCTGTCCTCCTCCATTTCTGACGTCGGACCAAGAGAAACTAAATCTGCTTTGCCCTGTTAGGGCCCTAGATGCGTGAGTCCACAGAGCTGCCCTGTGGAGAAAGAGTGAACAGCTATTTGTTTGCTTTGGACCCCCTAAGAAGGGCTGTCCAGTATCTAAGCAGAGGTTGAGCAAGTGGGTGGTCGAGGCCATCTCACTTGCCTATGAGTCTGCCGGTCAGCCTTCTCCTTTGGCTGTCCGGGCTCATTCAACCAGGAGTATGGCTGCCTCTAAGGCTATCCTGTCAGGAGTATCAATCCAGGATGTTTGTGATGCGGCAGGCTGGTCCTCACCGCACACATTCGTGAAGTTTTATCATCTCGACTTCAGCTCCACTCCAGGGGCGCCGGTGCTTTCGTCCGAATGTGCGCTCTGACTTCACACGACGGACACTTGCTCGTATGGCGATGTTGGTATTAGCGTTCCCAAAGCGTTGTCACGCAGCTCGAGTTCCCTGATAGGGAACGTCTCTGGTTACGTATGTAACCCTAGTTCCCTGAAGGGAACGAGACGCTGCGTGTCTATGCCATACTCCCAGCATGACCGTGAGCACTTGCTTCAGTCTTATCAGAAGCTGACGCGATTGTGTTTTGGGGTGCTCCTATAGTTTCCTGGTCGATGACGTCACCCGCCTATGACGTTCCGTCTCGCCATTGGACTGATTTCATACCGGCTTCATGACGCACTCACGCAGGGGCGTTCCCAAAGCGTTGTCACGCAGCATCTCGTTCCCTTCAGGGAACTAGGGTTACATACGTAACCAGAGACGTTCAATGAGTCTGTGTTTCCCATAGTTCTAACGAACATTCGCAAACAGCCTCGCAAAGTTGTGTGGTTGGAACGACAGCTCTCGAGCTGTGGTTAGAAGCATAGTTTCTTGTTTGCATGACATATGGACTCAATAAATCCTTATCTTGAGCAAAATAAGCAAGCTGAAATTCAGTACAATCTGTATCTTTTATTTAGAATACATATCACTTACATCTTTTAGTTTGTCAAGAGATTTAAAAGCACTGTTTAAGAAGAGTGTGCATGTGCGTATGTGCTCTAGTGCATAAGAACGAGACTATGATTGAATCTGGAAATAAAGCAAAATAACATCACAAGTCGTGACTAGCTAGTTGATTTCTTCAGTGATCCATCGTACTAGTTAAGTGGTGAGTTATGTCGTTGTATCGGAAACGCACCCCAGATCCATTATACCGTTTCTTTCTCAACTGTTTACGTTTACATAACTGACTGTTTATGTGAAAACTTGGCAAGACCGGCATTTTGACATTATTTTTTGTGTATTTGAATGTTTAAGCGCAATAAGCAGCAAAAAAGTACGCGCACTTTGGGTGTAAGCACAAAATCTGCGGGAATGAGTAAAATTAAGCGCAATCCCTGGCCGAAATTCAAGGCAGTAACACCAACAATTGGAAGGCAGGTTTGTAATGCACTTAGTTTATAATTTTTTATTTACACTTACAAAAATTTTTTATATATTATGTAAAACTCAACCTACCACCAGGGGATAATGGACAATGCACCATCTGAACATTGACTGCTTATGCAGACCCCAATTTTATAGTCAAGATGAACCATTTATATATATATTAAAAAAAACAATTGTAATTTATGTCAGGGCTATGTGCTAGCCCAGGGGTGCCCAATCCTGTTCCTGTCGATCGACTGTCCTGCACAGTTCATCTCCAACCCTAATCAAACACACCTGCCTTTAATTTTCAAGTGCTCGTCAAGACCTATATTGGTTGCTTCAGGTGTGTTTGATTAGGGTTGGAGATTAACTGATCAGGACAGTCGATCGGCAGGAGCAGGATTGGGCACCTCTGTGTTAGCCTACTGGTGAACACATGGGCCACCAATCCTGTTCCACCCTCGATCCCTGCCATTTCATCACTTTCTTGATCAATAAATATTGCAAAAACCCCTGAAAATAATTCAACAAACTGTCAGTTGAGGGTGGTTCACGTATCAAATTATGCAAAGGTTCATCATGTCTATCTGGCCCCAGCCAAAATAAATACATAAACTGAAATGCCCTATTCAAATGATTAGCAAAACAAAATAAATATTCACATCTAAACGCTTGCCAAATTAAGTCATAACTCAAATTCAGCTGTTGCTAGAGGGAGGTTGGCAAACCCGTCAAATAACGCCTTTCAAGCTATGCAGGACCCGAGCAACATTAATTTACCATATTTAACATTTATGAAATTAATTACTCTACTCTGTCAAACCGGCACGCAGCAGTCATTAGGAGTAGGCAATGCTAATAAGTCATTACTTGTTTGTTTATCGGTAACAGTGTTCAAAACACATTTTCCTCCTGCTTCCTAATCAGTATCTGTACAGGGTTGAATGGCAGGTAATTAAAGGCATTTATGTAATTGCACACAGCTAGATCTTAAAGAGTCCAGTATTCACTGCCATGCCCTTACTGACCAATACATCCTGCCTAGATGCCAATAGCAATGATGTCAGCAGCACTTTCCCACCGACGGCACAGTATTTGATCCTCATGCTTACACAGACACTTTGTCACAGTGACAGAACTCAAGGCTTTTTCCTTTGTGATCTGCAAATTGGCACACACCATTAGCTCTCTGTGAAAGTAAACCTCTGACCTTCTTACGTAATGCAATACACTGACGACATACAATCAATAAACACTTGCACAATATACAATATATTAAATGAAAGGGATGTGCTTGGAATTCTAAAAGGAGTTGAGAAAACCTTTTGAGGTTATAATTATTTTTATAGTCACCTCTCAAGTCTTGAACTGTTAAAAACAATTCCAAAGGTATAATAATATCACATTGCAGTTAACTGCTAATGTTACTGGCTGAATGAATATTCTCGGTTTTAAACAGGTTAAAAATTTTGTTTATTTACATAGCTACATAATTGGATATTACTTTAGGATTAATGTTTTAAATATAGCTTCAATTTTGAATACAGCAAGATGAAAATTATTTAAAAGATCAGGGATAAAAACCTCACCTGTCTGTAGTATTAATAATCCTAAAGATTATCATAAGCTGGTTCAAGTGTGTTTGATTAGGGTTGGAGGAGCTACACTCTGCACCCAGGACCAACATTGCCCTTCCATGTTATCATAGATATAAACACTAGCCTAGATGTCGCCTTGGGGTTCTAAGCATGCGTCAAAACCGCCGCCATCTTGGAACAGGGGTCTTGTCATAGGAAGTAGCTAGGTAAAGCTGAATTCATGGATGATGCCGGACTTTTGTGCTGCGTATGGATGTTCACACGAACGAAATCTAAAAACCAGACAGCAAGGGATTACATTTCACAAGATTGTGAAATTTTGTACAATTTCTCTGGACTCTATAATAAATACATGTCTGATCGTTGGAACGAACCAAAACAACTAGAAAATCGCATTCATGATGATTTATGCTGATTTTATTTCCGTTAGACAAGTCAAGGTTCAGAAAGTAAAATTCCTCCTCAGTATTTTGTTCCAATCACCTGGATTTGCTAATTAGCACAATTTTTCAGCCAGAGATAGAACTAATTAGTGAAATCAGCTGGCTGAGTTAATGGGTGGAATAAACATATGGCAGGACTTTTACTTTCTGACCCCTGGAATTCACACCTCTGGTGAGTCATTCATTCAAACTTCTCGTTCAAATCGGGAATTATTTGATGAAACACTGTTGTGTTGCTCGGAGGAGATCGCCGCTCGCGGTGCCAGGTCCAGAAAAAATTACAAATTCCGTGAAATTCAGCGTTACAGGCCTACAGTAAATTCCATTTTTATAACTGCATTCCGCGATTCCGTCAGCGTTTTCTGCATCGTGGAAATCATAGGGCCCTACACATTCTTTGTGCTTCATTTTCTAGAAGTAGAGTTTGAGAAACTTCCTGTATTTTTGAGTAATTAATTAAGAGAAGATACACCACCATCTTACTCCGATGAAAAGTGACTTCATAAAAATGAAATGAATACGAACTTCCCAGGAGGACTTAGATGTGCGGCGTATAAGGAGCTTAAAGTATTAATGAAGAAAACGAGTAACATGTAAATAAGTAAGAAATAAAAGTAAGAAATAAAAACAAATTTTTGCCTTTTTAGGATTGTCACATTTTTACCGCTAAAGTTACATGGAGCTCACGCCTTTTATATATTTTTATTATTATATCACCTTTCAACGAATAAAGCTGATGTTTGAATCCGATGATTTACAACAACAAAGGATCCTGAGAAAGAATTCACGGATTGACCATACATACCTGGTTAATCCAGGACATTTGTAGCAGCTAACATCACATAAAACATCACATTATCCATATTTGATTTTATCTCATTATTCATATTTGAGATTCTCTCACCATCTGAGAGATGTAGCCTAATTCTGTATTTTTCAGCAATTCAAAAAATAACCTATATGTTGACATAGCAACACACAAAGGGAGATCTAAAAGCCTTTAAGGATTTATTAAGAAAACACAAATTTAGAAATGCCACAGTTAGTGATAACAGCTGAACCATCAGTGAGCAGTTTATGGAAATGACCTGGAAGAACTTATGCATTCGAAATCAGAATAATACGCAGGAGATAAGCAAGTAAAGAGAGGCAAAGGTGTGGTGAAGGAGGTATCTGGGTGTATATTTTTAGAGTGTAAGTACATGATGAGACCTGAAGCTTGCTGATCAGCAGGGGAGCTTCTGCTTTTGAGCAGGAGATAACTCAGAAGTGCTGCTCTATTCATCTCCTCTGCCACGAAGACATTCTCCCAGACATTAAAGCTTCACCACAATCTTTTATTTCTCTCCATTTATATTCCCTCCCTTATTCTTCTGTGCATGGCTGCACACGAAAAAAGTGCGCTACACACATTAAATGTACAGTTTTTTCTCCATTCTAATCTGCCTCCCATCAAAATTCCATCTTTGCACATCCTACCTGATCCACACGCTTAATAAGATAGATATGAGTGCATTTTTCCCTGACTTGTCATCTGCCTAACTTCCAAAATTATAATCCACACACTTCCAAACTGTCATCAGTCACAATGTGTGTTCCAAAAAAAGAAAATATGTGATGCATACAGTGGGGTTGAAATGCAAATGCTGCTATGCAATAATACAGTAGTTCTCCATTTTTGTGTGTGGTTTTTGGTTTACTGAAAAAGCAAAAAACTTACACAAAAGAATGTCTTTGTGGATATTTGCGTTGTGCATCGAGCACAATCGAAGTCTTAAAAAGAAACAGAAAAGAACACAGGTTGACTTGTATTATCAACTAGCAGTTTTTAATAAAAGGAATGACCCCATATCTTACAGGTTACTCTAGGGGATGCAATACACTCTTTGAGAACTATTGCATTAAATAGCCTATGTAAGAATTTTATGTGATCGCTTTTTTATTGCCAATGTGTGAACAGCTTGCAACGAAACTTAAAAAGGACACCATCCCGAGTGTCTAGGTTGTCTATGAATGCGAAGGCCTCGGGAGTCGGGACGTTTTTTCCGGGAAAATCGTCTCGGTTACGTATGTAACCCTAGTTCCCTGATAGGGAACGAGACGCTGCGTCAAACGCTGCGGGAACGCCCCTGCGTTGTGCGTCATGAAGCACGTATGGAATCAGCCCAATGGAGAGATGAAACGTCATAGGCGGGTGACGTCATCGACCAGGAAACTATAAAGCACCCCAAAAACACAAGCGCATTAGCTTCTGATAGGCTTGAAGGAAGCGCTAACGGGAGTGCCGGGAGTATGGCGGAGCGACGCAGCGTCTCGTTCCCTATCAGGGAACTAGGGTTACATACGTAACCGAGACGTTCCCTTTCAAGGGAACTTCGAGCTGCGTCAAACGCTGCGGGAACGCGAATACCCACGTCGCCATAGGACCAAATGACCGTCATGTGAGACTAGCGCACAGAGGACGAGAGCACCTGTGCCCCAGGGGTAGAGCTTAAGTCTAGGTCATAGAACTTAATAAAAGTATGCGGTGAAGACCATCCAGCCGCATCACAAACATCACTCAGGGAAACCCCCGACAAAAGAGCTTTAGAAGCAGCCATACTCCTGGTAGAGTGAGCTCGGACAACCAAAGGTGAAGGCTGGCCAGCCGACTCATAAGCAAGTGAGATAGCCTCAACCACCCACTTGCTCATTCTCTGTTTAGACGCCGGACACCCTTTCCTGGGTGGCCCGGAACATACAAAAAGTTGTTCTGATTTCCTCCACAGGGCAGCTCTGTGGACATAAGCGTCTAATGCCCTAACAGGGCAGAGTGAATTAAGTTTCTCCTGGTCCGATGGCATAAATGGAGGAGGACAGAAAGCCTGCAGAACCGTAGGTCTAACAATATTAGTAGGAACCTTAGGAACGTAACCTGGTCTAGGATGCAGAAAAGCTTTAACCATGCCAGGTGCAAATTCCAGGCACGAGGGTGAAACCGACAGAGCCTGCAAATCTCCGATTCTTTTTAGTGAAGAGATAGCAAGCAAAAAGATAGTCTTAAAAGTGAGAAACTTCTCGGGAACTTCTTCGATAGGTTCAAAAGGAGCTAGGGAAAGACCTTCTAATACAATGGCCAGATCCCAAGTCGGCACCCTCGTACGAACTGCTGGCCTCAGCCTCAAAGTGCCACGGAGGAAACGAGTTATAAGCGGGTGTCTCCCAAGAGAAACTCCACTGAAAGGGACGTGGTAAGCAGCTAGTGCCGCCACATACACCTTTAGTGTGGAGGGGGATAACCCTGTGGAGAAGCGCTCCTGCAGGAATTCCAGCACTGCACCCACTGGGCAGTTAACTGGGTCCTGCAGGTGTTCTCCACACCAAGAAGTGAAAAGTTTCCACTTCAAGGCATAAAGCTTCCTCGTGGATGGAGCTCTGGAGTTAAGAATGGTCTCAACAACCTCGGTTGAGAGACCGGAGTCTATGAGCTGGGCCCCCTTAGAGGCCAAGCCCACAGTTTCCACAATTCTGGGCGGGGGTGAAGTATCGTGCCCCCCGCCTGGGAGAGTAGATCCCTCCTGACCGGGAGCTCCAAAGGAGAACCGTCCAGGAGAGAAATCAGGTCCGCAAACCATACTCGGGCCGGCCAGAACGGGGCTACTAGTAGTAGACTGACCCCGTCCCGGCGGACCCTCTCCAGAACTCCTGGTAACAGAGCAATCGGGGGAAAGGCGTACAGACGTGACCTCGGCCACGGCTGCACCATAGCATCCAACCCCAGGGGGGCTGGAAGAGTGATGGAGAACCACCGATGACAATGAGTGGTCTCCTTGGAAGCGAATAGGTCCACCTCGGCGCGACCGAAACTCAACCAAAGGAGCTCCACCACCTCGGGGTGGAGTCTCCATTCCCCTGGCCTCGGCCCCTGCCTCGACAGGGAGTCTGCTACCACATTCAAATACCCAGGGAGATACATTGCTCTCAGAGATAGTAGCTTCCCTTGGGACCACAGGAGGATCTGACGGGCCAACTTGTAAAGCCGGCGAGACCGCAGGCCCCCCTGATGATTTATATAAGAGACCACCGACGTGTTGTCTGATTGAACTAACACATGATGGCCTCTCAGGTCTGTTAGGAAGTGTTTCAGAGCCTGAAACACAGCCAACATCTCTAGACAATTTATGTGCCACGAAAGATGATGATCCTGCCACAGACCTTGGGCTGGGCGACCACTCATGACCGCCCCCCACCCTGTGAGGGAAGCATCCGTCGTTAGCGTTATGCGACGACAAAGAGCCCCCAGCACAGGACCTTTGGATAGGAACCAAGTTTCTCTCCACATGACCAGAGCACGAAGGCAGCGCCGCGTGACTTTGAACGTGCGGAGCGGATTTCCCCTCGGGGAGAATCCCTTGGTCCTGAGCCACCACTGTAGCGGTCTCATGTACAACAGGCCGCAAGGTATAACGTTGGACGCTGCTGCCATCAGACCCAACAGTCTCTGAAACTGCTTGACAGTGAGTAGCTGGCCTAGCTTCACTTGTTTCACAGCTGAGAGAATCGAAGCGATGCGGGTCGGAGAGAGTCGCGCCCGCATCGATACCGAATCCCAAACGACACCCAGAAAAGTGGTCTTCTGGGAAGGAGATAATACACTTTTCTTTGCGTTCAGCCTCAACCCCAACTTTCTGATATGAGCGAGGACGACATCTCGATGCCGAACCGCCATCTGCTCGGTCTGAGCTAAAATCAACCAATCGTCGATGTAATTGAGAATACGAATGCCCTGAAGCCTCAGAGGCACTAGTGCTGCATCCATGCATTTCGTGAAAGTGCGGGGAGATAAAGCTAGGCCAAACGGAAGAACCCTGTACTGGTACGCCTCGCCCCCGAAGGCGAACCTCAGGAACTTCCTGTGTTGTGGAAGGATGGACACATGGAAGTATGCGTCCTTCAGATCTATCGTGACAAACCAGTCCTCGGACCTGATTTGAGACACGATCTGCTTGATAGTGAGCATCTTGAATTTTAGCTTCCCTACCGAGCGATTCAATATGCGCAGGTCTAAAATTGGACGCAACCCCCCATCCTTCTTTGGAACGATGAAATATCGGCTGTAATAACCTGACTCCAAACTGGGAGGAGGAACCCGTTCTATAGCCTCTTTTTGAAGGAGCGTTTTCACCTCTTGTTCCAATACCAGAGCCTGCTCGGGGCCCACCACTGTGTGCAGAACCCCTCTGAATTTTGGTGGACGACACCTGAACTGGATAGCATAACCCTTTTCTACTGTCTGCAGGACCCAATGAGATATTTTTGGAAGGCTTTTCCACTCTGCCAGAAATTCTACTAAGGGTACCAGCCTCTCGAGACTGGCCTCTGGTGTAACTTGAGCAGCAGACGCAGCGCCCTGTAACGGCGCACCGGCAGGGAACAACTGGTCTGACCGCTCTGAGACCCTCCTCAGAGGGAGCGAGCGTCCCTCGGGAAAGCGCTCGCTGGGATCGTCTGTGCCCCGGCATAAAGGCGGGGTTGGCAGAACGAGCCCCTGAGGGCACCGAGGAGGAATGGGCACCGTAAAAAGAGGTGAACACCTTTCTGCCTCGGTGGGGACCACCCTCAGCATCCTGAACGGCTTGGCGTCAGGACTTCTTCTTAGCCGAAGCCTTCTTAGCCAATATAACTGTCCTCAGATCAGTTCTACTGGGAGAAGGCTTCGGCTGAGAGTGTCGCGGCTGAGCCCACTGTCCAGCAGGGGGAGCACGAGACGCGACACTCTGCCTCTGCTGCGCTCTATGTGATGAGCTCGAAGACGGCCGGGGCTGCTCCCGCCCAGCAGCCCCAGGGACATGAACTTTAAGGGGAAGAAACTTTTTAAAAGCTGCAGTTTGTTTCTTTTCTTCTTGGAATTTATCGATAACTGAATTCACAGCATCACCAAACAACCCCATGGGAGAAAGAGGAGCATCTAAAAGAAAAGCTTTTTCTCTCTCTTTAATATTAGTCTGATTTAACCACAAATGTCTTTCTGCGGCCACCAGAGCTGCCATAGAACGACCCATTAATTTGGCCGATTCTCTGGTGGCACGCAGGGATAAATCAGCAGCCTGACGCAGTTCGCGAACTACGTCAGTACTGACCTCCTCACTCTCACTCATGTCCCTTAGCAGATCAGCCTGGTATGCCTGCAAGATTGACATAGTATGCAGACATGACACAGCCTGACCTGTTGCCGAATATGCTTTACCCACCAAAGCCGAAGTGTTTCTTAAAGGCTTGGTGGGTAATGCCGGTGCCTTAAAAGATGATGCTGCTTCGGGGGAGAGATGGCTCGCAAGCGTCTCTTCCACACGAGGCAAAGCACCATAACCATGAGCCTTGGCTCCCATAATATTAGCGTATGTTGAAGTCTGGGGACTAAACACTCTATATGACACCGGTTTTCTCCATGATTTCGACACCTCGGTGTGGAGATCATGGAAAAACGGCAGGCACCGGCGTGGAGGCTGCACACGTGACGGCAAAAATCTCTCATCCAACTTTGATTTAGAAACAGACTCCTGTCTAGTCACTGGCCATTCAATATTAAGTTTTTCAACAGCTCTTGTTAACACTCTCAGGAGTGTGGGGTGGCGAATCCTCCACATCTCCCTCAACACTAACAACATCAAGTTCCTCAGAACTGGATAGCTGCAGCATTGGTGCCTCAGCCCGAGCGGAAGAAACCGCAGCGCGTGCTTCCGAACCCGGGACTGAGGCACTGGATCTCACAGGTGAAGGGAGAGATAAGGCAGAGCCCGTCTCAAACCCCGCTGTGAGATCCATCTGCGATCCCCACGATAAGCGCCGCCGCTCTGCCTCGGCAGAAGCGGGACCCGAACCGCGGGGAGCGCGCACCGAACCGCTCTCCTCAAAGAGCGATCGGCGGGAGCGGAGCGTCCTTAACGGCAAACGCTCGCAATGCTCACAGTCTGCTCCCTCGAGAGCAAACTGGGCATGCTGAACTCCCAAACAAACAACACAAAGATCATGTGTATCCCCGCTCGTTAAATAACGCGAGCAGGGAGGAACACACTTTCTAAACTGCTGTTCGTCCGCCATAATCTCTCAATATATATATATATAGGGATAAATTGTTTGTGTGGTGCAGGGTATGTAAGACAGACAATATCACACAGGGACAGATTCACATGTAGCGCGACTGAAAGCACAGAAGCTAATGCGCTTGTGTTTTTGGGGTGCTTTATAGTTTCCTGGTCGATGACGTCACCCGCCTATGACGTTTCATCTCTCCATTGGGCTGATTCCATACGTGCTTCATGACGCACAACGCAGGGGCGTTCCCGCAGCGTTTGACGCAGCTCGAAGTTCCCTTGAAAGGGAACAAAAGAATGTGACGTTTACGCACACTCCCGAGATCGAGCCTCTTTCCGTCACTAAATGCATCTCTATAGCACGCATTGTGTTTATCGTGCAATGTATACGCCAAAATGATTTTTTATGTGCATATATACGCATGGGTAGGCTTAGTAGTGGTAGGGTACATGCATATGATACGCATGGGTAGGATTAGTCGTGTGGGGTACGTGTGTATTAAACGCAATAAATGGCGTATCAAATGCAGGCAAAAACTGTGTATCATATGTACGTAAAAACTCATTTTCGCGTATAAATTACACGATAATACACAATGCATGCTATAGAGACGCATTTACGTGAGAACAGGCTGATATGACACATCAAACAAGTGCTGAAACAGCTATTCTGTACTGTAATGTCAATGTGGCATGAAAAGAAAAGGAATTAATTCAAACTATAGTCTCGAATTGCCAGATATAGTCTCAAATATAGGTGGCCCTACTTTATAATCAATCATAATGTAACTTAATTACCTCATCTGTCGTCATGATGCTGTGAATTGCAGAGCTTCTGAAACCTATCCTCATCGCTATGATCAGATGGTTTCTTACGGCCACCGGTGCGCTAATAGCAAGGGTTTCTGAAATCTGCATAGCAACTTTAGAAGGCTACCTCAAGTTAACAAGTGTTCTAGATAACTTGTAAAAAATAAGCACATAAAAAAAACAAGACATTATTTAAATTTATGTTAAAAAGCTGTACCAAAGGTTAAAATGAACCAAATACACAAATAGAAACTAAAAACAAAGATGAATATAAAATATAAGCTCAGCAGCAGCTCAGTCTGACTGTACAGCATAAGCTAATACTCTAATAAGCTCAAAAAACATATTAACATATGCAGAAGCACAAAAGAAAAAATGAAATAACCTCCTAGTTAGCCTTAATTAGAATACCTACATTGCATTGCATATGTTGGTCTAACGAAACTCAAAATTATGGGTAACAGCTGGAAAATAAAGCTGTTTGCTGTAGCCTACATATTTGTTATATTCATTGCTAAACTGTAAAACATAAATAGTTTTTCAATTTTGTTAGTGTGGCTGCAACGAGACATCCTTACACCAAGAATCTCACTGCAGGAGAGCTAAATGAATTTCCCCATGGACTGAACTCCTGTAAGATAATTCACTCCTGCCTTTATTGCATTTACTCTTGTCCCAGCTATCTGAAGCTTTATTAGTTTGTTTCAGTCAGGCTGCACTTCTCAATTTGATATTTTAAAAAAACGTCCATCGCTATGATTACTGTTAGAGTTACCGCAACCTCAACAAATCATATACATTTTCACATGACCGGAGGGAAATGGACCTCTGATTGATCAGATGCTCAGGAAATTGAGTCTAAATAAATAATGAAGCATGGAATCATTTTGGACTGTAAGGTAAATACAATGATCACTCAAAAGTGCTTTACATAAAAGAAATCTCATAGTCTCATGTGTATTCTATATATAGGCGTATGGTCAGTTCGTTGTACTGATCTAAGTCTAGATTTATGCTGCGGAAGTTGAGTTGTGCACTACTCTCACAGGGTTTCTCAGATGGCCACAACAATGAAGCAAAAAATAATGACAACACAACATTACTAACCAACAGCATCAAAATAACAATCAAAATTTGTTGCATTAAAATCATGTTTGCTAAATAAAATAAAAACTCTTTTTCATGTAATGTTGGCATAAAGTGTATATACACAAACTGAATGTGTAAAATACACAAAAACTTACTGTACTTTACAAACAAAACATAGCAAACTTCCCTTAATCTCCTGTTTTGAATTTCCCAGCATGTTAGCAACATGAAATGCAGGATCTTGTTTTTGATACTGTGTTGTTAACTTGTGTCTGCTTTGCTGATGTCACTGTGTTGTAACCAAAAAAGCCTGTAGAAAGCAGGTATATACAGGTCCTTCTCAAAAAATTAGCATATTGTGATAAAGTTCATTATTTTCCATAATGTAATGATAAAAATTAAACTTTCATATATTTTAGATTCATTGCACACCAACTGAAATATTTCAAGTCTTTTATTGTTTTAATACTGATGATTTTGGCATACAGCTCATGAAAACCCAAAATTCCTATCTCAAAAAATTAGCATATCATGAAAAGGGTCTCTAAACAAGCTATTAACCTAATCATCTGAATCAACTAATTAACTCTAAACACCTGCAAAAGATTCCTGAGGCTTTTGAAAACTCCCAGCCTATTTCATTACTCATAACCGCAAATATGGGTAAGACTGCCGACCTGACTGCTGTCCAGAAGGCCATCATTGACACCCTCAAGCAAGAGGGTAAGACAGAAAGAAATTTCTGAACAAATAGGCTGTTCCCAGAGTGCTGTATCAAGGCACCTCAGTGGGAAGTCTGTGGGAAGGAAAAAGTGTGGCAAAAAAACGCTGCACAACGAGAAGAGGTAACCGGACCCTGAGGAAGATTGTGGAGAAGGACCGATTCCAGACCTTGTGGGACCTGCGGAAGCAGTGGACTGAGTCTGGAGTAGAAACATCCAGAGCCACCGTGCACAGGCGTGTGCAGGAAATGGGCTACAGGTGACGCATTCCCCAGGTCAAGCCACTTTTGAACCAGAAACTGCGGCAGAAGCGCCTGACCTGGGCTACAGAGAAGCAGCACTGGACTGTTGCTCAGTGGTCCAAAGTACTTTTTTCGGATGAAAGCAAATTTTGCATGTCATTCGGAAATCAAGGTGCCAGAGTCTGGAGGAAGACTGGGGAGAAGGAAATGCCCAAATGCCTGAAGTCCAGTGCTGCTTCTCTGTAGCCCAGGTCAGGCGCTTCTGCCGCTGTTTCTGGTTCAAAAGTGGCTTGACCTGGGGAATGCGGCACCTGTAGCCCATTTCCTGCACACGCCTGTGCACGGTGGCTCTGGATGTTTCTACTCCAGACTCAGTCCACTGCTTCCGCAGGTCCCCCAAGGTCTGGAATCGGTCCTTCTCCACAATCTTCCTCAGGGTCCGGTCACCTCTTCTCGTTGTGCAGCGTTTTTTGCCACACTTTTTCCTTCCCACAGACTACCCACTGAGGTGCCTTGATACAGCACTCTGGGAACAGCCTATTTGTTCAGAAATTTCTTTCTGTGTCTTACCCTCTTGCTTGAGGGTGTCAATGATGGCCTTCTGGACAGCAGTCAGGTCGGCAGTCTTACCCATATTTGCGGTTTTGAGTAATGAAATAGGCTGGGAGTTTTTAAAAGCCTCAGGAATCTTTTGCAGGTGTTTAGAGTTAATTAGTTGATTCAGATGATTAGGTTAATAGCTTTTTTAGAGACCCTTTTCATGATATGCTAATTTTTTTAGATAGGAATTTTGGTTTTTCATGAGCTGTATGCCAAAATCATCAGTATTAAAACAATAAAAGACTTGAAATATTTCAGTTGGTGTGCAATGAATCTAAAATATATGAAAGTTTAATTTTTATCATTACATTATGGAAAATAATGAACTTTATCACAATATGCTAATTTTTTGAGAAGGACCTGTAGTTGGTGAAAGGCCTATATTTTTAGTGATTTGAAATGTGCCATCTCTGCCCATTGGTGCACACTTTTTCAAACAATCAACTGATTTGTCCATGTGACTTTCTCTGGAGCCACATGACATGACAGTCTGTTTTGACAATCTAAGTAGTCAGCTTGCTGACAATTCTTGAATTTCGGTCAAATACAGGCTATTTTTGCTGTGTATAAAACATACAATACACTTGAAATGATATTTCATAAATGTAAATATGCACTGCAACAGCAGCAATTGTTCTCCCGTCTGCCATGTTTCAGTTCCCTTACGAAGGGAACTCAACGATGCGTCCATCGACGCCATGGGAACGCCCCCAGCGTGACTGCGTCTGAAGCATCTATGTCAACTAGTCCAATGGAAAGAATGAGCGTCACGGGCGGGTGACGTCATGACCAGGATATGATAAAAGCACATCCGGTGCAAACCGGCATTAGCTTCTGTTGCCTCAGCAAGCGATCTGTGTCAAACTGTCTGTTATATTTACTGTTGTCTGTCTGATATATATATTTATGGAAACTAAACAATTGCACAACTCTGTGTTCTCCCTGCTCGCGCTATTTAACGAGTAGGGACACACACGAGCTTTGTGTGATGTGTTTGGGAGTAGAGCATGCGGTATCAGCCTCCGAGGGGGCTGATTGCCAACATTGTGAGAAGCTTTCGCTTCGCATGCTCCGCTCCCGCCTGTCACTTTTCGAGGAAAGTGGCCGGGCTCGCAATTCTCAGGGTGACAGGTCCCGCGTCTGCCGAGGCAGCGCGGAGAATGCATTCCTGTGGATTACGAATAGGATCTCTTTACGGGGTTGGAGACGGGTCCGCGGATCTTATCTCCTCCCTTTCCACGAGGGATCCAGTGCTCTCTCGCCGGTCTCGGAAGCCCGCGCTGCGGTCTCTTCCGCCCGGGGAGAGAGAGAAATCAATGCTTCAGTGCTCTACCTCCGAGGAGGTAGATGTGCTGGGCATTGAAAGTGACACAATCATGGGGGAAGTGAATTTGCCATCTCTTTCCCCAGCGTATGAGAAATATATATAGCCTATATATATATATATATGATAGTTTATATATTATATATAAAATAAAGTGAATATATATAAAAAATATATATAAAAAATAATAAGCTGGTGGAAGTGTTTACTAAGGCTGTAGATAAATTAAATATTTATGGACAGCAGAAATAAGGGGGCACTCGTCCTAAAAATAAAATAAATTAAACGAGTTTCCTTCCCTCTATTTTTCCACCTCCATCACGGGGCCTTCCATTTTTCCCGATCTGCACAGCGAGCTGTCTAGATCATGGAAAAAGCCTTACTCCTCTTGTCTTTTAGCCCCCACATTCATGTATATTCAGATATTTGGGGGTTAAGAGGGTATGGCTATGGGGCAATACCCCGGGTAGAACAGACGCTTGCGAGCTATCTGTCTCCCGGTTCAGTATCGTACCTGAAGGCGTCGGCTTCTCTCACTAAACCATTAAAGAAAACTATTTTTTAATCTAGTGGGAAAAGCATATATGGCAGTGGGTCTAGCATGGGCCTGCTTGCACACCATAGCAGTGCTACAAGCATATCAGGCTGACCTGCTGCGGTATTTGGACAGAAGTGAGGGAGTTTGGCCCGATGGGGTTTGAGAACTCCGTCGGGCCACAGATTTATCTCTCAGGGATGGCAGCCCTTGTGGTCACTGAGAGACACCTCTGGCTCAATTTGATGGGAATCATAGAGAAAGATACAAGATAATCTCTCCCTCGCTATGTCCAACCCCCTGGGGCTGCTGGGCGTGAGCAGCTCCAGCCGTCTAGTTTCTCATACACAACACAGCAGCCAAAGCCTTCAAAGCAGAAGCCGGATCCGAGGACCGTTCTTCACGCTGAGAAGGCTGCGGCTCAAAAGAAAAGGTCTGGCGCCACCGGCGTCCGACCGGTGAGGGCAGCCCCAACCGGGGTGGAATGGTGTACACCTCATTATACGGTGCCCTTTCCATCTCGGTGCCCTCAGGGGACCGTTCTGCCAACCCCGCCACCCTTGGTGCTTCGGGGCGCAGCGGTCTCCAGCGAGCTTCTGGCGCAGCGTCAACTCGACATTGCGTCGGAATGCGCCCTCTGAGGGGGGTTCGAAAACAGTCAGTTCGGGTGGTTCCTGCCAGTATGCTTCAGGTCCCCGAACTGGCTGTCTTTATTACACCAGAGGCCAGCCTCGAGGGGCTGGTTCCCTTGGTAGATTTTCTGGCAGCGCGGAAGCTACTGCCAAATATATCTCTATGGGTCCTGCAGTTAGTAGTAAGAGGCAGATTTGGTTCTCGTCCTCCAGGCTACAACGGGGTGTTGCTCACGTTAGTGCATTCCGAGCAGGCTCTGGTAATGGAGCAAGAGGTAAAGGCCCTGTTAGCAAAGAAAGCTATAGAGCAGGTGTACTCACCCGACATTGCGTCGGGTCTTTACAGTCGTTATCTCATTGTTCCAAAAAAGGATGGAGAGCTGCGTCACATACTAGATCTTCGTCTGTTGGAGTGTTTGGTGCTGGAACTCAAGTCCAAAATGCTGACACTCAAACAGATCGTGACTCAAATCAGATCCGAGGACTGGTTTGTCACGATAGATCTAAAAGACGCATACTTCCATATCTCCATCCTCCCTCAGCACAGGAGGTTCCTGAGGGTTTCTTTGGGGCAAAGAACACCAGTATCAGGCACTTCCTTTCGGTCTAGCTCTATCACCCCGCACATTCACGAAGCGTGTAGACGCAGCTCTGGCCCCGCCAGGCTGCAGTGCATATGCATTCTGAATTGCATAGATGACTGGCTGATTCTAGCGGAATCAGAACAGTTAGCGGTTCGGCACCGAGGTGTCGTTCTCGCTCCTATGCAGATGTTGGGGTTGAGGCTCAATGCCAAGTGTGGTATGGGATTCGGTGACGATGCGGGCCACTCTGTCGCCCGTTCGTGTAGCTGCTATCCTAACAGCCACAAAAGAGCTGAGGCTAGGCCAGTCACGCACTGTAAAACAGTTAGAGAGACTGTTGGGTCTTGTGACAGCAGCGTCCAACGGGATAACTTTTGGCCTGCTGTACATGAGACCTTTACAGTGGTGGCTCAGGACCAGAGGGTTCTCCCCGAGGGGAAACCCACTTCGTATGATCAAGATCACGCGGCGGTGTCTCCGCACCTTGGTTATATGGAGGAAACACTGGTTCTTAACCCAGGGTCCGGTGTTGGGAGCTCTTTGCCATCGAGTTGTGATCTCGACAGATGCTTCCCTCACCGGCTCGGGAGCGGTATTGGAAGGCCGCTCAGCTCAGGGCTTGTGGAGGAGTCATCGTCTCTCTTGGCACATGAATTGCCTAGAGATGATGGTCGTCTTCAATGCGTTGAGACATCTCCTCCCAGACCTGAGGGGCCATCATGTGTTGTTCTGGAACAGTGACTGTTAGGCCTCAGGGCAGCAGCGTCCAATGTGATACCCTTTGACCTGCTGTACGTGAGACCTTTACAGAGGTGGCTCAGGACCAGAGGGTTCTCCCTGAGGGGAAACCCACTCCTTACGATCAAGATCACGCGGCAGTATCCCCGCGCCTTGGTTATATGGAGGAAACTCTGGTTCTTGACCCACAGACAACACGTTGGTGGCCTCTTATTTTGGTCCCTCAAGAAATTACGCTGTCTGAGGGCAGTGTATATTCCAGGGGGGGCCAGAATATTGGAGCAGACACCCTGTCGAGGCAGGGGCTGAGGCCAGGGGACTCCACCCCGAGGCGGTGGAGCAAATATGGGAGTTTTACGGCCAGGCAGAAGTGGATTTGTTCTCGTCTCAGCATACGACGCACTGTCCACTCTGGTTATCCCTCACTCAACCAGTCCCCTCGGGGCTGGATGCTATGGTGCAGACGTGGCCGAGGCTACGTCTGTACGCATTTCCCTCCGTTGCTCTGCTCCCAGGAGTTCTGGAGTGAATCCGCCAGGATGGAATAAGCCTATTTAGTAGCACCACCCTGGCCGAGCTGAATTTGGTTTGCGGACCTAATTTTTCTCCTCGACGGACCTCCCTTGGAGGTCCCGATCAGGAGAGACCTTCTGTCTCAGGCAGGGGATGCAATATTGCACCCCCGGCAGGGGATTTGGGAACTGTGGGTTTGGCCTCTGAGGGGGCCCAACTCATAGAGAGTGGTCTCTCAACCGAGGTTGTTTAGACCATTCTAAGCTCCAGAGCTCCCGCTACGAGGAAACTATATTCACTATTTCGAGAGTTTTTCACTTCTTGGTGTTACCAGCGTCAGTGGGATCCGGTTAACTGTTCAGTAAACACAGTATTCGAGTTTCTGCAAGAACGCTTTGTATCAGGTCTATGTCCTTCCACGCTTAAGGTATAATATGTGTGGCGGCCATTGCGGCTTTCCACGCCCTGGTGGGTAGTACATTTTTGGGTCGAGACCCCCTGATCACTCGTTTCCTTCGTGGCACTTTGAGGCTGAGGCATGCAACTTGCACTAAGGTGCTGGCTTGGGACCTTGCAATAGTTCTAGAAGGCCTATCTGGGGCTCCCTTCGAGCCCTTAGATTTGGTCTCAGAGAAGTTCCTTTCTTTTAAGACTATTTTCTGCTAGCTATTTCGTCCCTATAAGAGTCAGACCTTCAGGCCCTTTCGGTCCCCACCTGCCTTGAGTGCACCGGGATGGCCAAGGCAATCTTACCCGAAACATGGATATGTTCCAAAGGTGCCTACCATTATTCCGAGGCCTATTGTGCTGCAGGTTTCTGTCCTCCCCCATTTTTCGGACCAGGAAAAGCTGAACCTCTTGTGCCAGTGCGAGCACTGGACACTTATGTTCATCGGACTTCTCTGTCGAGAAAATCCAACCTATTGAGCATATAGATAGTCGAGACTATTCTTCTTGCTTGTGAGTCTTCTGGCCAACCATTTGGTGGTCAGGGCTCATTCCACTAGGAGTATGGCTTCTAAGCGTATTATCTGGAGTTCTCTCCAAGACGTTTGTGATGCGGCGGGCTGGTCCTCACCGCTCACATTCATGAGGTTTTACAGCTTGGACCTGGATGCTGCCCCAGGTTCTCAGGTGCTTAGTGCTTAGTTACAACAGACTGACACTCAGGTACTTGGAATTCTGGCGCTTTGGGTATTCTCGTTCCCATGGCGTCGATGGACGCATCGTTGAGTTCCCTTCGTAAGGGAACGTCTCAGGTTACTATTGTAACCATAGTTCCCTGAGAACAGGGAACGAGACGATGCGTCACCCTGCCATACTTCCTGCATCCCTGTGATCGGCTTGCTTCGGCAATTTTCGAAGCTAATGCCGGTTTGCACCGGATGTGCTTTTATCATATCCTGGTCATGACGTCACCCGCCCGTGACGCTCATTCTTTCCATTGGACTAGTTGACATAGATGCTTCAGACGCAGTCACGCTGGGGGCGTTCCCATGGCGTCGATGGACGCATCGTCTCGTTCCCTGTTCTCAGGGAACTATGGTTACAATAGTAACCTGAGACGTTTTATTGCACGCCAACTCTGGAATTTGGGTATCAAAATTATCCCCAATATTTTTCTCAAGAATGAATTTACATTAGTATTGTCACTTCTTTTTTATTATCCTAAGTGACTTTTGTTTCTGACAGACCTGTAGATTGCAGACAGTGATGAGTTGACAATGTTTAAATAAAGTGGCCCAATATCTTCTGGCATTTTCACAATAACATGCTCTAAAATGAAAACCTAATGTGTCTTACTAATAAAAGGCTGTGATTTAAAATTATGCTGCAAGTTTTCTATGTTAATGGGACCATTACACACTGACCTCAATAAGAGGGTAATTTTAGAGGAATGAATTAAAACAGCACTTTAATGAAAAATGAATGTGTAATGAAGCTTGGCGAGTCTATCATGCCAACAGTCCTAAAGCACGGTGTGAGCGGTACTGACATCCATCATCCACTCTGCAATTTAACACATAACCTTTTCAGTTCACACCACATCAAAATACTCGCTTTGACATGATAACATTTGCAGATAAGATTTTGTGTCAGTAAATGGGACTGAAGATGAGAGGGAGTTTTGGCTCATGGGTAAAATGATATGAAGCGAGTGACGCATGATATTTGACTTTTTCCTCTTTATAAATCATTAGTCAAAAACAATATATACACACACGTGCGCACACACATTTATATATGACCATGGACCATAAAACCAGTTACGTGGGTCAATTTTTTTAAATTTAGATTTACACATTATATGAAAGTTTAATAAATGAGCTTTCCATTGATGTATGGTTTGTTAGGATAGGACAATATTTGGCAGACATACAACTATTTGAAAATCTAGAATCTGAGGGTGCAAAAAAATCAAAACATTGAGAAAAATCGCCTTTAAAGTTGTCCATTTATGTTTGCGATTGTGCTGCATTCACTCACATAAATAAATGTTTTATATATTTACGGTAGGAAATTTATATATGATCTTTCCTTAATATCCTAATGATTTTTGGCATAAAAGAAAAATCGATAATTTGACCGATACAATGTATTGTTGGCCATTCCCACAAATATACCGGTGCGACTTGTGACTGGTTTTGTGATCCAGCGTCACATATACAGTTCGCATATACACATATATATTTTGACAAACTTTTAATCGATTTGACAGCACATATTTATATATATATATATATATATATATATATATATATATATATATATATATATATATATATATATATATATATATATATATATATTGTAATAATTATTTATTGCAGTTAAACCAAATAATATATATACGAAATAATGTATAAATACATACATACTGTGTATAAATTATATATATATATATATATATATATATATATATATATATATATTGTTTTAAATAGCATTATATATTACATATGATTTATTAGATATTAAAGTTTAATATAAAATAATATATATTATTTTATATTAAACTTTAATATCTAATAAATCATATAATATATAGCCTATAATTATATATATATAACAATATAAATATTATAAATATAAATAAATATTGTACAATATTATATACTCATCAAAAATTATATTTTATAATGTATAAAGCCGTATATAAAAAATAATATAATGTTTCATAATAATTTGCAGTATTTAATTGATTTTGAAAATTAATGATTTTATAAATTTATAATTTTAAAATGATTTTATAATATTATATATACTTAGGTCAAATGCGAATTTGATCACATAAATGAGTACCGTACTCAATTTCACATTCAATTGCGAATGGAGCCATGGGGTTTGCTCAGCGCTCAAGGCTAGACTAAAACCAGGCACCTCACAGGATGTGAGAAGCCAAGGAGAGGTCAGGAGCGCAGAAGCTGTCATGGAGAAATGGAGCAGGGTCATACAGCGGTGAATCAAGGTTCCTGCCATGATGGAGGGATTAAGTAAGTTTCAGTGGAATGGAATTATCCATTAAGAGAGACAGCAGGCAGAGCCTTCAGAAGACAGCATTGTAAATCAAACGAGTCCAGGGTTTATCTCTTCACCTGACGACCACGGCCTCCCGAGCCCCTACAAGGTCACCTGTAACGATGGTGTGGTTGAAGAGAGTGCAGGTTTACAAGGGATATGGGCCGAGCTCAGATTGAGAATCATGCCCGCAAGGTCAAAAATCCCACCGTGGCATTATTCTACATCGAGAGCAATCTCTACTCTCTTCATCCACACCAGCCCTGGAGGAAGGTTTGTCTTGGCTACCTGGCCAGAGCCTTATCTTCCTCCTTCAAATTCACTGTCCTTTCAATAGGTTGCACATCTATGAATTCCCTCTCGCTCTCTCTCTCTTCCCGACAAGGATGTGCTTTACAGCTGTAATCTTCTCAAGCCTGTCCTTCAAAGCCACCAGAGGCCCTATGTCAGCACAGCGTTCTTGAGGATAGGAGCTTTAAAGGCTAATGATGTCCATAGTGTGGGCAGAACATTGTTTTTCATTGGTTCGCTGGTGCCCAGGGGGTGGAGGGTTTATGAAAATGTCACTGATGCGCAGAGCATTCAAAGATGATTGATTTCAATGACACACTGAGTGACCCTAAACCTTGCACTTCTACAAGCTCCAGGGCTTCTGCCTTCACCTAATGGGCTTAGGTAGAATTCTGTCTGCACATCATCAACAACATCAAAAAAAAAAAACTCATTCCCAGCAGCAATCATTGCAGAAGCACTGCTGTTTAAAGATTTCATACGAGTGTTTATTGTACGTTTGTTTTAAAGATGCTCTCATGGAACTGTGTTTATTTGTCATGAGTACTTAACTGATGTTCCAATAGAAAAAAAAGTGACATGTACAGTTCATCGAATAGCAATGTACAGTTTCTGTGCTTCAGTATGCATTGACTAAGTTTCTTTCATGTACCTGCATGCAAAATCTGGAGTAATATTCATGAGGTTTGAAGAATATATATATATATATATATATATATATATATATATATATATATATATATATATATATATATATATCCTTCTCATTGCTCCTTCTCATTGCAGGAGCATGGTAGGTCTTCCATGCTATACATCAGTTTTATAAGTCCTCACCTCAGGGCCCCAGAATCAGCTGTAGTGTGCTCTATCATCCAGACTTCCGCAAAACGCCCTTTAGTCTCCCTCTGCCTGCTCTGCCTATGGTTGGCCTAAAAATCCCCTGCTTTCAAAACTATATATTCTCATTTATATTCTTTGATGTAATTACTGTAAATTAAAGATAATCATATATATTGATATATTGCACTATACAACATAATATATAGAGATACATAATCTAAAAAAACAGAATTAAATAATTAAATATCACTCACAATACTATTGGTAAATACTATTGGTAATACTATAATACACAATACTATTATTGGTAAAAATGAACAGACAACACAGGCTGAATGGTTTAGAAGCAATGAGGCTCATATTTTTAGTTTTTTGAATGCATCTTAATTAGGGTAGTTATCATATTGAATAGTCTTTATAGTGGCATATATAATTCACTCTCCAAGATCAGATGTATTTTTCAAAAACTATCAAAAGAGTTTTTTGGAGTTTTTGTCTACTGAAAGTCTTTTGGAAATATGTTTCATCGGCTGAACAATCGGTATGTTAAACAACAGTACAATTCATTGAACGCACTGTACTTTTATCCCTTACAGCCTCATTTTCATTCCTGTCAAAAATTCAATTTGGTACTCTGACTAAGGCCAGATTTAGTTCATGTGACCCAATTCCGATTTTTTAGAACACCGATCAGATATGACCCAAGAAGAACATGTATAAGCAGGAAAAGAACACATTGATTCCAATATTCTCAGATCCATTTCAGGCCTTTTTCATTTTTGGAAATAAATCTGATAGGAGTCGGATATGTGTATTTGCATCTGCCACGTAATTAATTCTCCCTCATGTTGTTCCAAAACCCGTAAGACTTTCGTTCATCTTCGGAACACAAATGAAGATCTTCTTGATGAAATCTGAGAGCTTTCTGTCCCTCCATTGACAGCTACGCAACTACCACTTTGATGCTTCAAAAAGTTCATAAAGAGATCATAAAACTTATCCATATGAATTGAGCAAGTCTTTATATGAGAATTGAATCGCTTTATACGATGAACAGATTTAATGTATGCTTTTATTCATATTTAAACAATAAAGAATGAAACATTTATTAATGAATTACATTTGGGTACTGTTTGCTATGTTATGCCGCTTGCATCCGATGTAGAGAGGGTATTATTGATCATGATGCTCGGGATCTGTGAAGCGCAATGTGGCCATTATCTGATTGGCTTGAGTAAATGGTGGGTGGAGTCAACCTATGTGTGGATATCTGTGGATGTCTGCATAACATATCCCTTTAACCAGCAGGATTACTCATAAACTGGTTATAAAATGTGTTCAAAGATGTCTTTGCTCTGACAACGCTGGTTAGCGATTTAATCTTCCACTCTCATACTAACATGTAGGCCCAAATTTTAAGTTTCATGCTTATACTTTGCAAATTACGTTTTATATGTGTATTTGCAGTGTTTACTTATTGGCTTCTGTTTTAAGTGCATTACTATAAACTGTCATTTTATGAACTATTTCGTTGGTATTCCAAAAGCATGCCACAGATGTTCACCACAAATGTAAAGGAATGATTTCATCCCGAAAATGAAAATTTTGTCATAATTTTCTCACCGTCATGTCGTTTGATAACTGTCATAAATGTTAACTGATTGTTTTGTTTTTGGATGAACTATTTCTAAGTTCCAAGGCTATGGAATATTCTTTTAAAGATGACAAGCAGTAGCCTTTCACAACATTTCTGTCAATCTTTTGAGAGCGTGTTTGTTCAGCATTAATTCCTGTCTGCAACATTCTCTCCTCAACCCTATTTACCCTTTCAGTCAACCCTGATCAACACATTTCTCCATACCTCCACCTCATCATCATCTCCTTTTCCTCCCCCTCTTATCTCTCTCTGTTCACAATCAGTACGGCTTCATGATTGTCACCCAGCCCACGTCTGTGGAGCAGATGAGGGCGCAGTCTGCTTCCAGGTTCTCAGTCTCAGTTCCTTGTGTGTGTGATGTACAGTATATGATGATGCATGAACCGTGGGCTGCTGTAGATTGAGAAGAAATCCTGAGCAGACAGGAACATGATGCTCTCATCCCAAAAAATTGCAGTTCCTGTAACTCATTGTTTTCAGTATTTGGAACAGGAAATGCACCAACTATAGCCTCTAATGAGACCCGATGTGAGATATTGTCATTTGTCTTTCCGCCTGTGCAGGTTCGTTGTGAACGGTGCAGTGCTGAGGCACATTAAACACTATCACCAGTGACTGACAAAGCAATTATCTCTTTTGCTGCTCGGCAGCGTATTAAGAAGTAAGTGCTAATAAGTAAACATAGCTTTTTATTTTAACGCAGTAAGAGGAAAATGCTTACCAGCGGAATCAAATACCTGCATGTAAAAAGTGCCAAACATTATTTTCTTGATCAATATTTTTGTATTGTTTACCAGTACAATGTCCAAAGTTCCTTGAAATAAGATAAATTTACTTGAGAAGCATATCTGCGTAAGATATAAGGCCCTTTCACACTGAGCAGCACAATAAAGCTTAGCAAATCGCAGATGAACGGAGCTTTCACACAGAACGCCAAACGATTGATTGCCTTCGGCTTATTGTGACGTATATTGTATATTAAGAAAAATGTAGGGCGGGTTTGATTGGATCGTACGTAGGAAGTTGGGCATTGCTAACAAAACCGAGGCAGATCTGAATGCCAGTTTGCAGTCAGTTGTGGAGGATATTTATTCCCACCCTCTGTCGAGAGCACGTCATGAAGAGAGCAGGGGCAGGGGGGTATTCCAGAAAGCAAGGTTAACTTATCCTCATATATTCCCTGAACTCTGGGGTTTCAAAACCGCGGTCTGAAGTAAGATCAATCCAGAATATGAAACGGTGACCACACAAAGACATTCTCAATCGAGCGGTGAATCCAGGAGTCACCATGGTCGCTATAAAGAAGGGTGCCATACTTATTTTGTTTATTGTCGATTTACAGTCTTAGTGCATATCGACACTACAGGGGAATTGTGCAATGTATTTTTTAATATTAGCTTTTAATCTTTAATCAGTTTCTTAATACTGTGAACAAGAATTATATTGTTTGTTTGTTTTAAAAAATATATTTTTTGGTTAGCCATTTTGCTTTGAAATGTATCCCATATGTATTTTTATTACAAATACATTGTTGCAAAAAGTGAAAGAAAATGCTTTATGAAAATTAATTCAATGTATATTTTCATTTTTTAAAGTTATTTATGAAAAAAATAATTTCATGAGTATCTTTGTCTTGTTTTTCAGTAAATAAAAAAACCCCCCGAAAATCAAAATGTCTGAAAATTCTCTAAACAGTTATATTGCCCTGAAAAATAGATTACAAGTGTATTTTTGTCTTGTGGCCTCTGCAGGGTTTTTTTGTTGTTGTTTGTTTACTAGTTGTAATGGTACACTTATTCATTTTGATTGTTTCACTCACTGATACAATGGAGTTCTTTGACTTTATACTGACACCTAGTGTGGGTGCAGCATGACACAAGAGCAAAAGAGTAAGCCTTTAAATGTAAAACCTCAAATTTCACATCTCTATATTAAAAAAGATGACTGATTTGTTTGGGGGGGGGGGGTTCCTAAATCTGCAGGAGGATTCTACAAAGGCAAAAGGAGACCTCTCTGGAGAGAATCTTTGAAACTTGGCATTCTGCATTTTTCCATTAAGCTGTCAAAGTAGTTTTGTAATATCATGCTCTTATCGTACCATCTCCGAGCCGAGGAAGCTCCTGAGGTTTGGTTCCGATTTACTTTTGCTGTTGATGTCCCCTTAACCACATACTCATCTGTCTTTATTCTGCTTCTGGGATTTCACTTTTCCTTTCAGCAAAGATCTGTCAGGACTCAGGGAGGGATCCTGTGTAATTGTGAAATTAAAATTTCTTGAGTGTGTGCAAGGCACTGGAGATATTTTTTATGGCAGCAAGTGCGGCAGAAGCTGAGATGAGTTTAATTTGATTCATACCTTTATTGAGGGGAAATATTGCCAATTGCTAGTTGGAATCGATCACGGAATTGCTTTAAAGTGTCCGTTCCTATTTCTTTTCTGACAAGTTGATGCACTTGGCCGGAGAGGCAGCAATCTTTTTGATAACTGCCAAAATGACCTGTCTGAACTGTGTTTGAGGACACAGATTCTCGGTTCTGACAGCATCTGTAAAATCAAATCCATACATCATGCCAGCTCTTGTCACTGTCTTGCTTGTCTGCTACCCGTGACTGGCCGAAGGAAGATCGGAATATAAATTCCCAGCCCTCCCTGTGACACGGCTTCATATTAAAATTGCATGATAGTAGCATGATGGAACTGCAAGGGCCTTTCCCTTCGGAGACATCTAATAATGTCACCCTGCAACATTTATCACATCATGACAAGTCTGTTCATTAAATCTGCCATGTGATGTCTCCTCGGTCTCCATCTCTCCCTCCCGTTTCCTCTCTCGTTGTTACCCTAGGTGGGATTCAGGATTACTAGAATAGCTAAAAACAGCCCAGGCCCATCACAGTGTGGCCTGGATCTTTGCTCGCTCTTTGAAGGCAGAGCTGAGGGAAGCGGCCGTATCAAACATAATGAGGCCTGAGTTATGTAGGCCACTCACCGTTTTTATGTCATTTTTAATTGCTGTTATAGCATGGCCTCTACCCAGATTCCCTGGGCGGACGACCTCATATGGCAAAGGACAATTAGGGGCCATTTTGTCAGAATTTACGTCTTCATCGGCTATTAGACAAGCCAAAGATATGTCATGATTGTATTTTTCAAGTGGAGAATCTAATTGGTCCATTATGCTCTGACAGGAGACATTTATACGAGCAGATGTGCTTTTACCACTCCTGGAAAAAAGCTACCTTGTTAAAAGGATTTCTTTATTTTCAAATTGATGTTTTTGTCACTAATGTTATGTGTCGGAAACAATGCCATTTATTATGTTGATACTTGGACAAATTAACTGATATTTAATCTGGACAAATAGAAAAATTACTGTAAGTGCTCTGACACAAAGACATAAAGATAATTTACCCAAAATAATGTCAGCAAATAAGAAATTAATTGAAAAATGAAAAATGGAACAGTTTTGTGAACTTTTTGACAAAATATAAAAAAAAATAATTGTGCGAGCTGTAATGTAAATCAATGAAATCTTTATAACAGTATAGCAGACTACTTACATGAAATGAATATAAATATCAGTTGTCACTCTAATCTCTTCTAGTCAGATGATATTTAAACACTTAGTTTTATTATCAAAGATCATAGTTTTTATTGTGGGGGGTAATACATAACGCAATACAATGATGATTGAGAGATGTACAAATAAATGTTCCTCAAAAGCCTGGTGTATATAATATTCTCACAATTTAACATAATTTTTCTAAAAATGATGTATGGATAATCAAGCTCACCTAAGTTGCTTTCGTCCAGCTTGCGTTAGCCTATAAAAATCATTACAAATTTCACAGCAAAAAAAGACACATACCATGACATGAAGGTGGTCATTTTTATCAGTTTTGATCATGTTGATAATTTAGAGGCCTTAGAAATTTGCATATCATATATAATACAGCAAGCTTAGGGATAAAAAATCTTTTGTTCTTAGAATCCAATTCTCATTCTCGGTTGCTGCAAATCCAATACGAAATGGAAAATGTTATGTTTTAATACGGTATATATTTGGCTATGATATATGTGGTATTTAAATCATGTCCAAAAACATGGTATTATCAAGGTACTTTTCTGTACGTTCATGTTTTCCTCCTCCCCCTGTCACACTTTTTAAGCCTCTGTATCTTTCTGCTCCCCTGTCCTTGTTTTTGTCAATCTAATCACTAATGAGCAGTGATATCCAATGCAACTGTTTGCCGGTCGATGTCTCTCATCACAATGGTAATACGTTTTTACAGCACTCATCGGCCGAGTGATTTCGGCGACTACCTGGAGTCTAATCAGATGTAATCAGCAATGGCGCACTGATAATGACCACGGTACGATCAATGTCCTCTAGTTGCGAGAGCAAATCATTAGGGGAACATAATCGTTAACTTTGACAACATTAAAAATTGATAATTTCATTTGCACCTTATGAAAAATTGGGAGAGCAATATCCATGTCTACAGGCCCACTTGTCATCGTAATCACATTTGACTAAACAGCAGCACGTGAGGTGAGGTGAAGGCGTCAGAGCGCAGATGATCACTGCCAGCCCTCTCCAAAGTGTGTTAGGAGACTATATTGTTGCGTAAAATGTGATTACGCGTTAATCTCTGGTGTATTTTTACACTATACCACTAAGGTTGAACAGTACCTTTTTGCGAGCTTTGGGTTCCTAGCTGATTCGGACTAAATGTCCTCAGTCAGCGTGTGAGATGGGCAGGAAGGATGGAGGTCCACTGCTGTTTGATGAATGGATGTGAAATCAATGTGGAGGGCTCTGACTGAAGGGATTGGTACTTTCACCAATGCCCTTTTCCATAGCCGCAGATACATCAACTAGCTTTGGGCATTGATAGAGAGGGAGACAGCATCTTTGTTTGTGTTTGTATTTGTGACTGCCAAGCTGTGTTAGACTGTATCTAGGCCTATATTTGACATTTCAGATGTAAGAATCTCTTATCTTACAGTTTCTGTCTGTTTGTGTACAAAACATTTCTTTATGAGTCTTGAATATTATGTTATTAAAGTCTCCCTGTGGTGAAAAACAAGCTTTTAATGTATTTTATATGTCAATGTGGTGTTTTTTAATATGCTTTAAGACAAGCCATGTGCAAATTCGCAAGTCAACACCATTGCTGAGTATTTTCTCTTTACCAAAGACAGTCTCAAAAAAAATATTTGAAATCACAAACTACCTTGTAACCAATCACTTCAAAGTGTGATCATCAACGAGTGGATCTTTGAGCTGGTGTGAGTGAGTGGAGGCGGGGCTAATTTGCATATTCATAGAACAGTGTATTCTAAATGTGGTAAGGGTGTAGAGTTAGCCTACATTCAAGCTATTTTAAGGCATGAAGAAATTATTTTCTAGGAGTAAACGTTTAAATATGTCATTTTGATGATAAAAGATGAGTTTTAAGGGATACAATTATTGACTGCAGGGGGACTTTAAGATACTGAGTGCACACAGTGTTCTTCTCACTTTAGGCATAAACACTTCTCATGCAGAATTATGGTCCGTTTACACGACACCGTTTTCTACTAAAAACTGAAAGCCTTTTATGCATTTTGGCCATCCATTTACGACAACGGCTTTTGAAAACTGTAATGTTATTGTCTCTGTGTAAACTACAAAAACGCAAATTTGTGACAACGGTGATGTCATGCGCATGCGTTCAGTGTACAGATGCATAGGTTTTCTTCACAAAGTGACCTCACCAACTACTGGCCTGGCATTCATAATACAGCGCTTTTAGTCGTTTTCGCACATCCGTGTAAATGGGCATCTTTTTGACAGCGTTGACTAATGTTGTCGTGCAAACGCACCTTTAGACAGAATGACACTGAACATGATGCTAGATATATCTTATGTGGAACAAAAAGCAATCTAGTGATGTCTGAGATATAGCCTAATGATTAGACTTTACGGCGATGCCTTGGTGTTCGTGCAGTTTTAAATCTGGCCCGTGGCATTTTGTGATCTTGTTTACCTCACTTGTCCTTGATCTATCTATCTATCGTTCCTGTCTGTCTGTCAGTCAGTCAGTCAGTCAGGCCCGCTTGACCTCGTAATCTTATATGAATACACAGCACCAGGTGAGGTGGAGCCATCAGAGTACAGATGATCACTGCCAGCACTCTCTGAAGTGTGTTTGGAGACAACATTGTTGCATAAAATGTGATTACGCGTTAATCTCCGCCATATGGTGTATTTTTACACTGTATCGCTGAGGTGGTACAATCTATCTATCTATCTGGCATACTACACCAAAAATGTTTAATGTTTTAGATTAAATAAATTTTGATTAATATTGAAATGTTTGTTTTGTATGTATTTATTTATAAATTAATGTCAACCTATTGATTCAAATTAAATATAAAGATTTTTATCAGTGGTATTTCATGCATTCAATATTAATATTATATGAATTTTGTAAATTTTTCGTCATTTCAATGCAGTGTATTTCTGCTTCCTTAAATTCGAATTTGAATTACAAATCTGAATTTTTAGTTCAGTTGAATTCTGAATCGTGGTCTACCAATATTGTCAAAATGCATGAATTAAATGTCTTAAATATAATATATACATATTCATATTTATGTACTTAATGTCGGTTAAAGATTTTAATTAGTTATTTTAACGTGTTATTGTGAGGAATCCGAGCAGATGTGAAGAAATCTTTTTTTCTGCTGGTCTTACAACAATGCATGCAGCTCTGCGCTTTCTTTCCCTTCTGTGCGAGTCTCCGTCCATCTCGGCTCATCTCCTCAGGAATAATGTGATTCTGCCGCACTTTGTTAGAATCAAACTCATCTGTCTGATAAGCATCCAGCAAAATGCCTCTTAAGCCCAAATTCATTATGAAGCTCCATCTCAATAAGTGTCTGTCTATATGATTATGAATTTGCTATTATGAATAAAAGGCCTATGTTTTAAGTGGCTGTATATTTATCAAGTTGTAAATGTCATTGCAGGCATGCACAGCAACCTAGAATTTGATTATAACTGAGACATTAATGGAAGGCTGAGACGTAACAAAATGCAAATGTGGTTTTCAAAAACTAATTTATTTTTTTAAGTCAAAATGAAATCAAAATTGACCCTATTTACTTTCTTAATGCATGTTCCTTGTTTTATTGTGAACGATTCATCAGCAAATGTTATTCCTAAGTAAAAATACTTATTTGTATGGCCATCTGTTTTCGTACAAACATAAGGCATTCATTGGGGGTCAAAGGGGACAGGGTATTACATCTACCACTTGACCTTCATGATGAAGTGTTCTTAAACCCTAAAATCCATTAGCCCAAAAATCCTCATTAATTATTTACCATCCAAAGCCATCTTGAAACACAGAACTTACGATACATAAACAAGAAGCAGATTTTCAGAGGGGTGCGTTTTGAAAGGAGAAAATCTGGCAGGTTTGGGTGTGTGATATATGTGCCCATTTCTGTCAGATATTATGGAGCATTAAATACATTAAGGTCTGGTAACCTTGAGCAGAACGCTGAGTTAAGGAACTGTGCCTGAAGCCATCCCTCTTCACCAGCCCAAGTGACGGAGCAGAGGCTGCTTCATTAGCCCCCATCTCAGTCCCCTGACAGCTTTACACACACACACTTAGTGTGTATATCTTAGTGTATGTGCATCCACATCCTCTAAAATATATATTCCACTAAGGTGTCACGGTGAACGGAAGAGATTATCTCCAGAAAAATTCATAGCTGCCCTATTAACATTTTAGAGTACGTAAAAATGTGTCATCTATGCTGCGAGTGACACAATGCTCCCATTATAATAAACAAATCAATCATTCAATTGTATTGAAGAGCTAGTATAAAACTTCCATTGTTCATACACAATCAGACTTTCATGATAGAATTCACACAAAAAAAAAAAAGGGATTCCTGATATCAATAATTCACGGTAATCCTGAGGTCTGGATTAGACAAATCCTGGTCCGTTTTGGGGAGGGTATATCCATTATTGTCTTTGCCTGCTCTAGAGAGATAACAACTACAGCTGCCATTCTGTTTGATATACAAAGAGAAATATATGTATGCAGTGACATATGAATGGAAATATGAAAATCCCATTGCCAAGTACGGGGTAAGCAGTTCTGTGAAATTAATGATGCGCCACAGATCTGTTGTGCGAGGGGGTTCATATTTCAGCCAGTCTGTGCTCATATTCTCTCGAGCACTTGAGCTACATTTTTCAGGACACAAAAGGTTGCTAACACCACAAAGAGCATGACGGGGAAAAAACAGCAACTGTAATTTTATGAAATATGATTTCATATGCCAGCAGTTGGAATGCCACTACATCTACCGGATGCTGGATTTTCAGCCTGTAGGTGGAAAGACAACAAACAGCAGCAGCAGAAACGGCAGCTTTGCCCTTCAGACTAAAGCCGCCCACTATTTATTAGAGAGCGAACATACTCCAACAAATGGCTGTGGGGATGTTTACAATTCCTCTAACAAAACCAGAAGAAAGACTGATCCGCAGTCTGCCCCACTCTCTCCTCTCTCCATTAATGATTACTCAGGTAGAGGGAGGGAAAGAGTGATGGATGCCGGCCGATGGCGTCTCTCCCCTTCTCCTCTGTGATGGAATGGGAAAAGTCAGCGTTTGCCTGCGGATTGAGCTGCGGGTGATTAAATAGTCCAGTTAGTCCACAAAGTCGTTAAAAACATTAAGTGCTGGGTAATTAATCAGAGGCGCTGGGCAAATGAGTAATTGATTTGCCATTAAAAAAAGCCTTTCTTGCTCTTGGTCCACCCAGAACGCTGTTGTTTTTTTTGGTGAGCCCAGCCTCTTTTGATACCGCAATCTCATTCTGCATCAATTAAGGCATCTCTCATCAGGGAAAATATTAACTCCTTATACACTCTGTATCTGCTGAGTGATGCTCGTCGCTTGATCATGTTTTAGTTTTGTCTCTGAGGTAAGATTGTGAAATAAATAAGATAAAAAAATAATAAAAAGTCATATAAATATTTATGGTCAAGAAAGCGTTTTTAGTTCCATAATTTAAGGAGGTACAAATGAGCTTCAATATATCACCTATAGGCCTAAATGTTTTCACACAACATACTGTATATTTACACAATTTGATCATATTAATAATCAAGATTTGAAATGCAATCAATACAAATGTAATTTATTTTTATATTTATATATATTAAATTCAATTTTATTTTAAATCATTTTAATCCTTTAAATATTTTATTACAATTATCAATATTAACCTGTTTAATCCCACATTTTTTCCTTGCAATTAGAGTACATGCATTTTACTCCTTAGACCTCCCTAACACTCAAACGTTATGCCCTCTTTGATTTTATGTTGAAATATTAGGTTTTATACTCGGTCACAAAAGTGACCAGTGGGAAACACCATAGTCAGAATTCATACAAATTCTTCAATTAGACCTATTTACACGACACATTCCAAGACATCCAATACCTCGTTTTGTCATTTCGTGAAGGAGGCTTAGTGAGGTGAAAAGGTCATGTACAACTTTACACCCTGGAGGAACTTCTGCTTGTTCGGCTAGACCCCTATGGGCCAGACCATAACTACACTTGGGCCCTGTCCTAGGCCAGTTTCAGGGAGATGTGTGTGCACTCATTCAATGCACTGAAGATGGGGCGTACGTTGTAGAAGGGGTTGTTTGTGGTCATGTGTGGGGCACACCAATTGGTTCTCTTGAACATCTGCCTAATCCTCCAGATAGTTCACCTCTGCATCGTCATTCAATAGTCTATCTGGCAAATGGGCCGTTTCACCCTGGTATTCCCTATCTGAGCCATCACTATCACAGTTACTTTCAATTGCCTCTGTTTGCTACACACAACACTTGGGGGGGTCACGTACATCTAGAAGGTCCAACACATTGATAGTTTCTGGGATACTGATAACTACACTGAACAAAATTATAAACGCAACACTTTTGTTTTTGCCCCCATTTTTCATGAGCTGAACTCAAAGATCTAAGACTTTTTCTATGTACACAAAAAGCCTATTTCTCTCAAATATTGTTCACAAATCTGTCTAAATCTGTGTTAGTGAGCACTTCTCCTTTGCCGAAATAATCCATCCACCTCACAGGTGTGGCATACGTTCAGTGTAGGATTAACAGCCAAAACCTGTATTTTCAATTGAAGCACTTTGTTAAACTACTGGTCAAATGTGTGACCGTTAACAAATTTACACGTCTTACAAGCAAAATATATATGCAGGAGTATAATTCTCAAAATATATCAGTAGTAGACCCTTTAAAGAATATGTGTACAAAATATGATAGTTCTACCTGTTAATTCATATGTTTTACATACTATTTTTTGTAGTAGTTTGAGGAAGACATCTTCTTCTAGATGTGTAAGCAGGAAGTAAACTCGAAAGATCTCGTCATGTGACCTTTCACACTAGTCACATGACATTAATAGATTTTAATCAAGAAAATCTATTTTTTTTTTCATTTAAAAGTTGAATTTCTTCCCCAAAGCCAATAACAACATTTTTAGAGCTTCCAGAAATAAGAAAAAAGATGTGGTCACAAATGTGACCGGTGGGATTAAACAAGACTCTTGCCTCTATAAACTAATTACCGCGTATTGCTTAGTAAGGTCGTTGTTAATTGTAGGTATTGGGTGGGGATTGGGTAGGATTAAGAGATGTAGAATATTGTCATGCATTAATATGTGCTTCGAGAACTAATAAACAGCCAATACACATGCTAATAATAAGCAACTACAGTTGTAAACATTTGTCAGTTGTCAAGTGGATCAAAGTTGTCCTAAAATAAGAATGGGTATTGTTCAAAATTCATATATAATTTTGATGAAAGGTTTTGAACCACTTCAAAAGTTGACTGCTGTAGTTAATAGGGAGAATTGGACTATAAACTTAAGTGTTACCATTGTTTGGCTTTTATAAAACTACCTGAAAACAATGTGGACATTTTGTGGTTCAATATGGCATAATTGAAGTATGTTTTGATGTTTGTAATAATTGTTTTGACAGCACTTAGCTTCTGAAATGAAAACGAAATGAAATGTTTAATCAGTTGTGAAAATTTGGTAAATCTCAGGGAACAAATGGATACAATTAGTCAAGAATAATAGCTTTGCAAAAAAAAAAAACACACACATTACATTCATATGTTGTGTAACTGTTGTGAATTGGCAGTTCAGCCAATTCATTTTCCTATTCAAATACACACTCATGAATTGATGAAAATTGTAATGTTTAGATAATAAAGTCTGTAATCAAAAGTTAGATTTCTGTATGAATTCATATTTCTCATTAAATTTGTCGTAGAGCAAAATATCTGAGCTATAATAATCCACTTTCATTTTGTAGCTCTGTACTCTTACTGTTTGCCTACACTTGTCTCATTTGTTTTATTTCTCCCAAGGAATTTTAGTAGAAACATGTGAGACAAAGTTGATATTAAATATAAGTCAAGAAAACTCTGAGCAATAAAATTGTCCTCTGGGATCGGCTCATTCTCAGAGTTTGAGCTCTTAGAATGAAGCCGCCCGTGAATAGCAAAGTAAATCAGCAGACCGAAATACTGCAGAGCCACTCTGCACGATTCTAATTGAATTAGACAGTCGTCGTGGAAAAGACAGAGAGAGCACGGATCTGAACTGGAAGAGTTAGAACCCCACACAAAAGAAAGAAATCCATTATGAAAATGGTCTTTATGTGGTTCAGCTTGTGAAACAACCACAAGTTTTCCATGTTATACTTTTATATGATCATGCTTTGTTTGACCCATAATGTGTAATAATCATGTTTAAACAGCATGCTTTGGCTCCCAAAGTGATATTGATTCTCTCATTTGAGTGAATGTGGTTGAGTATTGATTATGCAAATCATCCCACAAAATTGTACATTAATCATTCCATCTAACTGACCACATTTGCACACTCTCTTATACTTCATTTCACAATAATGCACACGAAATACAGGGTGTAACCAAGCAAAAAGCTACATGATTCACCAATACTGAAGTGTGCTACACTTAATGGAATCCAGTGGATTGTGGGAGTTGTGTCTGCCTGCCAACATATGCCCGTCAGTCTACACTACGAGTCAAAAGTTTGGAATAATTAAGATTTTTGTATGTTTTTAAAGAAGTGTCAGATGCAAGGATGCAATTATTTGAGTAGAAATACAGTAATATTGTGAAATGCTATTACAATTTAAAAGAAGTGGGTTTTTATTATCTTACAATATTTTAAAATGTACACATTTATTCCTGTGACGGCAAAGCTGAATTTTCAGCATCAATACTCCAGTCTTCAGTGTCACATGATCCTTCAGAAATCATTCTAATATGCTGATTTGCAGCTCAAGAAATATTTCTCATTATTATTAATGTTGACCATCTTTTTTGCTGCTTAATTTTTGAGGGCAGGGCTTGATATTAACCATTCTCGCAGATTTTTTGATCACATAAATTCTTTTTCGCTGCTTATATTCGCTTAAACAGTCAATAGAGGGAATGCATTAACGTCACTTTCCCGCCGGAACACGCCCCCTCAGCCGGACTGAGTGGCAGAAGAGCAGCTGCGTGACTGGATTTAATAGGGGAAACTGCGAAAACGCAAGTAAAACAAACGATTGTCAGTTTAAACTAAAGATTGGACTCAATATAGTGTTCCTTACAACTTACTAAAGATCCAGTGATCCATGGATATTAACATGCAGCCAGGAATCGTGTTTCCTAACATTTATATGTGCCTGATTTCGACACCAGGGAAATACATACAGCAAATTTGCCTGTGAACGCTTTATATAAATACAATATAGGCAGGTCTAAATCAAGGTGATCACTTATATCAATGTTATATATATCATCATATCGTCTAGACTTAAAACTTGTATAGTTTTTTGTCAGTGTTTATTTAAAAATGTCAAATTATACAGAATATACAGTAGTAAATATTTGATTGATGAGTTGTCACTGCGATATATAACACAATATATAGAGAATGATTTTACCACTAAATTCAGCAATTGACACAAAAATGATAACTGCAAATCCACCTTTCGCTGCCTGGAGTCCAGTTGTTTCTATGAATTGCAGCGATCTATTTGCTTCTCTGTTCTAGCTTTAGGTAGTCTGTAAAAATATTCCTCATATTTCTTGTCAAATCTAGTTGTACAGTCAGTCTCAAAGCTCTTTCCCGTTTTAGATGCGTTTGTTGTGTTTTTCCGCAGCTTTCACGCTGAAAACCAATGCTGTCGCTCAGTCTTTTTGCCACTTGTGGGCGTAACCGCAGTCACTCCGGCCAACGGTGACGTCACGTGCATTCCCTCTATTCACATAAAATAATGTCAAAATGTCAGTCTTGGCGAGTATTCATGTAAACACAGTCAGTTATTTTTTAAGTTGATGTAAACAGTGAAAGGCAGTGAGAAAGAAAAGGCATGTGTAACAGTATATGGATCAGTGCATCAGGTCTTAAAGTGACAGCAGCCTAATATACCTGCTGTCAAATTATGATATGGAAAATATCTATATGGCAGTTTTTCTAATAGTATCGATGTCAAAATTGTGGCTAGTGAAAGTGCTGAGTGGAAAAGGCTAAATTTGAGGTAAAAAAATTAATATAATACTTTTATTCAGTAAGGAAGCAACAAATTGATCAAAAGAGACAGTAAAGACATATAATGTTACACATGATCAATATTTCTAATAAATGCTGCTCTTTTGACCTTTCTATTCTTCAAAAAATCCTTATAAAAATGTATCACAGTTTCCACAAACGTTTTTTTAACATTGATCATAATAAGACTCATTATTAATAATTGAGCAGTAATAATAATTGATGATAAATGAGCACCAAACTAGGATAATTTCTGAAGGATCATGTGACACTGAAAACTGAAGTAATGGCTCCCGAAAATTGAAATCACAGAAATAAGTACATTTTAATAGAATTTTTTTAAATAATAATATTTCACAATAATATTACTGATTTAACTGAATTTTTCCATCAGATAAACGCAGCCTTGGTAAGCGAATGAGACTTCTTTCAAATAACAATCTTTTGACTATAGCAAGACCTGAAAAGAGCTGAGGCTTTTAGTTTATGGCCTTACATGCAAAAACACACAAACACACACACACCCTGACAGAGACAGAGATGGTAATGAGGAGGCGAGACTCAGCAAGTCATCTGTCGGGCAGTGGGAGATTGTGTTCCCCTCCACTGAGTCCTCTCTCCCCTGCCGCCCTCAATTTCCTGCTGTTAGTGCACTCATCAACGTTACTGCTCTAAATCCTTAAACACTCCTACAGACCAACATTACCGGCCAGATTTTCTTTGGCTTGACTCTGTAGTCTGTGGGCAGGCCGTGATTTCAGCGATATATCAGTTTGTGCTTCCACACACACGTCTGCTTGACATTTGTCTTATTTCCCTTAAGGATGTGGTTGGTGGCTGTTTGGTTGAGCTTCTGTGACAGTACTCAGGCGGAGGCAGATAGAATGACAGTGTGTGTGTTGATAAATTGTACACAGTGATACGTCTACAAATGCCTGTGACATGTAACATCATTATGGTGCTGCTGAGCAGAGCCAGGCATGTCCATCACCTGCAGAGATGCAGAGCGATGAAATAGCGCCACCTAGTGATTAGAGTTATTTAAAGCCTCATATTTCTTATATTCATTTTCTAAAGCCCTAATGAGGATCTGTAGTTCACTGGAAAACCTGTATTTAACCGCCTAATATTTCTGGTATGCAAAGCTCACAGGCCTGATTGAGTTGTAGTCTTATGCAAATGTCAGTCTAATTTGTGACATATATAATTATGTAGATGAGATGAGCATGCAGTCACAGGGGGAGGTGTGTGAACATCTGGAGCACTTGGCATAATAGGACGTTTTGATAAGTGTTTGCTGTACTGCACCTGCAAATATAGCTTATAAATAAGCAGAAGTGAGCTAAAGAGGCTTCATCTCAGCAGTATTTAACTGTAAAAATAGTAATATTGGGAAATATTACATAATTATGATATAAAATAACTATTTTGATTTATTTTATTTAAATTCATTCTGTGATGGCATAGCTGAATTCAGCAGCCATTACTTCAATCTTCAGTGTTACGTGATCCTTCAGAAAACAATCTAATATGCTGATTTGGTGCTCATAAAAATAAATCTTATGCAGTATTTTTGCGAAAACTGCGGAATTTTTTGAAAGAACAGCATTTATAAAAATCCTTATTTTAAAAATATATTTTATATAATTTTTAAGTTTTAACCAGTGTTTTTTTTTAAAGACTGTGTCGTATTGTTACACAGAAGGTAACGTGCAAATACAGAAGGTAAATTATGTATGTCTTTGATCATGAGTCTCTAATTTAGTTTAGATTAATTCAATAAATGTGTGATATGACATCTGTACCAACTGTACCTGTGGATTCATAAGAGAGTTACATTTTTATAAGAGGACGATATCTCTAATTGGATTCAGGATTGTTTGAGTCCTGTAATGAGTGAGCTATCTAAGATCCAAGCAATTACCATAGTGCTAATGATGAGTTCAGGCAGGTGGAAAATATTGCACATTCCAAAAGAGAGAGAGTGTGTGTGTGTGTGTGTGTGTGTGTGTGTGTGTGTGTGTGTGTGTGTGTGTGTGTGTGTGTGTGTGTGTGTGTGTGTGTGTGTGTGTGTGTGTACCTTGGACATGCATTTCCTGACTACAGCCATGACATTTGATGTATAACTACTCTACATCATGTTGTCATGTGTCAATTTTCATCCTGCAGTAGCTGGATGAGTTGTGTACCTGGCTTATATTAACCATGATCCTGCATCATTCATAACATACTTCAAGGCTCACTTCAATTATACTCATATTGTGTTTAATCTCATTTAATGTCTCTGTTTATAGCCGAAGTGTTGCAGGAGGACAAACAGCTGACTGATGTACCTTTTTCAAACCCAGACATGAAATTACCATGTTCACCAGCTGTTATATAAATATGCAAACAGTGTGCTTTTGAAAAGAATAAGCTTTAAAATGACGATCGCTAGCAGGATTTTTCTTTTATTATGTCTCTCTTTTTTTGTACAAAAAAGAAAGAATGCTATTCCTTATTAGCGTAGCAGTAACGACAGAAGTAAATGATTACTGATATGGACTTTTTTGTATGGACCAAAAATAAAAAACACTTCTCAAAATATGTTCTTTTGTTTTCCGGAGAGGAAAAAAGTCTTATAGATGTTATCTCTACGAATAAATAAACAGACAATTGTGAGACCTCAACTTCAACAAACAAATAGCTATTATACACAACTATCTGCTAACACAGTTCATTTTTTTTCCATTTTTAAGTTTATGATAAACAGGGCCATCGTCAAAAGGGGAACACTAAGAATGTTATCCTGAGCCTTTTCAAGAGACAATCTAGTAAAGGGCCCATCTATAAAAACAAATTAGCTCTGACCTGTGAATTTTAGCTCTGATGATGCATATCCACTGTCACATTTAAAAAATAATGAATTCACTTGTTTAAAAAAAACCCGGAAATATCAATATATCAAGATCGATCCGCCCTTGATTCCTGTGGGCAGCTGAATGAAAACAAGACTTGTGCTGAGTGTAAAGAATGGCAAAGCAGCTCTGATATGGCATTTCATTTACACCACACCAAAGACCGAAACCTAATCTTACCTAGAACTTTAACACTATTCTCTTACTGCCTTGAAAGCACTGCTGTTTCCCTCACGGAAATTCGATTCTGGCCCTAATTGAAAATCAATCAATCAATCCCAACCAGCTAACAAATAGTTAATCCATTAATCAATCAAATAGCCACTCACCCCTCATCCCCTGCTGTGTCATCTTAGCTAAAAGCCTCAGTATAAAGGGTGTGTGTGTGCGTGCGTGCGTGCGTGCATGCGCGTGTGTGCGCGCGTGTGTGTGTGTGTGTGTGTGTGTAAGCTGAGGGTCAGGTGTAGCTGGCCTGTTTGCTGTAACTGATACATTACACATCCAACAAGAGCTCTTTGATAAGCGCAGGAGCTCAACTTACCGGATGGAGAAAATCCTGTGTCAGTCACATTCAATCGTACATGCATCCCTTATCATACCCCGCACTTCAGCTGAAATGATGTGTGACGGGGACGGAGCAGGCATGGGGTGTGGGCAGAATAACTTTCACACGCATCGCCATGTAGTGTATACGTATACTGTATCTGCCTGACCTGAAGCTGTAATATAGAGGAGTTAAACCTTCTTCTGGCTCCTTTTTTGAAGCCAGAGCCTGACTGAGGTAATGGTGAGCCTGGGTACACTAGCAGGCCAGAGTTCTCTCCCACACAAGAGAGGATCACTGCACAAGGGTACCTGAAAGGTCTGTGAAGCAAAGTGCTTTGGCAAGACGGCTGCCAAATACAGGGCCTCTTTGCAATCTACTCTACACAGATCTGGCTTTGTGCGAAAGGAACCAGCTTGCGCCCTCAGGGGACTCGAACCGATGGCCCCATGGGTGGTCTGAGGAGAACTACTGTAAGAGTGGGAATTATGTGAGAATTTCAAGTTTTCTGAGCAGAATGCTTGCTTTGAGTTTTGTTGTGTTAGCATTGCTCCTTTCACTTTGTCCTACCATTGAAAGTGTAAGCATCAGTATATAATTTTTTCTGAAAGTCATTAACATCACATTGTCATTTCCACTACATTGACTGTGTTATGGAAATGATGGTGATGCAATTTATATATTTTTTAAAGTTAATTTCATAGCTAGAATTGTATGACTTATTTACCTTATGCACCAAAGAAACAAGCGCACAGTTATATTTATAATTTTGTGTTTGAACTTCCGTTTTTGCGGTAGCTCTGTATATTTCTATGGCATCACTGTCGAAGAGTAATTAGCTTGTGAACTGGATTTACTTATTGTAGAGGTAACGACGGTTATCATGAGCATAGTTTGAAGCGGATGTCATAATAAATGTCAGTAGACCGGGAAGATTTTAAAACAAGATCGTACCTTCATGCTGTGAAATTACAATCCGCAAGACTGAAAAGGGGTGGGGCTACATTAAGACTATACATCCACACAATTAAATATTTTAATACTTTAATAATAATTTCAATGTGTTATATTTACCTTGATTCTTTATTTTCTTCACACACTTCTGCATCATCTTCACGGACTGGAAATTATGCCTGAGGGACAGTCATAATAGTTAATTCATAATAAATATTGCAACATAAAAAGTTTGTGTCTGTGACAAGACTAAATCAATCAAATCTAAACGTAAAAAAGACAAAGTAGCAAAAATATATTAAACAGTAAAAGGTTTCCAAAACAGTTTTAATGTGACCATTAATATGTTAACAAAAAGTTTAAATATGTTAATTTAAATAGAAATCACGCCTTGGTAGCCTACATTAAAGTGCCTGTGGAAATCTTCAGTATAATTTAGGGCATCAGAAAAACAGGGGGAAAAGTGTTTTCCTTGAAGAGTACAAAAATACCTTGATCACTATATGTCTATACATCTAATTTTCTGCTCGTTTTTAATATAGCCACCAGACTTAATAGTAGCTGTCCTGTGGATCCATCATGTGGGGGTGTTCATTTTCTTTCTCTATAATTCACTGCTTCATTCCCCTCTCCTGTCAGTCACCAGGCTGAATCCTGTGTCCCTCTTTGAGACTGTAATCAAAGCTACCATCATCATGACTTCACAGCCGTCTCTCTTTCCCTCCCTTCAATCCAGATATAATTATGACTCACTGTCTGTTTACTTTGTCAGTTTGTGTTTTCAATGGCTACATTCACACAGCAGAAGAAAACGGTTGTCAGTCCGGTTTTACCATTTGGGCCTAAGTCGTTCACACACAAAACGCAGACATAATTGTTGCTTTTCCACTGCATGGTACGGCTCGGTACGGCTCAGTACGGTTCGGCTCGGCGCGGCACGGTTCGGCTCACTTCGCTTTTCCACTGCGTGGTACGACTCGGCTCGGTTCGCTTTAGCTCGTTTGCTTTTCCACTGCAGTTAGTACCGCTTCAAAGTGGGTGGGATTATGACTGATCGTTATAGTTTATCCGCTCCTCTGCAACCAACAAGAGGGACGTCTGCGCTTCTCGTCCACTGACCACGATTCAGCCATTTCTTTTTTGGAAGTTTTTTTTCTTCAAGCAAGTCAAGCAAGTAGTTTTAAAACAGGTGCTACAGCGGTGGCTGTAACTGGCTATTTAAATCTAGCGGGTTTGATGTCTCGTAAATACAATGACGCTGGTAGTGACGATTCTGTCTGTCTGACCAATCAGTGATCTACAGTGCAACTACGTCACATTTTATTATCGGTACGGTACGCTTGGAACCTCGACAGAGGTGGTACCATTTAAAGCGAGCCGTACCGTACTGTACCATGCAGCGGAAAAGCGCCACAAGTGAGCCGTACCGAGCCGAGCCGTACCGTACCATGCAGTGGAAAAGCGCCAAAGCGTGCCGTACCGAACCGAACCGTACCGTACCATGCAGTGGAAAAGCGCCAAATGTTATGGTCAAGCTTCCACTACGAAAAAATAATCAATCACGTATACAAAACATTCGCCCTGTCGACAAAACAAGCACTGCAACAATGTTACAGTAATAGCTTAATATTTCTGGTGAAATCCTCTGATGTCATTTTCGCAACAATGGACAGCTGAGAGGCAAGATTGCGCCAATTCCGTTTGTTTGAAACAAGAGCGAGTCTGCGGGTTGATTCGAGAGAGTTTTCCTGAGAGATCTATAATATAACTATCCGTATAATATTAAATAACACTGTATCAGTTGTAAAATAAATTTCTGGATATTTACGGTTATTTATTGTGGACAGTAGAGTGGAACTAGCTGGTCTATGAGCAGTTAGGTGAGTGAATCAATCGATACGAACTAATACGATTTCAAGATTCAGACGAGTTCAACCGATTCACTAAATAGAACCGATTCAATTGAGTAATTTATTCCCGAATCGGACTTGTTGATTGTAGGCTACAGACGACTACTGTTCAGTAGCCTACAAGCGTCTTTGTTTCTAACGCTATAGGCTTCCTTCAAACTAAAATAGCTATGTTGAAAAATCTATGATTTAATAATAATAATGATAATAATGACGCTAGTTTTTTGAAATACTCAAATGCTTTCTCTTGGGACACACATTTTTGCAGTTTAGGAACATTTGACAGAAAGAAAAAATCAATTATTAGGAGGTTCAGCTATTTTTGTTCTTGACCATGGCCTCTCAGTTTGAGTGTGAGAGTGAACGCTGCCATTGAGTGTGACTGTGCATGACTGATCACATCTCTGTATCCAGATTGTGTCCATTTGACCCCTTCAGACCCCCTCTCTCTCAGGAGTGCCCCCAGCCACCAGGATAAGCCTGAAACGTGATCGAAGGGATTGTGAGGAGCAGAGATGTGAGGTACCTGAGACCCCGTCATGCCCATGCAGGGAAAGATTATCCTGAAGGAAAGAGTGAAGCTGCCCGCAGCCTAATCCTTTACTTTAGCAGGTGCCAGATTATTCTCTGGACTGGACAAGAGTCTGATATGCAATCACTGAAGTCTATGTGTATTGTGTTTATGTATTAGAAGGGAACAAACTGTTTTAACGAAAGACATAATTATGAAACAATAATACTGATGTCTCTGTGCTGATCAATGATTTAAAAGGGATATGTTAAATTTAAAAAGGCTTTGTGCCCTTAAGGATATTAAATATTTTTCTTTTTGTTTCAGTTTTTCTGAACACAAACTTTTGTGTCATGACGTCACCCAAAAATGAAAATTCTGTCATTATTACCATCATGTCGTTCCAACCCCATAAGGTTTTCGTTCATCTTCGGAACACAAATGAAAATCTTTTTTTGATGAAATCTGAGCGATTTCTGTCCCTCCATTGACAGTTACGCAGCAACCACTTTGACGCTTTAAATAGTTAATATTCTATAAACCACTTTAGTAATGTAGTAATACTATCAGGCGTAGCGTCAGTTCTGGCAGGTCATCTTAGTCAAGCTCGCATCAGCTGACTCTTAGCTGATCCACATCTAGGAATACGACACCTATCCCTGTATACATATATAAACTCCTTCAGTATTATCAGCAGCCATCGCGTTTCTCAGGAGCCAATTACCCTCCTCCATCCCCAGCTCCTCCTCTCACCCAGTCAGGATTTGGATTTCCCCTTGAATCAGAATTAATTCTCAAATTATGTTGTACTTTAAAATCTTGAATTAATCTGCATTCATTCATGTTGGTTCTGTTCTGTTTATCCTATGGAGGGTTATTGCTGCTCTCCCTGCTCTTATCCATGCTAGACTGCATGGAGGGAGATCTTGCCCAGAACAGAACCATACCTCCAATCCAAACTGTATGCTAATTGTCAATCGTATTTGACGATAGTGGTCCTGACTGAACTTATATTTCAAAAGACCAAAGAAGATCCTTTTACCTTTGCTCTGCAAGTTTAAGCCTTGTTTACACTGACAGCAATTAAAGCGATTAAATTATACTGTTGCCTGACTAGTATACGCATTGACTTCACAGTCTGTGCTCTCGTTTGGTAGTTGCAGTGTTGCATCGCTGCTCATTTGTATAAAGTAAATTTTTTTTTAAATCAGCAACTCTCTTTGAAAACAAAAGACTGTCTGGTATGGCAGGTTTGCAGCCCCATTAGCAACAGAATTTTTGTCAGTGTAAACTCCCTTTAAGGCTTTACTGAGTCATTGACAATAAAGCAAACAAAGTTTTGACACAAGTATTAAATGTCTGTAGTGATTAATAGAGGATGTATACTTGCAGAAAGCAGCATACAAATGGATTAAAAGGCTTCAGACTTCATTAACTTGTGTCTGTGTTAATGACATAAGCTGCAGTCACAGCAGTAGTGATGACTGGCTCATCTTGCACTACTGCTGGTGAGCGTCATCTACATCTCAGATTAATGAAGCCCGTGTTCCTAAACAGACCCACTCAATGCATGAGCTGTATGACCATCTGGTACCATCAAAACTTCCTTCTTAAACCAAAAATGTTTTCCCTCTATCTACATTTTCATTGGTAATTGTTATTCTTTGTGTGGCACGCAGTGTGGCAACTGAGACAGTTCAAGTCCACTTTTCACTTGGACATTTTTATTTATGCACTAATGACTTAATAATCATAGGCTCCGTAAAGCAGCAGGGCGTGCTGCAAAGCCTAAGAGAGAGACAAGATAATTAAACTTGTATTCAAGATAAATAAATGATGAAACATCTACTGATAACGCAGAGAGAGACAATAATTATGTGAGCGTGTGTGCGTACAAACTTCTGATGAACATTTTCAAGGACATTGGCACAAAATCCTCAATTAACCTGCAATCAAATTTTCAAATGTTCATTAGCAGTGTTAGAATGCCATAGACAGCTCATTATGAATTCATACGAGACGCTATTGTCATTAATAATACATCAGCATTCACACACTAGTGTGTACGCATCAGCATCAATGCAGCCTATTGGATGAGTTCATTAGAGTCATGGAGTTGATGTTGGCTAGAATGCAAAAAAAAAAGAAAGGCAAATGTTTGACAACATGGATTTTTATTAATAAGAGAAGGCTCTATAAATCTAAGAGTGACATGACTATTTACACAGTAGTTCAAGTTGGTATTTTTTAACCTTGAAGGGTCAGGAAACAGCACCGTTAAAGCACCTGATATGTAACAACCAACCATAAATCTGTCCACCTTTAAAAGTTTTAATGTCCTATTATGTGCTACTTTGAGTATTTATTTATGTAATAAACTTAGTTATATCCTCTAATTTTTAATTCCTTGATATCTGCACACTGCGAGTTTTAGATAAACAAAGAATGTGAATATTCAAGTTAAAAGGCATTATCAAACAGTCAGATACATATTATGCGCAAGTACGCAAACTCAAATATGACTGAATATGGACACGGCAAAAAATATATCTTACTTAGTATTTTTGTTTTGTTTTCCATTCCAAATATCTAAATATTTGCTAAATCAAGATACATCAGATTACATAAGATATTAAGACTTATTTTCTGGAAATAATACATTTTTAAAAATTCGAAATAAGTGAGTTAATGCTTAAAACAATAACAAATATCTGCCAATGGGGTATGAAAAAAAAACCCTCTTTTCTCTTGGAAATTAGTTTATTTTACTTACACCATTGCCAGATTTTTGTCTTGTTTTAAGCTTAAACTCCCTTAATTTTCATACATTTTTCAGAAAGAAAGAGTTAATATCTTGTAAATTTCCTTCTCATGTATCTTGATTGAAGAATTTCATTTTTCAGAAAATCACTTTTTTGCAGTGTACGTACTGAATGTTCTCTTGCATTCAGTATTTAAATTCTATAGTCTGTGCCATTAAAATAGACATGACGTTTTTCAGGGGTATAGTTGATCTGTAAAAGCTACAGCAACACTGAATACAACACATACTTTTAGTCTGATGCATAAAGAAAAACATTAACATGTGAAATCAAACTTGTTTAACTAAAATCAATTGTGTTCATGTACTTGCGTAGAGTATGCTTTGGCCCTGAATGCAGACCTCATGTGTTTTGTGCTCAGAAAACTTTGCATCCCTCGGTTGAACTGTAAAGAATGGCATGGATTAACTAACAACGGTCAATGCAAAATACCCTTCATGGTTTGCGGTGTGTTTCCCTCCAGGTCTTTTTTTTTTTGCATAGAAGTTTAGGTCTTTTTGCGCTTATTTTTGTATTTTTCACATGGCAGGAACTTAGCTTTAGCGGCAAATAGGTGAAGAAAATGTGATCAGATGAAGCCATACAAAGATTGCGAGAACAGAACAGTAATAACAGTACTACAAAACACAGGCAAGAGCTGGCTGATGTTCAGCATACGAAAGGAGCACACTTTACACAGAGTGCTTTAGGGGGAGTGTGAGAGCGTTTCCTCTTTCCTCGTCAGATCAACACAAACCTGTAGAGAGTGTGAGAGAGAGAGAGAGAGAGAGAGAGAGAGAGAGAGAGAGAGAGAGAGAGAGAGAGAGAGAGAGAGAGACCAAGAGAGACAGACCAAGAGAGACAGACCAAGAGAGAGACCAAGAGAGAGCGACCAGAGTTAATTCATGTGTACAATGAAGGTCATCTTTACACATCTGCTACATGGACAGCTTATATCCCATTATGAAAAATAGGGAAAATGCTAATAAATAAATAAATAAAAAAATATATATATAATGCAAACATTAGGGGTAGGACAGTGGCATGTTCACCATTTCGAAGAATCGCATGACATGTGACATTACCGCTAAAAGATTTGGAGTCTGTAAGATTTTTAAATGTTTTTGATTGAAAAATACAATACAAACAGTAATACTGTGAAATACAGTTACAATTTAAAATAACTGTTTTAATATATTTAAAAATGTAATTTATTCCTGTGATGACAAAGCTTTTAATATGCTAATTTGGTGTTCAAGACATTTTTTCAGGATATTTTGATGAATAGAAAGCTCAAAAACAGGATTTTATTTCAATATAAATCTTTTGTAACATTATGAATGTCTTCACTGTCACTTTTGATCAATATGATGCATCCTTATTAAATAAAAATATTAATTTATACTGATCCCCCCAAAAAAGTCTGTATCTGTAATGTTTTATTTTTTCAATAAAGGCATAAGGCTTTATAAATAGGAGAATTAATTTGAGAGAGATTCATGATGCAGTGGTGAATAACATTCCTTGCAAACATGCTTTCAGAACTCAAAACCTCAGTCCAAAATGATACTTAATATTCAGAAGGCCTTTACATTAGTCTTAAAGTTATAGCACTAAAGAATAAAAATGGTACTGCGCCTTTAATGCGTATGTAAATTATGATTTTGATGCACCTTCACTAACATCTTAAGTATTCCCTTAAAATCGGTATGACACGGAAGGGCGGGAATTGATTGGATTGTTGTGGTTGGCAATGGACCCTTTTCACAGACTGATAGTAAAGTGACTAGTAAAGTTTTTCATATATATTGTTTTTTAAATCAGAATATATTTATTATGCTACACTTTGTGTTATATTACCTTGGCAGTTTATTAAAAAAAAAATACTGAATTAACTGCTGCAAGGGTGTTTATAATACAAGGGAGTGACGGCAAATTTCACATCATTCTCTCTTCTGACTGCTGTAATCAATCTCTCGGTATTTTTCCCCTCTTTCGGAGATTCGTGGGTAAGTTACAATGGATTTTTTTTTCTTTTGCTTTTGGAGCAAATGGGAATTCAAAAAATATTTTTGCTGTCATCTCCCGTTCACTATTATGGACATTTACTCAACTATGACGACTTTCGCTTCTGAGAACCCCGAAAAAGTGAAAATTGTCCATTGCTGTGATCTAATGTATGTTAGCTTGTTTCCACCACAGAATAAAACATTTTAAAAGATAATTGCGACTTTTTATCTAACAATTGCGAGTTTACATTTCGCAAATCTGACTTTATTTCTCAGAATTAAAGTTGTAATTGTGTGTTAAGAGTCAGAATTGAGAGATATAAACTCGCAATTGTAAGAAATAAACTTGCAATTCTCACTTTTTTCTCGCAATTGCGAGTTTATATGTTGGAATTCTGACTTTATAACACGCAATTGCGAGTTTATATCATGCAATTCTGAAGTTTATAACTCGCAATTGTGATACAAAAAAGTCTGAATTGTGTCGCGAAAATGTCGGGATTACCTCTTTTATTTTTTTTATTCTGTGATGGAAACAAGCTCACACATACTCAATGTGAGTGACAGGTTGTCCCGCCTTCCCGCCAGTAAAAATATCATCAGTGAAGAGAAGAGATGATGTTGTGGGAGGGAAGGGGAGATATTTTGATTAAAGATTATGAGGGCACTTGGGAAAAAAAAGATGTGCTCAAATAAATAATTTTATTATGAACACTGCAATGTTCCATAAAAAATAAGAAATGTATTGGTTTCATAAAATTACACTATGACTATAAGCCCCTAATGAAACATTTACAATATTGATGTTTGCATAACACAATAACTGTATAACAGCAGTGCTCCAATCACTGTACCTTCACACTCGAACGCCTTCAGAATAGTGGTGTAACTGGGCCCCAGCCAGGAAGTGTAGGTCCCCATAACACGCAGCAGCTTTTTGGTGGAATCGCTGAACAGCACATCAGGCTGCCCATAATTCACCGAGCTGAACAAAGAGAATCCTTCAGTGGCATTAGCAAATGCGTTCTAGAAGACAGAAACACGTCAAATAAAATAAGAAAGAGAAAATGCAATCAAATGGAATTTCTGGAATACTAGTCGCAAAGCAAATAAAAGACAGGAGTGGGAGTTAGTTTGAAATATGTACATGCATATTTTGTTTCATTTTCAAATATTGGATGTTCTCGACAATCTTTGCTCACATCTTGCACTGTGGTTTGCTCAGTATGTGTGTGCGTGCGTGCTAGTCCTGCTATGGGATTGTAGAATGGAGCTCAATGTAGTCTCATCCACCCCTAATGACACACTGTAATGTAAGACGGTGTCTTGTGAAAATCAATGACCACCACAGGGCTCAGGCTGGATGTATTGAATGTATAAGTCAGCCTGATGTAATCTGTGTAATACTCCAGACGTTCAGAGATACCATTGTTAATATAGGTTTTGGCAGGATTCGTTTAATCATACCGTTGACCGCTAATGTGCTGGAACAATATTTCCAATGAGATTTTTATGCTCTGTATTGTACAAATGGGATTTCTTGTTCTTTTTTTCCTTGTTTTTTTATTTATTTATTTTACTGTTTTTATATTATTTCATGGATAATGTAATGAAAAGTGAATCAAACCTGCTATCTACAGACTGTGAAACTGTCTGGCAGTACAAATGTCATTATATAATCCGTGGCATTTCTATTGTGTGTGTGTGTGTGTGTGTGTGTGTGTGAGTGTGTGTGTGTGTGTGTGTGTGTGTGTGTGTGTGTGTGTGTGTGTGTGTGTGTGTGTGTGTGTGTGTGTGTGTGTGTGTGTGTGTGTGTGTGTGTGTGTGTGTGTGTGTTTGTGTGTGTGTGTGTGTGTGTGTGTGTGTGTGTGTGTGTGTGTGTGTGTGTGTGTGTGTGTGTGTGTGTGTGTGTGTGTGTGTGTGTGTGGCAGTGTTATTTTTGTATCATTGAGACACTATTATAGTTTTTATTGAATCAGTTTTTCTGTTTTTGTTTTCATTTTAAATTGTAGTTAAATTGTTACTAATTTTGTGTTTTGTCATTTTTAACCGTTTTTAATAGTTTTTCTTTAAAATATGTCTAATTAGTTTTTATCAATTTTTATTTCAGTTTTATATTTAGTTATTTTAGCACATCAAGTTAAACTAAATTCAAATGGGAAGTGTTGCCTTGCAAGTAGTTATTTTTTTCAAGTAACAAAAATGTTTTTTTTTTATGGTTTCATTTTTAGTTTACTATAATAACCGCATTTGTGTGCAGTACAATGCGGTCCAAACGTCTTAAGACCACTAGTTCTTATTTAATAAAATTTCTCTACATTAAAAATGATAAGCATTAGATTTTTTGTCAAATGTTACACATTTTATTTCCCTAGACCTAGAAAAAGTAGGTGAAGATGTTAAAAACTACCTTTTGACTTAACTACTACTACTAAAAGTAGTGTAGAATTGTAAATACTTCTTCATTTCACACAATAATACATTTCTTTGACTTTTTTCCCTAGGCTTAAGTGCAAAAAATCCTGGATTTTCTAAGTGTTCTCAGACTTTTGGACTCCAAAGTGTGACTGTGTGGCCTTCTCTCCTGACCTGCACACGTTCCAAGAACTTGTAAACGCGGCATTTGTCCTCCAAACGTACTACCACAGCATTGGTTGGCACTTCAGCCAGGTGGCAGTGCTCATGTTGGAACAGGTTAGCTTCACTCCCGTCAGGACACAAGAGCTTCAAGTCTTCCAGCTCCAGGTCCAGCGCCCAGGACTCCTGGTTCTTACCTTACATAAGTAATAAGCCAAAGGTTATTTACAGATGGTGAAATTTCTAAAACAGGAGGCATGATGGTATCCAACATTTGGATTAAACTTTTAAATATAAAGTAAGAAAGCTTGCGAGTCACGCCAATTTTTTTTAAAACAATATAGATGCTATTAAACTAGCATCTACAATCCTTGAACTTGGCTAACAGGGTTTATTGAGACTAAACAAGGGTTTCACAGATCCCAGCAGGCACACAAAGTGATGCATTGTTATGAAATACTGCCCCCCTGTGTATGTCAGCCAGTGAAACATGATACAGATCATGAAGTAAAGGCTACAATTGTCCTCTTTCACTTCCTTTAAAAAATCCATTTAATAAGAAACCAACTTGAAATCCTTACTGCATCTGGACATTTTTGACCTCCTGTTTAACCAGCTCTTCTTACGCACTGCATTACTTACCCTGCATGTTGTCGAAGACTGTAGTGTGCTTAACAAAAGCAACATCCCCGAGATTCTCTGCCACGCACCTGCATGTTTTACATAATAATAATATATAATAACATATAAAAACATATACACAAAATGACTCACATTTTTGGAAATTGATACTTTTACATAGCAAGGATGCAATACACTGAGAAAAAATTACTTTCTGTTCATCCTTCTTTAAGCAACCCAACCATTTTCAACTAATAATAAGAAGAAGAAAAAAAGGTTTCATGAGCCCTAAATCAGCAAATTAGTATGATTTCTTAAGGATCTTGTCACACAGAAGACTGGAATAATATCTTCTGAAAATGGAGCTTTGCTATTACAGAAAAAATAAAATAAGATGATATATAAATTAAATAGAAAACAGTTATTTTAAATTATTTTTAATTTAAAAAAAATCAAAGAAAAATCATATTTCACAATATTAATGTTTTTGATTAAATATTTGGAGCCTTGGTGAATTTTCTTTTCAAAAACATAAAAAATCTTACTGACCCAAAACTTTTGATTGGTAGTGTATAGACATATACATACTGTAGCAGTTTGTTCTCAAGAAACCATTAAGCAATCCAATATTCTGGCTTTACAAATAATATTCATATTTTGAATAATGGTTCCACTGAGACATTTGCATTCTCTCACATCTCTGATTATACAGCACCTAAGAGCTCCAGCCTCCCCGAAGTGCCGTTCCCGAGGGTTGTTGGCGCAGATGTGACGGTCGTTCTCGTCACCAATGCAGGCCTCACACAGGTTCCTTGGGTTGTTTCCCTTGGGATCATGTTCTGGGTCCTTTACTCCTGGGACACAGCTATAGCCAAAAAAATCCCCTACCGCTGTATACCACAGGGAGAAAGATATGCCTTTTCAGATTGCTGCCAAAAGTTGTAATTAAAAGCTCAGTTTGCATGTGAACCAGTTTTATTCCAATTTTCAAACATAAAACATTACTTTGTGTATGTATGTGCAGCTCACGAATAGTAAAACCAGATGTTAAGTACTTTGTAAAACACCAGATTTTTTGTTATCAACAGAATTACTATTAGTATGATGAAATAAAGCACAGTAACCATGGGGAAAGTTGCACTGCTCATCCACACTGATCTGTGATGTGTTGACCAGGAAGCCGATTGGGACAGTCCAGCCCACTGTAGTCCGCATCCCTGGGTGACAGGAGCTGCGCTCGTGCATCTCCAGCAATGACAGATCACTTGATGATGTCCGAGCCAAAGCAACCACGTAATAATTAATGCCATCTGTGTCAGACACAAAACATCAGTGACATCAAATGAAAACATTTTATCCAGTGTTGGAAGTAATGCATTACAAGTAAAGTGAGGTATGTAATTAGATTACTTTTTTCAAGTAGCTAGTAAAGTAATGCATTACATGAAATGTACAACAAAATATCTGAGTTATTTTTTCCCAATTATTGACTGACAGCCATCCTGTCCTGCACGTTGAGAGAAATCGAGAGGTGCAGAGGCATTGTGTGCGCTGTGTAAACATGATGGTTATTGTACTTCTATTGTACCTTCAACCTGAGGCTTATTCATTTCACTTTTGCTGTGAAAGAGCCTTTACATTTAGAACGTTTTTTGGTTATCAAAAAACAAAAAAGCAAGCTCAGCCCAGATGTGAGAAAAAGTAACGCAAAAGTAACATAGCAAATTAATTTCCATAAAAAGTAACAGAGTTAGTTACTTTTTAGGGAGTAACGCGATATTGTAACGCATTACTTTTCAAATTAACTTTCCCTAACACTGATTTTATCAAATCTTTGACTGGTGTTTAAATACTCACCCACACCATTATAGGACTCTCCCACAGCTACATCTAAGCCATAGCAAAATCCAGCCGTGTAGATCTCATCAGCATACATAGTTGAGGCATCTGCAGTGCCATTCTGTTTGAATCACAGACAATTTATCCTAAATCATTTATGGAGCCATTTCCATCAAAACATGTAAACAATCTGTAAGATTGAATTTTAAAAATTCAATTAGCTTAAATTCAATTAAATTAAAAAAATTAGCACAATTTTAAGGTTCAATCTTAAATCTATAAAACTTGTAATAGTAGTCATTTTTTTGCAGTATTTCTGATTTGATTTGCTTCTTGGGAAACAATTTCCTACTACCTTAATTTGCTTCATGCAGTCAGTTGGACTTTGGCCCCTCACACACAGTAGTTGTCCACGGATGTTCCTGGCTGTAGAATTCCCAGCTAGATCCAAACACTTCTGCTCTTCGACATCAGACACTGTGCACCATCTGACTGCAAAGAAAAAGTATTAATTCAAAATATATACTTTTCCAAATGAATGAAAACTTCAAATATATTTGTTAACTGTTCACACTACCAATCTAAAGTTTGCTTACATTGTTTTTTATTCATATTTTACACATTGAAGATTAATGATACAGTCAGACAAAAGGTGTAGAAAAGTGGTAACCAAAAAATTGTACACAAATCAAAACAATTTTATATTTTAGATTCATCAAACCAAATCAATCTTAATCAACTTAATTAGGAGACACTTGGGATACAAACAGTACCGAATGAGTAACCATGTATGCTGGACAATCGTCTTACATTTATCCTTCTTTTCCATGAATAAATAATATTTCTTTATATTAATTGATTAAAATAACTATTAATAAAATTATAAATTAAAATTCATAGGTAGGCATGATTTATATTTCCTACAAAAATACAGTTAAGCATTTAAGCATACATTTTTAGATCAAAAGGCGCGAAACATAAGTTTAGTAAAGTTTGTCCAAAACCTTTTCCTAATCATTGCTATATGAAGTTCTCCAAGCAAGGTGTATCCTGTGTTCATTCTTATCCAGTGCAGAAAGCCAATCCAAACAAGATGTTACATCCAGCCATGTCATAACAAGATCAGAAAGCTGAGAACATATAAATAGAGTACTTACTAATGTTGTTTTCAGTGGACATAGAAACCAGAACAAGCAAGAACAGAACCACTGCAAGGTGTCCTCCTGGATGATCCATGCTGACTATGAACAGTAACCTTCCAAATGGGCTCAGACTCACAGGGTGCTGTGGGAAGTAAAACTAAAAAAAGGAAAAAGACAGGAAAAAAGGCTTGGGGCTCATATTGCTCCCGTTTTAGGGTACCCAGAAGTCTCAGAAACCAAGAGGGGAGGGAAAACTTTCCATTAGGTCTTTACTGAAGTTTCTCTGCTTTTTTTTTTTTTCAGATCTAACATAGTTAGGCTATTTTCCACTTATCCGATCATGATGGGCATCTAGTGTTTCTTTCCTTAACCAATGGGACCTCATGGCATGCAAGCTCTTGCACACTTCACTGCACCTGGCACCGGGCAGGTCAGATCATTTCTGAGGTTATAATTAAGTAAGATACAATAGCTTTTTGTGGACAGCTTCTAAAGCCCCTCACGATTAAACCAAAGGTCCTAAACTAGCCAAGTTTGATTTGAGATATGGATGGAGGGGCAACAGGAGGTTCTTTTGTGCCACTATGCAGTTGAGGAAGCATATAGGCCACTTGATACCTTCTCTGCATCCTAATTCTCATGTCACCTTCCCCATAATCAATGCTTTATTGAAGGAGACACGAGTCAGCTAAGAGATAGGAGACAATATTTCAGAGCCAAAAACAAACCTATAAAGGTGATGTCCACATGTGGCCAAAACATAAAAAATCTGTGTTAATAAATGCAAGAAAACAAAAGATTTTTTTTTTTTTTATTCACAGCAGCAAAATGGCTCAACAATGGCTAACGGTACAATATTTTATCAGTAAAGTCAGACTTTAAAGTGTTTACTAACTTCAGAATGCTATATTCAGTAAGTAGATATATCCCTCTATTTTTCATGTTGTTGCATGCCAAGGGGGGTGCGGGGGGAGCAAAAGTGCATTTCCCCCAGAGTGCAACTGCGTTCCACACAACATCGACCCCCATGCCATAAATGCCCCAAAAATTGCACTGCATGATTATACATGAAAAATCTTTGATATTGAGAGGAACGGAATTTCCACTTGAGGGCCGTCTTATCTCCCTGCCCTTTGGTGTCCCTGACTCCATATCCTTTTTTCCCCATATAGAAAATGACATGACCATTAATCAAGCTATTTTAGAGGCAAAAAACTGTTAGGCCACTGGCTCCTTGACTATCATGGCAAGGACATTTGCTTTCTTGAAGCAGATATGTGTGTCTCTTTAACAGATTGTAATACAAATGATCATGCACTTTTAGGTAAACTGATAGGCCTACATGGAATTGATGGGCAGTATAAACTTATAGGTGATGTAAGACCAGGCTATTATATATATATATATATATATATATATATATATATATATATATATATATATATATATATATATATATATATATAAGATATATAGATATATATATATACATAGATATAGATAGATAGATAGATAGATATATATATATATATATATATATATATATATATATATATATATATATATACACCCCACACACACACACACACACACACATATATATATATACATATCTATTTATCTATATATATATATATATATGTGTGTGTGTGTGTGTGTGTGTGTGTGTGTGTGTGTGTGTGTGTGTGTGTGTGTGTGTGTGTGTGTGTGTGTGTGTGTGTGTGTGTGTGTGTGTAGCCTATATATATATATATGATATTATATGGCAATATTTTATATTAATGATATCCTAATGTTCGTCTTGGAATGAAGCATCAAGATGTAAAATAGATTGAATTCATCACTATAGCTCACAGACAATCAACGACACATGGGTGTGTTTAATAAACAGGTATTTTTATTAATTGAAGAGAAAATTGGGCACTCTATCAGTGAAAACTGAAAGAATGTTTGTAGACTAACTAAATTTCTACCTTCGTGTGGCTAAGCCAAACGGTTTTGTTAAAAAAAAAAGTTGTGTGGGACAGAAATGTGTCGTGATTATTACAAAATAATCAAATGCTGTTTTTGCATGCTTCCTGTTACTGATATTCACATTCGGCGGACTGTGGTATCCCACAATGCTCTCGCGAGTCAGTTGTTTAGGGTGACGTCACGGCGCAGTCTTTTCAGTCTCTCTGGGTGGCGGCAGACAGTCTGTCTGCGCTTAAAACACGACTTCGAATAAAACAGTAAAAACACGGAACGTTAACACAAACATGAATCTGAATTGCAGCTGAAGGTAAAAGCGATCTTAAATGTCACTTTGAATTGTTGGAAATAAATGCAGCGAGTAAATAATGGTCGTTGTTAGCACAGTTAGCACAACTGCTGCAAACAGGCCGTTTTATAGTAATACTACAGCCGTTGTCATGATATTGGACAGCCTCTGTTTTTGCGAGTTATTTTATATTTTTGTTGTTGTTTGTCGTTTAGATCGTTGCTGTAGGAGATCTTTGATAATAATAAATGTATCGACTTGTATCTGTTAAAGCAGATCTGTAGTGTTATTGTCGCCCACCTTCGTGAATACAAGAGCCTTATGTAAATAATCTGCTGGTATAAAAGGTTTCCAATAACAATTATGGGTGTAATACCATTATATGTCGGTTGTCTTGATTGTTTTGTTGCATGTACGACTCTTTTAGATCGTGACAATAAATGCTCGCTCTGGTCTACCGAAAAGGCTCCCACGATCACTGATATCTGGAAAACCAGTGCATGTTAAAACTGTGTTTACAAGGTCTATGCTATTCTTAACTATTACACTTGCAAGAAAAGTGTAACGTGTACACATTCTATGAAATCATATAACACTATATGTAATATGATCCAGTTTGAAAGAGCTTCCGAGTATGAATGAAACCTTGAAACAATATTGTGAAAGCTTTTGGAGAAAAAATTTACGACGTGAAGTGAATTGTTCAGATTTCTTCACTATTTCAACGTCTCTAATATAAGAAAAGTTACAATTATCATGTGAACTACTTTGTACAGACAGTCGGATGTTGTTTCTTACATTGAAGCACAAGATGCTGCAGTCAAAGATAAATATTTTATTTGAATTTTCACTCAAATTGTTATGCTGATAATAAAAAAAATCTATTCTATTACATCAGTAAAATTCAAAACAGAAGCATTTATGGATCCTATGTCTTTGTAAAACCATAACTTTGTTAACATGGGTAGCAGCAGAAGGGCATCCGCTCTCTTGTTATCAGTGTGCAGAGACTCCCAGGCTCCCCCTTATCCTGTCACTCACTCCTTCCTGAAGAAATGACCAGGGACAATTCAATGCTGTGGGAAGAAAAGAAAAAAAGTTTAACATGCTGCTTTTGTTTTGATCTTCTTTTTAGGATCCAATGGGAAGACAGAGTCTTGCTGTGTGCTTACTGAAAGGCAGGTCTGAGAGTCACCTAAGGAGTTGTACAAGTAAGCCTGTCCTTGTCACTCTTGTGTAAAATTGCATTTTGGTCATTTTGAATTACTTTTTTTTGTTTTTTGTAAGGATTAAAGAGGCATTAGATAAAATGATGCAACAAGGACTCGTAGTCTATAATTAATCACGACTCCCTGAATTGTGTCCTTGAATATTACACCGTAACGGTGAGTCCTACACCCCCAAAATGCTTTTTCCTTTCTGCCTCTCCTAACGGGCTCCTCCACTGTCTTTGATGTCGTGCCATAATGGGCATCTCTCTCTCTCTCTCTCTGCTCGGTTGGCATGGAGACAGACCCCGGTCTGAACACACACACATACACAGGAGTGAGAGAGGCAGAGCACAGCTGCACTCTTTAAAAAATGTAATTAAGTCATCTTTGTGTGTGTGTTTTTTTTTTAAATTGGTGATTGATTCTGGCCCACTGTTTTGTAGAACCTTTATTTAAACTGGATGGGTGATATGTGGTGTATCTTGGTTTAAATGTGCATTTGTACATGCTTTCCTTTCAGTGCAGTGAACCAAATGGGGCATTGCAGTACCCGATTCATCGTCCTTTTCCTGCTTCAATTCTTACGGACATCAGCTAAAGGTAAAGGACCTGGCAAACATAAATCCTTTTTTTTCTCATTACTGTTTATAATGTTTTTTAAATTATTATTATTATGAATAAGAATTACTATTATTATGAATAATATAATTATAATAATACTAATTATCTTTAAGAAATAATAATAATTATTGTTAGTTATTTATTTTATGTGATGTTTAGTGGTGGGTAAATCTTAAAGTCCCCCTGTGGTGAAAATCAAGCTTTTAATTTTGTTTATATGTCTATGTGGTGTTTTTAATATATTACATTTTAGCTGACGCTTGTATCCAAAGCCTCAAATATGCTTAAAGACAACCCATGTGCAAATTTATAAGTCAACACCATTGCGGAGTAGCTTCTTCTTAAAACTGCAGTGAACCAAAGACAGTCTCAATAACGCGGTTTGAAATCGCTGGTGTTTCTGACGTCACAAACTACCTTGCAATCACGTCAACGAGTTCATCTTTGAGCTGGAGTGAGTGAGTGGAGGTGGGGCTAATTTGCATATTAATAGAACCAGGTATACTATGAGGCAAGGGTGTAGAGTTTCATTCAAGCTATTTTCAAGGCATGAAGAACTTTTTTTTTCTTTAGGAAAAAACATTTAAATGTGTCATTTTGGTGATCAAAGTTGAGTTTTAAGGAATACAGTGATTGGCAACTCACAAACCCAAACATACAGATATGTCTATGTACACTTCCATTCAAAATGTTGGGACAAGTTTGTTTGTGTTGTTTTTTTTTCCTCTGCAAGGATACTTGACTGAAAATTGAATCCAAAGTGTCAGTAAAGACATTTGTAATGTTACATAAGATCTCTATTTCAAATTAATGCTGGTCTTTTGAACTTTCCACAAATATAAGAAGCAGCACAACCGTTTTCAACTGAAAATTAGCTGCTGAAAATTCAGCTTTGTCACCGCAGGAATAAGTGTTAAAATCTACGGACCTCTAACTTGTATATATTATCTTGTCATTATGTTATGTGCTACTAAATGTCTGAAGCTAAACTCTTATCTTTATTTTTCAAAAATGTAGTACTTAGTACTATTTATTTACTGTTAACTATTTAAACCTGTAAATTAAAAAAAAATTAAAAATCTGTCATCATTCACTCACCCTAATTTCATTCAAAAACGTATGACTTTCCTTCTTCTGTGGAACATAAAAAATGTTCGTTACCACAAAAAAATGTTCTGCAGGAGAATAAAAGTCATACAGGTTTTGAGCCAGATGAGGGAGAGTAAATGATGACGGAATTTTTATTTTGAGTAAACATTCCCTTTAATGAATGGAGCCATTTATGTGCACAAATGTGCATTAACCACCAGCCACAGCACTGTATGAATGGTGTACCTGGTAGTAGTTGTACTTTCATTAGGTGTCAGTGTCCTCTCTTCTCGGGATCTGTTAGCATGTCTAACGAAGGGCATAAAACATGAATGCTGGGTTAATTGATCTGTGTCACTGATGCTCTCTGGCCTTTATCCTGTGTAGTCAATTTGTAAAGTCGACAGTTCAGTGTCACAGGAAATGAAGGCAGGGAAAAGGGAAGAAAACAGTCTCAGTTATCAGGCAGAGAGTGTCTCGTCTGTGAGGACTGGCGTCATTGCTGCTCTTCCTTAATTAATTTCATTGTTCCCAGAGTTTTTGCAGCTGGGGATAACTGGCTACAGACAGGGTCCCTTTTTCCTTTATTTGATTTAACTACATCACTTTCTGTTTTCTGTCTCTCTCCAGATGTCTCCATTGACTGCATGTGTGTCGGCAGTGACTGTAATGAGCAGCAGTGTACCGGAGACCAGTGTTACACCTCTGTTATCATTATCAACGATGTGACGACTTTCAAGCGTGGCTGCCTGATTGGGCCGGAGAGCAAGCGCATGACCTGCTCTGCAAATCCCTCTGCTAGTCACATCGTAGAATGCTGTTCCCAACACATGTGCAACGCCAACGTCTCGAAAGAGACCCTTCTACGACTACTGCTGACAAGTGAGTCAATTCATTCAAATTCTAGAGACACAAAATTTGTAATCTGCAACCTGTAGGAGATTTGAATACCAGTTTTGCTGTGGTACTGTTTTGTAAACAGGGATCAAGAGTAGAGTAAGGACTTTACTGGCTAAAGTTCAGATATGTACCTACCCTACAAACAATTTCACTGACCGTCAAATTAAATAAGAAATACAATTATTTGTTAGTTTTAATAAAAATAAATTGTTTAGTTATAGCTGTTTAATAATAGTTTAGCAACTAAAAAATAATTTACCTCAAAGATTTAATTTTTTTATTTAATACATGGTTTATTGTAAATGTATGGTAAATCTTTTTTCTTGTGTTTTCTGAAAAGGTCCAGAATCAGAAAAGGCTGTGCATTACCGTGTGGAGATGTTGGTTCTCTTTGTGCTCGGGCCGTTTGTGGTTCTGGCTTTGCTGTCTGTGCTGGCTTTGCTGGTGTGCCGCAGACTCCACCATGGGCGCCTGGAGAGACTGCATGAGTTTGACACTGAGCAGGGGGCCATCGACGGCCTTATTGCATCTAACGTTGGAGACAGCACACTTGCGGTACTATAACATTATACACAACAACTGTTTCTGAAATATATATTGTATATTACAAATATCAGGTCCTGTATGGGATATGTTACATTTATTTTATTTGGTGAGGGAATAATTGTAATGGGAAACTTCACTCATGAATCAATTGATGTTCACTCTTTCAAAAGTTTGGGATTTTTTAAAAATGTTTTTGAGTCTCTTGTGCTCTCCAAGAATGTATTTATTTATAAACAGTCAAAACGGTAATAATGTGAAATACTACAATTTAAACTTTTTTTCTATTTTAATATAATTTATTCATGCGATGACAAGGCTGAATTTTCAGCATCATTACTCCAGTCTTCATTAGCTATGTTTCCATGCAAAGTTGCAAATTTAACTTATGCACAAAAAAATTGCAATTTTCAAAAAAGTTTCCATCCAGTGAGTCGAAGAGAACAAAATCATCACTTCCTGATAAACTGGCACTAAATATCACTAAGAAATGTAGGAGAAGCCACTGTATATAATAATTTTCATATATAATAAATGACTTGCATCTCAGAGCTCGCAGATGAAAAGCAGTAAATGTGTTATCTTACTTTCGGAGGCAGATGCTGTTGTTTTGGGAATGCAGTAAAGTAAGAGAGTAGAACTAGCGGAAATTATACCGAACCACATTAAAGATCCTTTGATAACCACTGATACCATCCTATCATGCAAAGTCACATGAATTTTTTGATGCTCAAGGAATTTATTTCGATAAATGTGTTTCGATTGCAGTTTATGTACATGTGACGACTCAAATGAGCGCATACGTTTTTTTAATGCGCATTTTTTAAATTTATGTGCATCTTGGCATTTCCATCCACCGGTTTTTGCAAAATGTGCATAAAAATAGGTGGATGGAACTATAGCCAATTTCAAATGATCCTTCAGAAATCCTAAAAACAATTTAGCTGTTTTGTATTATTATTATATATATTTTTTTATGATTATTTGTCTTTGAATAATAGAAAGTTCAGAAGAACAGTGTTTATTTGAAATATAAATGTTTTTGTAACAATGGAAAAGTCTACACTGTTACTTTTGATCAATTTAATGGAGCAGTGCTAAATAAAAGTATTCATTTCGTTCAAAAACAAAAACTCTTACTGACCCCAAACGTTTGAATAGTAGCCTATGTTGCAGTGGTTTAGCTAAAGTTGTTCTGTATTCATTCTTTAATGGTTAGATATTGACTCATCTGTCTTGTTGTTTTGTAGGATTTGATGGATCATTCTTGCACATCAGGCAGTGGTTCAGGACTGCCCTTCCTGGTGCAGAGGACAGTTGCACGGCAGATCAGCCTGGTAGAATGTGTTGGTAAGGGCCATTGGGTTTTGGGGGCCTTTGTATAGATTACAAAATTATGTAATCACTGTCTAGACAAATGTGCCCTAAATTGGGGACAGTGATGTATGCGATATGATTTCTTTTTTATGTTCTCAGGTAAGGGACGGTATGGTGAGGTGTGGAGAGGTCAGTGGCAAGGAGAGAATGTAGCCGTGAAGATCTTCTCCTCCAGAGATGAGAAGTCATGGTTTAGAGAGACCGAAATATACAACACTGTTCTACTACGACATGATAATATATTAGGTGAGTCAGACATATGACATGTTTTTCTGACTCCTAAAGAGAGAATAGCATCTTTTCAAAGCATTGTGGCTAATATTATTTTAAACTCGTTTCTTTGCAGGATTCATGGCTTCTGACATGACCTCCCGAAACTCTAGCACTCAGCTGTGGCTCATCACACACTATCACGAGAATGGCTCTCTCTATGACTACCTGCAGCGTGTTGCCGTGGAGATGGCAGATGGACTGCACATGGCAGCGTCGGTAGCCAGCGGGCTGGTGCACCTGCACACAGAGATTTTTGGCACTGAAGGCAAACCGGCCATCAGTCACAGAGACCTGAAGAGCAAGAACATCCTGGTGAAGAAAGATCTGCAGTGCTGCATTGCTGACCTGGGTAATATCTGCTGTGCTTTTTTCTTTTATTTTTTTGACCCTGTACACACAATTATTATTGTTTTATTATAAATTTTCTGCTAAATGTAATGACTTTCTTGTAGTAGCTGACCTAATCAAGGCTGTGCGGACAGGGAAAAAAACACTTATTAAATCAATAATAAATAATACTACTTATAGGTACACTAACTTCTTTTTTTTTCATCATCAATCAATCTTCAAAAACGTGTTTTGTCTTACCCTGATTCACTTTGGTAAACCTATAATAAGTGTTTTATATAGACCTGACAGGATGGTTTTCGTTGGAAATTGTGTACTTATATTACTCGTCCGTGTGCATCTCGTCATATCCGTCAATAGAGAAAAGTTGCTCCTGCTACTTTGACGCGTGTGTGGTATGGGAGTGTCATAGGTTAGTTGTCACAACGAGTGAGAAAAGTTAAAAATTGAGCTTGTTAAATCTCAGAGGAATCACCAGTTTAAAAAAACAAATGCAAAATGCAGAACAGAGGAGAGCTTGCTGGCACAAAGAGAATACGACAGGGCTCGTATTAAAATGAGAATCAACATTGGCTTGCCTCTTCAGAAATGGCAAGAACTGAGGGATTTGAAATGGTTTAAAAGTGCATGGAGATTTTTTTATTATTCAACAGGTGAACGTGTCTTTTATGGCTGCATTTGACCACATGAGCGTCTACTACACTATGAAATTATTCCAATCGAATGTTTTTTTGGACTACTTCTGGTAGTAGTAGTTCGACTACATTTAAGTTTAAAATTTGGGGTCGATAATACGTCTCTTATGGTCACCAAGGTTGTATGTATTTGATCAAAAATATAACAGAAATATTATAAATGAACTGTTCTAACAAAAGAACATTTATTTAAAATAGAAAACTTTCGTAACAAAGTTCCTTGCGGAATTCAGATCTTTTTTTTTTTTTACTGAACAAACTTTTGAACTGTAGTGTATAGTAGTTTTACATATAGACACACTAGTGATTTACAAATGTACTTCTCTCCTTGGTCTTCTGTTCTATAGGTCTGGCAGTAACACACACACAGTCTGATAATCAGCTGGATGTGGGAAATAATCCTAAAGTAGGAACCAAGCGCTACATGGCACCTGAGGTTCTAGATGAGACCATTCAGACAGACTGTTTTGATGCCTATAAGAGGGTGGACATCTGGGCCTTTGGTTTGGTGCTGTGGGAGATCGCTCGCAGAACCATCAGTAATGGTCAGCTCACTGGACAACTAGAAATATCTCATTATATTTTGTCCATATTTAAGGGCAATACAGTTATTGCCTATATCTTCAGACAGTAGTCCAAATGAATGCTCAGTGACTGTTTCATCAACTGTATTCCTGTAGGAATCGTAGAGGAATACAAGCCACCTTTCTATGACCTGGTGCCTAACGACCCCAGCTTTGACGAGATGAGGAAAGTGGTTTGTGTGGAGCAGCAAAGGCCGTTCATTCCCAACCGCTGGTTTTCAGATCCTGTAAGTACTGAGGAGACATCTCTGTGTCCCTGTAAGCCTGTCAAGTGGATGTGTTAATACTTAATAGTCGACTCATATAGAGTGCTGCAGAAATGAGTCCTTAAACCCAGAGATGAGTTAACATTTTTTCATTTCCAGTTGAAATGTGTCTTGAAAAAGACTTGTGGCTAAATTGCCTTACAGGAGTTGTGAGGGACATGACATACCATCACGCCTACGATGAAAACTAGCCTACTCACTAGTCTGCTTTTACAGCCTCATTGCAAACTATTCTAACTACAACTTTCCAGCTTACATATTTTAAATATAGGCTGAAAGAGTTGTCAAAGTTAGCGGTGGTGATGTTGAAGCCATGCAACTGTGTTGTAGTTCGTTTATAGCCTTATAACTTTTGCTTGTAATCATCATAAACTTTTGTTGGTCACAGAGCTTATTTTCTGTAATAATCTAATAGCCAATTTAAAGAGTCCTATTGGCTTTTTGTCGAGGGAATCAGGGTGACTAACCTCTGGGTTGACCTACAAAAGTACGTTTTCTCTGCAGCACTCTATAGCAGACTATCTTTAGACTAAAAATAATCAGTAGTTGTGATCCCTGTAAGAAAAACATATTCATAAAGGAACTAAATGTCTGATTATGCTTCTAAAACATTGTATCCTCACCATGATCTGAAAACAAGTGTTTGTGTGTGATCACAGACCCTGTCTGCTCTGGTGAAGCTGATGAAAGAGTGCTGGTACCAGAACCCATCGGCTCGACTCACTGCCCTGCGCATTAAAAAGACTCTGGATAAAATCCACAGCTCACTGGAGAAGGGCAAAGTCGACTGCTGAGAAGAACTACTGACCGTTCATTATACAGACACTGCGTGTATCCAGACCATTGAATTCGAGCGCTGGCATCTGTCCCAATCCTAACATTCTGTTTATTCGCTTTGTTCTTCCTGCTCATTGGCCTAAAAACGTTTTATAGAGAATTCTGCTCTTTTATGGATCGTTTTTCCCCACTGAACCCGGTGGGATTCCTATTTCCCCTCAAGAAGCAACATAAAGAAGAGATGCACAGTCAAAATATAGACACGGTCTAACTGGCCTTGAATTGAACCCTCTATCATGGATTTTTTTTTTTTTTTTTACACAATCACATTGTCTATTTAACCATTGGAAAACTTTTAAGATTTGTACTTTTCGAAAAAAACGAAGAGGACCGATTCATCCGCTGAAATGCAATCAGTACCCATAGTGTGTTTGTGTGTGTGTGTGTATGTGTGTGCATGATTCTTATTACAACCAGAAGAACTTTATAGCTGTAATATCACTTGCTTTTAGAAATCTGATGGTTTTTGAGCTTTTAAAATGTCCCAATAATTCTTGTAGATAAGTTAGGCAAAACTCAGTCACAGTTTTTGAATTTGCTACAGTGTACTTGTGTTATAAAGCTCACTGGTTACAAAATGCCACTATGTACAGCAGATAACTACAGAATGTCTTTAATTAGGCTTGTTTAGTGATCAGACTTGTTTAAAGGTATAGTTTATGAAAAATCTGTCATCATTCATGTCATTTCAAACCCGAATTACTTGACCAGGAACTGTCAAAATCCCTGAAAGTGTCAAAAACAGTTGTATAGGTTTGTAAAGACAAAGGGATGGGTAAATGATGACAGAATTAAGAACTATCCCTTTATTACCAGTCTGGTTATGCTTATAGCACCCCATGAGGGCTTCATTTGACAAGGCCTTTCTGACCTGTTGCCTCTATGCCTGCCTGACAAAAGCCATTGTAGCACATCATAGTGCTTTTTTTTTGTAGCTGTTTGTCTTTCTCTTTGCCCTCACTGGCATGCATATTTGATGTTTCTTCACTGACAATCAGCCGCTGTCCAGTAGGCCTGAATTATTTGCTAATGTTGTGTACAAAACCCTACTTACGAGTGTTCAAGCTGACGTGTCAACACTAACAGAGCTATTCAGTCATAAACGGACTCTGGTTTTGTGAATTTGTTTATCTTCACGCTTTTTGACACTTTTGTATCAGTTTTCAACATACACCATAAACCGAGAGAATTCTAAAACTATTAAGAAGTGCGGCGTCGCTCTAATATATGATTTATGAGGTTTACAAAGGAAAACACTATCATTACATCCCAAGTCGAAAAGGTTTGTGTACGTTGCTTATGGATTGGATTGAGTTGAGTGAAGTTGACGTTTTTTAGGAATTTGAAAATGCCGTCATGACACGGCTGTGTAGCGCTCAACACTGGTCACTTTTGCTCTCCCATAAATGGCTGAACGTTTACATATTTGTGTTCTACAGGGGAATGATGTTTGGAATTAGACTACAAGAATTGTTGCATTTTGAACTGTGAAAATGTTATAATGAAGAACTCATATGTATGATGTTACTGGAATATAAAATGCAAGACAGTTATTAATTAAAAAAAACTGCTCTTTTCATTGGTTACAACAGTGGAATGGTTTTTCTTTGACATGTCCTTGTGCTGAACAAAAGGTTGTCCATGCTGTAATAACGCTTTCTTTTTAAGCGTACATTTTGGGAATCGTGTTGCACATTATCATTCATCTGTCTTGAGATTTCCTGTAGAGGGAGATGAGCTAAATAAAGCATTAGTAAAGGTTTCCCATTGTCTGACTCTGCTGGGAAATGACCTGCTTATCTGTGGCCATGTTTACAGGAGACCTGGAGCCTCTCTTGGATAACCAGTGCTTTTATAGCTGGTAGTAAACGATTAAAGCTAAGGAGAACGAACATGCCAAACTCTGCCACAGATGCAAGATATTTAGTAGCTGTCTTTAAAAAAATTGCCTCTGAAATAAGCTAAGATGTACTGTAGTTCTATTGCGTTCTTCCATAAATGCAGTTTTCCTGTTGAACTGGAAAGGAATTAAATTTGGGTTGCATTTATTTTAAGATGACATAGTTACATTGTACTTACTCAAATAAATACAGAGTAATATTAATAAATTACATGTTCTTACTATAGAGTTACGTTTGGGGTTAGTTGTAATTATGCATAATTTACTGTGGTTATTATAGTAAGAACATGTAGTAACATGTAACTGCCACCTTAAAATAAAATGTTATCTACATTTGTTTTCCATTTAGCACAACGGACAGATGATTTATGAATTTATTTGTATTTGATGGTGAAAATTGCTCCGTTTTTATGCCAGTAAAGAGGCATCAGCCATTGTTAACCAAAATATTATTTTGTCTAATTTTCTATTATTGTGGCTCAGTAGCTTTTAATGTCTAAAAACTGATAAGGGCATAATTTTTGCACCATCATCAAAATGCAAAAAAAAAAACAACTCCTTATCATATGCCAGTCAACAAACAGGCTATTTACTAAACACCATTGGTTAAGCCAGTGTTTTCCGAATTAACATAGTTTGAATTACTTTGGTCTATTTTCTTAAAAATAGCCTTGCCAGATTATATTTTCCACCGTTATTTGATATGAATAAAAATTATGTCTATTTTCAGCATTGCTACACGTTATTTTAAAGCATCACTTCTAAAACACAACACTGAACAAAATCAATACTTTGATTTTAATCTATTATGGTCCATTCAACATAAAATTTAATTTAGATTTACAATAAACAGTAATTTTTCATAGAAATCATGAATACCATCAAACTATTAGTGTATTTTGTCTGGCAGCATTTTGTAAGGGTTAAGAATGCCTTTAGGATCCAGCATGGCTTTAATGCTGCCCATGAGGCCGACTGTCTCTGAGGATTTACTGTAGTAAATGTAGTTTCTCTTCTTCAGACCCAAGCCATGCTCGGCACTGATGCTGCCTTTCCATTTGGATGTCCACTCGTACACATACGGCTCAATGGCAGCCAGCAGAGCGGGGTCTTTAGAGGGGGACGTGATGTTCAGATGAAGATTTCCATCACCTGAAACAAAAACAAAAAAGAAGAAATACTGAAAACCAAGATATGAATTATGGTCAGGGTTTGAGGGGGTCTGAACCCACTGTTTTAGGCTTTGTGCATATAAGTACACTATTGTAGAATTTTTTATGTTTTTGAAAGAAGTCCCTTATGCTCACCTAGGCTTGATCAAAATCAAAGAAATATGATAAATGTAAAAAATATGTTCTAAAATCAGCTTAAAATATCAAACATGTTTGATGATTAGATGGAAATCAGAGTCTGCGCACGATTTTCATAACAGAATTTTCTGTGACTGCAGACCTGGTCTGACTTTTGCAAATCATAGCAAAAAGTCAAGTAGTCTACTCCAGCTTTAGACACAATCCAGCAATTATTGTAAAAAAAAAGAAAAAAGTGACCATACCAACATGTCCATAACCGACAACATTCTTGGCCATGTCTCCAAGGTGCCCCCTCATATCTTGAACTAAATCATAGATCTTTTCCACAGGGAGGGAGATGTCATATTTGTAGGTGTAGCCCTCATGCGTCAGAGCTTCTGTGACTCTCTCCCTCAAAGACCACAATGCCTGTATATAACACAAGACCTTTAACGCTAGACAGAACAATCGTCACAGAAAAACGTTGAATTCTGCCAATCGATTGAGAGTGCCTTGATTTTTGTCGCCTCTGTCGCAACTGTCCCATCAGTCACCAGAGATGATGTCATGACCTCCTCAAGGAAGTTGTGTAGTTTTTCTTCATCATGGGTTGCGTTGGATCCAGCGGTCTCGATGACAATGTAAAAGGGACTTTCTGCAACACAATCATTCTACTTTAAAACATTTAAGAGTCCAATAAAAATCTTCGTTCATAATTTTAAAGTCCACCTGAAACTCAATTCTATTTGCATGTTTAAATGTAGCTAAGAGATAGTTCAACCAAAAATGGAAATTCTGTCATCGTTTACTCATCCTCATGTCGTTTTAAAACCGTAAGACTTTCGTTCTTTCCTCAGAACACAAAGATTTTTTTGATGAAATCTGAGAACTTTCTGTCCCTCCTTTGATAGCTATACAACGACCACTTTAAATGCTTCAAAAAGTTCAAAAAGAGATCTTAAAACTAATCAATATGAATTGAGCGGTTTAGTCCAAATTTTCTGAAGAGACTTGATCGCTTTATATGATGAACAGACTGAATTTAGACATCTAAACATTCATCAACTCACACATTGGTTGTGGTAAATGTAAACTCAAGCATGTTCGCTTGAAGTGGGAGAACCAATGAAGTTCATTCTTGTGTTACACAGCACGTTTCAGCTTCTGCAAGAACCAATGAGGTTCATTTTCGTGTTACACATCACGTTTCAGCTTCAGCAAGAACCAATCAGGTTCATTCTCGTGTTAAGCAACACGTTTCAGCTTCTGCATGAGGTTTGTTCTCATGCGTCAAGCAGGTTCAGTTGAGCTTCTGTTTATGTTCACTGATCAATGTTTAAATGTGAATAAAAGTCTAAATTCAATCTGTTCCGCATATGAAGTGATCGAGTCTCTTCAGAAACAGTTTGACCAAACAGCTCAATTCATCCAACCGCTCTTTATGAACTTTTTGAAACGTCAAAGTGGTAGTTGCGTAACTGTCGATGGAGAGTACAGAAAGCTCTCAGATTTCCTCAAAAAAATCTTGATTTGTGTTCCGAAGATGAACGAAAGTCTTATGGGTTTGTGTATGAGAGTAATCAATGACAGAATTTTCACTTGTGGGTGAACTATCCCTTTAAATTGCCTTGTAACAGTAATGACACTACTGTTTACCAGTGATGGGGTTGGTGAGTTTCAGATGCTTCTCCAGAAGTTTCATACAGGAAGCATCTAAAAACTCAAAAGCAGACAGGATCTCTCCCAGCATCCCTCTACAACACTGAAATGTTTCCAGCAGTTGCTGAAAGCTGGAGCACCCTGCAAAACACATGAGGAACTGCAATAAGTTAATGTAGCCACACAGTAAAGGCCAGTTTACACCAGGCATGATAACTACAAAGATACCTGAAACAATAACTACATTAGCGTCCACACCAATGTACAATTGCGTGTTATGTCATTTACCGCTCTAAATGCTCAAGCTCCTCTGTGTTGTTATATTGTAATAGTTGTGGTGTGGACTTATTCTCATGGAATTAGAATGATTATTAAAACTTTATAGTTATATTTATCATCCTTGTTGTGAATGGCCCATAATATCTTAAGCAAGTTTAAAATGTACTTAACATTTGACGTGTCATTTTACCTAAAAATGCTACATTGACAGCTTTAGGCTTGCGGGGGCACAAGATGGAAACAGCAGTAATGACCCCTAATGTCCCTTCTGAGCCAATAAAAAGCTGCTTGAGGTCATAACCAGTGTTGTCCTTGCGAAGTGCGGCCAGGCAGTTCAAAACCCGCCCATCTGCCAAAACCTACACATGGAAGATAGGCAAGAATACAACTTTAATGTGGATAACTTTTGGATATCATATAAAAATAGCCTGAATTCTAATGCCACAAATGTATTCTTCTCAAACAGTATCAAGAATAATCATATGAGCAAGACACTTTCAATGTCTTTGTTGTGTCAGTTTTATTTAGTCAGTTTTATTTCATCTATTAGAGTGACTTTCAAGGGTGCATCAAAGATGACTTTAGATTATTTAAAGGCAAAATAAGAAACAAAATAAGCTAACATCAAGAAAATCAAGATACTTCTTATTGTAATTCACCCCTTCAACATCTAATTTTTTTTTTCTTTGAAGAACCTGGATATACTGTATGAGATGTCCAGGAAAAGTCATGCAAATTTATATAATTTCACAATTCCATGGCCATTTTACTATACTTTATGAATGTACATTGTGAATGAAAATTATGTTTGAATATCGTTATCAAGTATCAACGGGGCATGTTATGGAGCCTTGGAATATTGGTGTGGACAAGGGCCTTGGAGTCAAAAAGTTTGAGACCTACTCCTACTGTACATTCAGAGTTGGAAAACATCTCATGTTAGTGTTCATTTTTGTTAAGATGGAGGTGCTCACCACTTCCAGGCCCAGAACTGTCCCTCTAAGCGACCCGTAGCGCAGCAGTCTGAGCCCCCCTGCATTAGTGGACACATTCCCTCCTATATGGCAGCTTCCCTTTGCCCCTAGATCCAGTGGCATGATGAAGTCTTTTTCCTCGAGATAGTGAGACAGGTTCTCTAACACACAGCCTGCCTGACAAGTGAGGATACCTGAAAGCCAAATGAATCTCTTTTTAAGAAATGTATTAAGGTAGAATGATTTTGATTTGTTTATTTATATTTAACTGTCCCTAATAACAGATGATACATGTAAAGTTATAATAGATAACGAGGTGACCTAGCAAGCAAACATATATGCACACCTGAGATGCCGTCAAACATCATGACTTGATTCATTAGAGAAGTGGAGAGGATGATCTCATCAAACACAGGAACACTTCCTCCAACCAGACCTGTGTTCCCTCCCTGTGGACACACTGCCAGATTTCGATCATTACAGTACCTGTGGAAAAACAGAGGATGAATCAAGAAAACAAGTCTTGTAACCAAATACACAATACAAAATTCAATGTAAACATGGAAATCTGACCTAAGAATCTGAGAGACCTCCTCTGTTGTTTTGGGTCTCAGGAGTACTTCGCTATTACCTGCCAGAAAAAAACACATTCATTAAAATATTACCAGTCTTTATTATTATGGTAACACTTAACAATATGATTCATTAGTTAACATCAGTTAATAAAAATTCAGCTGTTCATTGTTTGGTTGTGTTAGTTCAAAGTGCATTAACTAATGTTAACAAGATATATAAGTATTAGTGAATGTTGAAATTAACATTAACAAAAATAATAAATGCTGTATAAGTGCAGTTCATTATTAGTTCATGCTAACTAATGTAGTTAACTAATGTTAACTAATTAACCTTATTGTAAAGTGTTACCAATATTACAATCCTCAAACATTATGATTGGGTTTTTTTTCTTCTAAATACTAATTATTTGTACGTTTGTACAATATCAAATTGAGTTTGTACGATATATCAATATATTTTTTACATAACGATACATTATCGATTATATATCAATATATTTTTTCAATTAAAATCTAATGAAGTCGTTTATATGTACATTGATAGAACATTCCCAAAACCTTTAAACTTTTCTTTAGGAAATGCAAATAGTAAGCAAAATTTGCAAACCACCTTGCACTGTCTTAAGCCAGTCTATATTGCTGGACTTCAGCAGGTCTGGATCAGTGATGGTTCTTCCAGCCAGGAGTGTTCTAAAGAAGGCAAGGTCTTTCTGTGTGACCCTGGAGAAGGGTAACCGTGGAGGAGCATCACCCGGGTTGGCTGGGCTGGCTCCAAACCCTCTGCTGTGCACACAGCGATGCTGAATCAGCTGGCTCGAGGACACTATCAGAGCTCTGTCAGAGGTCTCTCGGCCCACTGCAGCGAGAGCAGAGCTGTACTGTGACCAGATGAATGCGGACTTCAGAGGAAGTCTCGTGAACCTCGGAAAGATACCCATATCTGCAGTGGAGAGAGCATGACACAGAGTAATTACATTTCAAACTGCAAATATTGTACGTTTTTAACCTAGCTCGCCATTATTATATGGACAGATATTATTATGAGATTCATATTAACTTTAGTCTTATTGCACAGGGATAAATGATGGTTGATGCAGTGATCACAGTACAGACACAATCGTGTTCTAATCTAAAACATAAAATGTTAATTTAATCTGGCAATCCATTTACATGTTGCAGAAAATTCTATAATAATGATACGGTCTCATAATATAAACATTATATTATTATTCTGATACATCATTACTATATATATATATATATATATATATATATATAGAGAGAGAGAGAGAGAGAGAGAGAGAGAGAGAGAGAGATAGAGAGATAGAGAGAGATAGAGAGAGAGAGAGAGAGAGAGAGAGAGAGAGAGAGAGAGAGAGAGAGAGAGAGAGAGAGAGAGAGAGAGATGGATGGATGGATGGATGGATGGATTTGAGAAAGTTTTGTTACCATTTTGGTTTTTTTTTTTTTCATTATGTCAATGCAGAATGATAGAATACTTATACAACATTTTGGAACAAGCTCATAGTCATAATGACAAGATATTATTGCAAAGAAATACATGTCCCAAAAGTCCCATGGTTTATATCTGCACGAGTTAAATTAAATGGTTCAGTTTTAACACACCGGATTGATATATGCTGGAGCCTTGATCATTTAGTTCATTAACATTCGCGTGTTAAAGGTCATATCGGGTAGGAAACCTACTGTGTCCGAGGTGAAGGGAGTTTCAGCTGATTTCACATTATATCACAAAGGTACTGAATCTCCTAACATTTTGCCTAGTAAAACTATAGGTCTGTACAAGTGTTGTGATTAACTTCCTCGTGAACTTCGAGCTTTTGCAGCAGGATTACACGGTGAAACAGCGCGGTCTATCGGCCAGGAGTACAATGGCCCTCAATTACTAGAACAAGCGTTTGGTTCCTGTATTATTTGCACCTTTTATTATTTATACCATATTATAAAACAATGATTTCATATAAGTTTTAACAGGCACTACTTATTTATATTTATTACCTGAAAGAACTACTTAACACCAAGACATACATTGCTAATTTTATTGATAATTCACACAGAATTATAATACAGAAGTTGTCTGTATAATATTTGTATCTTTTTATATTTTATTACATTTTTTATAAGCAGGAAGATTATAAACATTATGAATGTATTCATAACAAGTATTCATTATGAATACTCTACAAAACAAAAAGTAGCAATCCCACGTAGAAGCTTGAGCAACACATGATTTGGATCTCCAGATATCTAAAGCACAATGTTTCCTCATTTACTCAATCACGTTTGTATGATGTTCCACCTTTATTCGTGACATTGGTTTTATTTCCAAGTCATTCTGATTTAATATTAGCAGCATTTAACATCTCAGCTGAATCAATATACACAGACGATTCTCATGTTAGACTCATGTACTACTGTTATTAACTCTGAAATGTTGATGTCTACTAATGCATACGTCTAATGTCTACCGATTTAGAACATGACTTGAAGTCTGAAATGTGTCTGTTTGGTGGTGTTATTGCTCATGCCAATCTTCAGCATCCACTTGGACTTCATCCTCCGTACATACTGCATGTCCTTCTGCTGCTGGCTCATGAAGCCCTTACCTGCAAGAGAAGGCACGTTTTAAACACTCAGTGGTGCAGAAAAAAGTTAACTACCAGTGAAAGATAAGGACTGGTAGAACCACATGATCTACCACATTTACGAAACCAAATGTTGGATTACTCAACGTCTGGACCATCACTAAAATATTTAGCTTTCACACTATCTACAGTAACATGTAACTTACCGAAGTCTCCTGCCCAGCCAAGAGCTCTGTACTGTTTAAGGACTCGACCAACAGCCTTCTGGTTATGTGCAGGAACCAGTGCCCTCTGAACACCAAACCTCTGCTTATAGTACCTCATTAGGGAGCGGTGGCCAATCTTAGCACCTGTAACACAAAGCAAAAACGGTATGGTCCAATAAACCTGATGTGCAATCAATTAGGTGTACATCTTCAAAACGGGCGATTTTTTGCTCTGTAGCATTCTTTTTTTTTGCCAGCAGACTGTCCTCTGTGTTGCGTTTTTTCAGAGATTAGAGGTTCGAGATTTAGCGAGCTCCATGTCAACCTTTCTCACTCGTTATGACAAGTAACCTATGCCACACCACACGCGAGTCAAAGTAGCCGGAGCAACTTTCCTCTTTTTACGGATATGACAAGAGTGATGCAAGTACCCAATTTCCCACGAAAACCATCCCATCAGGTCTAAAATATAAACACTTATGATATTCTTACAATAGCTGTAAATACAGCTGTCAATCAGTACCTGACGGCAAAGTGAGCTCCAACGTCTCGTCATCAATCTCTACATTCTTTTCATCAGGCAGTTCACCATCCTTCATCTCCACATCATCTCCATCTTTAGCATCCGGATAACTGCTCCTGTAATTTTAGAAGGACAAGAATTATTGCTCACATTAAAAAATACAATATTCTTTTTTTAACTCCTAATGGGTCCGAGTTACTTAGGTTGTACTTAAACCTAGAAACTCAGGTTTAATGGTGGGGAACACCATTTGTATCTATACTTATGTAAAACTTTTATTAATTCACAAGAAAACTCTTTTTTACATATAAAAGCCACAACATTTTTTATTCATTTTATACTTGATACAATAACACTTTGAGTTAATTTTTTCAGCTAAATATATTTTATTTTAGAATGTATTCAAAAAAAAAGAGAAAAAAATATGGGGCAGGGACTTGGCTCTATCTATTGGTTGTTTATTAAAAACTAAAATAACACTGTACCTAAAGTAAAGGGCTGTGAAAAGATTAATCGTGATTAATCGCATCCAAAATAAAAGTTTGTGTTTACATGATATATGTGTGTGCACTATGTATAATTATTTTGTGTATATATATATATAAATACACACACATACATGTATACATTTAAGATTAATTTGTTATTTATATATAATATAAATTATATATAAATATATACAGTATATACATGCAAATATTTCTTAAATATATACATGCATGTGTGTGTATTTATATATACAAAATAATTATACACAGTGCACATACATATATTATGTAAACACAAACTTTTATTTTGGATGCGATTAATCACGATTAATCTTTTCACAGCCCTCAGACGTCCCGGGGCTATCGTGTTTTCCAGTCAGGCTACCAAAATGCATAACCGGCCTGCCCGACAGGCTATCTGAAATAGTGTAATCAAATTCCTCCCTTTATTCACATTATTGACTAGTTATTTTAAGGAAAGATATGATGATTTATCCGCAGCGCAATTTCTCATGAATCTCCGTGCCTGTTTTAAGAGAAACACATGATCAATAAAAATTAAAACTCCACATTCACATGAATGGTTTACTTTGCATGGATTCAAACAGAATGTTTGAATCCATGTGCTAACAAACTATCGCTGTAAAGCTGCTTTGAAACTAAAATATCTGTAAAGTAAAAAGCGCTACATAAATAAAGGTGACTTGACCATCATATATGCTGCTATATAAACAGCATAAAACAATTAGAGCACCATTTACTTGCCTCAAAAAAGTCTGGTATTACTATTATTTATTGCTACACTTCAATATGTGAATTATTCCATCAGAAAATTAACACTTTTAGCATTGTCAGGCTTTAAAACAATGGAGCTGCGCACTCTGGTTTATGGCTGCTGTAAATTTGACCTGCCACAAGGTGACACTGTTTTCAAAACTCCTGATGGTTAGAATCTTGTACCGGAACAATCCGAGAAAAGTGTCAAAGCTTCATAGAGTCATTATTTCTTTTCATATTTCATACAATCTTTTTGCCCTGACAAGGCAGTAAGTTCCTGGATGTTTTCTGACACAATCAACAAAGACCACGGTTTCAGCTAGAAGCCCGGTATAAACTAAAAATCTTCCTTCTACTGAAAAAAAAAAAAAAAAAGACACCTACATCTTGGATGGCCTGAGGGTGAGTATATTAACAGCAAATATATATATATATATATATATATATATATTTTTTTTTTTTTTTTTTTTTTTTTTCATTTAACTGATTATTTGAAATCATGTAATATGAAATGACAATCCAACAAAACATCTGGTCAGAGGATATTAGCAGATGCCCATGTACCTGAAGTCGTAGAAGTCTGCAAACTCAAGCGCTGCGTCTCCGTCTGTGAGGAGTTTGCAGTGACTCTTATCGGTCATGTGTGCCTGAACTGCTTCTGTAGAGTAGAATGACTTGCCTTTTTCATTACACCATAGGCACACCTTACCAACACCAACCTTCTCTCCTACAGAAAAAAACATGGAAAAACACAAAGATTAATGGCAGAAACATTTTCAAAAGACCAACTTCTAAAAAACAATTCCATGCAGGTTCAAAACTTCAGTTCTCTCTCTGGCTTACCCAGGTATAAAATAAGCCCTCTCATGTCCACCAGATACTCAATATCTGGGAGGAAGAAGCTGTGTGTTTTGGTCATGTGAGCCATGTTTCGGGAGAGCGTGCGTGAATGATGTCCACAGAACAGACAGTCTGTCGCTGGGACTGCACCAGGGGCCAAAGCTGCCCCAGATGTGGAGGCCTCCTCCATCTCCTCTTCATCCTCATCATCATCATCATCACCATCCATATTCTCATCAACATCCTCCCATTCTTCAAAGAAAAACAAACGCTCTTAACTAGCTAGCAGTTTCAAAGCAAAGCCAAGTCACATTTATTTATATAGGGTTTTATACCATACATATTGTTTCAAAGCAGCTTCACATTATTAAATGGGACAATTAGTGTTAATGTTGTAAAATTAATCTGGATTCAATTCGGTTCAATAACAGTGGCAATTTTGCAAATTTCCTCAATTATGAAACATTCGATTTCAGCCATAAAGCAGTTCTTCATAAAACAAGTCACTTAGTTTTGTTCAATGTTGTTTTAATCAAGTCAGTTTAATGCTGCAAAGTTAGTGTCATTATCCAGCTCAATTCAGTTGGATAATGTGTCAGTGCCGTTAAATCGGTAATATTAGTGAATATGAACTGTCTTTAAAATATCAACAGTGCAAGAAAACAAACATAAGAATGACAGCAATTTCTGTATCTGTGTTTTTTTAATCATTATTACCTTCCTCCTCCTCTTCTTCACCTTCCTCTTCTGTGATCTTCTTGGCCTGCTGTTCGAACCACTGCAGCCGAGGCGGTTTATCGGGCCGCTGCCTGACCCGTTTCTCTGTGGGTGTGGCTTTAGAGGGCGTGTGTCTCTGTTGCTCCATGAGTGCTTTCTGAAGCGCTTCATTCTGTGCATCTTTGTCTAGCTCCGCCCCTTTCTCCAGATTCTTCTCGTTCATTCGCTGGACAGTCTCCTGGGCGGCGGCCAGGGCTTTCCTCTCAGCCTGCTGGTGCTTGTTGGACTGAATATGATTAGTGTAGGCGTTGTCAGTGGAGAACTTTTTGTTGCAGGTGGCGCAGTACGCCGATCCATGTCCATCACCCTGACTCTGCTGCTCAGCGGCGGCCCGCTGTGCCAACACTCGCTCCTCGAAGTTTTCTGCGGTGACCGGAGGCATGTCTGCAACCTTTCTTTTCAGATTGTAGCGGTGCCAGTCTGTTTTATAATGTGCCCGCTGGACCTCGCCATCAGAGAACTGCACACGGCAGCTGATGCAAGTGTACGACATGACTGCAGAAAAATAGACAATTCTTTAAACCTCTGGTATTTGAGGTCTCACTTGTGATCCCAGAGTTCAAAACTGACTGAAGAAAATAAGCATAACATTTTGTTTTTTTTAGTGAAATAAATGTACTATATTTTAGTCAAATTATATATTTTTATATTAAATATTTTTGATTTTGAGGGGAATTTCAGTTAAGTGTCTGTTTGTGTGTCTATTTTGCACTCTTGATGTTTTTGTACATGGAAACGTCAATAATATTATCAAAATATCGTTTTGTCCAGCAAAAATTATGCAATTAATAAACTGTGTGGAATAAATACAAAAGAGCTGTATTATTGGTGTAACTAAGCTGTTATTTACCTATCATCTAACAGTTACAGCAAAAATACGATGATAATGGAATTTGAGGGTATAGCGGTGCAGGATAACATAAATATTTTAAACAATTATTGTAATTCAGCACAGTAACTTCGCGTTTTCCATATACAAACCAAACCACTAACGTTACTACAAACAAAAATTGTGGAATTGTATTTTTTGACTCATGATCTTATTCTTGACATACTGTATATGTCTGTTCGCCAGACTCTTTTAAAGAAACATGCGTACACGACATCAAACACTCCCACGACGTTTTAGCATATAAAGTAATATAAAATTACAATTCAATCCAGTAACGTTACTGTTATATCAGATTGGATCATCCGACACGTTCATTGTGCTCTAGTCTACATCAACATAAGAGTGTATCAAACCATTAAATCTCGTAAAATGAGAGTATACTCATAACAAGATTATGTGGTAAATCTCCATGAAATAAATATATTATAATTCATTTTCACAAGTCAGAAAGTGTGATCTTACTTGGTGTATTCGATCCTCACTAGTAGAAGTTCACAACGTCACAGCACTGACAACACGAGGATGCTGAAACGACCTTTGAACCCGATCACAAGTGATCTCACAAACACAGCGCCACTTGCGGTGTGGAGGATGTTTATTTATTTATTAAGATGGCTTGGAAAAGCCTACTTACTGATATAGTATTTCTTCTTCTTCTTCTTCTTCTTCTTCTTCTTCTTCTTCTTCTTCTTCTTCTTCTTCTTCTTCTTCTTCTTCTTCTTCTTCTTCTTCTTCTTCTTCTTCTTCTTCTTCTTCTTCTTCTTCTTCTTCTTCTTCTTCTTCTTCTTCTTCTTCTTCTTCTTCTTCTTCTTCTTCTTCTTCTTCTTCTTCTTCTTCTTCTTCTTCTTCTTCTTCTTCTTCTTCTTCTTCTTCTTCTTCTTCTTCTTCTTCTTCTTCTTCTTCTTCTTCTTCTTCTTCTTCTTCTTCTTCTTCTTCTTCTTCTTCTTCTTCTTCTTCGCCAATTTTAGACTGTATCTCCTCCTCGACCGTTAAAGCTACGACCACCAAACTCGGGTCAGACCTTCAGACTGTTCTGACTTGAGTTGCTATATCTTTTCAGACTGATTTGAGTTTCAGTTTTCTTATAAATTAATATTAAAAATCATAAAAATCCCATAGACTTTCATTGACCAAATGTCCAAGACTGTTTGAACTGTTTAACTGCCAGAAGCCCTTGGTACTCATTTAAGCTTGTATCTTCTTTTTAACTAATACTTCTTTCTTTCTCTCTCTCTCTCTCTCTCTCTCTCTCTCTCTCTCTCTCTCTCTCTCTCTCTCTCTCTCTCTCTCTCTCTCTCTCTCTCTCTCTCTCTCTAACTAATCTATATCTGTCTAACCAATCCATTAAGTTGTTTCATTAAACTTTTTCTATCTATCTACAAACATCTATCTATCTATCTATCTATCTATCTATCTATCTATCTATCTATCTATCTATCTATCTCTCTATCTTCAAACTTATATCTATCTATCTTACAACTATTTTTATCTATCTATCTTCAAACTGTTTCCTTCTATCAATCTCTTTCTATCTATATACCAAATTTATCTTTCTTTCTTTCTAACTAATCTTTCTTTCTTTTTAACTAATCTTTCTTTTTCTTCCTTACTAATCAATCTTTCTTTCTAATAAGCTTTCTTTCTTTCTTTTCCTTTCTTTCTTTCTTTCTCTTTCTTTCTTTCTGCCTTTCTTTCTTTCTAACCAATCTATCCTTTAAGCTATGTATCTTCTTTTTAACTAATAACTAATCTCTCTCTCTCTCTCTCTCTCTCTCTCTCTCTCTCTCTCTCTCTCTCTTTCAAACTAATCTTTCTTTATTTCTAACTTTTTTTTCAAACTAATCTTTCTTTCTTACTAATCTTTCTTTCAAGCTGATGTTTTTTTCTTTTTTCAAACTAATCTTTCTTTATTTCTAACCAATCTTTCTTTTTTCTAACTAATAATCTATCTTTCTTTCTTTATAACTAATCCATCTTTCTTTCTTTCTTTCTTAGTATTCTTTCTTTTTTACTTTTCTTCCTTTCCCACTATTCTTTCTTTTTACTTTTCTTTCTTTCTTTTCATTCTTTTTTCATTTTCTTCTCTTAACTTTTGTCTAACTAATCTATCTCTTTCTTTCTAACTAATCTATCTTTCTTTATTTCTGTATTTGTCTTTCTTTCTAACTTTTTTCTTTCTTTCTTTCTTTCTTTCTTTCTTTCTTTCTTTCTTTCTTTCTTTCTTTCTTTCTTTCTTTCTTTCTTTCTTTCTTTCTTTCTTTCTTACAATTCTTTATTTTTTCCTAACATTTCTAACCATTCTTTCTATTTTACTTTTCTTTATTTTTTCAAACTAATCTTTCTTTATTTCTAACTAATCTTTATTTTTTCTAACTATTCTATCTTTCTTCCTTTCTAACTAATCTATCTTTATTTCTAATTATTCTTTCTTTTTTCCTAACATTTCTTTCTTTCTTTCTTTCTTTCTTTGTAACTATACTACCTTTCTTTCTAACTATTCTTTCTTTTTTCCTAACATTTCTTTCTTCTTTCTTTCTTTCTTTCTTTCTCTTTCTTTGTTTCTTTCTACTATTCTTTCTAACTATTCTTTCTTTTTAACTTTTTTCTTTCTTTCTTTTTTACTTTCTTTGTTTTTTACTTTTCTTTTCTTTCTTTTTTTGAACTAATCTTTCTTTCTTTATTTCTAACCAATCTTTCTTTTTTCTAACTAATTTATCTTTGTTTCTTTCTAACTAATCTTTCTTTTTTCTTACGAATATATCTTTCTTTCTAACTAATCCATTTTTCTTTCTAACTAATCTTTATTTCTAACTAATCCATTTTTCTTTCTTTCTTTCATTCTTTCTTTCATTCTTTCATTCTTTCTACCTATTCTTTATTTTTTACTTTTATTCCTTTCTAACTATTCTTTCTTTTTCACTTTTCTTTCTTTCTTTCTTTTCCTTCTTTTTTCATTTTCTTTTCTTTATTTTTTCTAACTAATCTATCTTTCTTTCTTTCTTTCTAACTAATCCATTTTCTTTCTTTCTATCTATCTATCTGTCTTTCTTTCTTTCTTTCTTTCTACCTATTCTTTATTTTGTCCTAACATTTCTAACCATTCTTTCTATTTTACTTTTCTTTCTTTTTTCAAACTAATCTTTCTTTATTTCTAACTAATCTTTCTTTTTTCTAACTATTCTATCTTTCTTTCTTTCTTTCTAACTAATCTATCTCTTTCTTTCTAACTAATTTATCTTTCTTTCTAACTATTCTCTTTCTTTCTTACTATTATTTCTTTTAATCTAAGATTTCTTTCTTTCTCACTATTCTTTCTTTTTTAATTTTCTTCCTTTCTAATTATTCTTTCTTTTTTACTTTTCTTTCTTTCTTTTCATTCTTTTTTCAAACTAATCTTTATTTATTTCTAACTATTTCTTTCTTTTTTTTCAAACTAATTTTTCTTTCTTTCTGCAAACTTTTTCAAACTTTCTGGCAAGGCTTTTCCAAGCTAACTTAAAGTTTGTCTACAAACTTTACCATCTAGTTATGATTTACTCTGCTACAGTTTGATGCAACCCAAATCTACTCACTTATCAATTTGTAGGCGATTCGAATTTATAACTTTCTGTGACAGATTCATTGCAGCACAGGGAGGTAGTAGTTTAAAAACTGACCCACATATTTGTTGACCACTAATGTAAATATATCAGAGGGAACATGCCTTCTGTTGCTTTATCATACTGTAATTACATGTTTACAGCATGTAATTACAAATTTTAGCCACCAATGTGCAACGTTTAGTTTTGTTTCAGTTTTATTTTCATGTAATTTTACCATGTGTCCGAAATCAAATACTTCCCTACTACACTGAACAAAATTATAAAAGCAACACTTTTGTTTTTGCTACATTTTTCACGAGCTGAACTCAAAGATCTAAGACTTTTTCTATGTACACAAAAGGCCTATTTCTTTCAAATACTGTTTACAAATCTGTCTAAATCTGTGTTAGTGAGCACTTCTCCTTTGCCCGAGACAATCCATCCACCTCACAAGTGTGGCATCTCAAGATGCTGATTAGACAGCATGATTATTGCACAGGTGTGCCTTAGGCTGGCAACAATAAAAGGTCACTCTAAAATGTGCAGTTTTACTGTATTTGGGGTGCGGGGGGGTCCGAAAACCAGTCAGTATCTGGTGTGACCACCATTTGCCTCACGCAATACAACACATCTCCTCCGCATAGAGTTGATCGGGTTGTTGATTGTGGCCTGTGGAAGGTTGGTCCACTCCTTTTCAATGGCTGTGTGAAGGTGCTGGATATTGGCAGGACCTGGAACACGCTGTCGTATACGCCGATCCAGAGCATCCCAAACATGCTCAATGGGTGACATGTCCGGTCAGTATGCTGGCCATGCAAGAACTGGGATGTTTTCAGCTTCCAGGAATTGTGTACAGATCCTTGCAACATGGGGCCGTGTATTATTACATTTACTTATTTAGCTGACACTTTTATCCAAAGCGACTTACAATTGCTATATATGTCAGAGGTTGCATGCCTCTGGATCAACTAGGGGTTAAGTGACTTGCTCAGGGACACATTGGTGTCTCACAGTGGATTGGAACCCGGGTCTCTCACACCAAAGGCACGTGTCTTATCCACTGCGCCATCGCAACCCCATATTATCATGCTGCAACATGAGGGGATGGTCGTGGATGAATGACACAACAATGGGCCTCAGGATCTCGTCACGGTATCTCTGTGCATTCAAAATGCCATCAATAAAATGCACCCGTGTTCGTTGTCCATAACACACGCCTGCCCATACCATAACCCGCTGTGGGCCACTCGATCCACAATGTTGCCATCAGCAAACCGCTCAACCACACGACGCCATACACGCTGTCTGCCATCTGCCCTGTACAGTGAAAACCGGGATTCACCATGAAGAGAACACCTCTCCAAAGTGCCAGACGCCATCGAATGTGAGCATTTGCCCTATAGTCGGTTACGACTACGAACTGCAGTCAGGTCGAGACCCTGATGAGGATGAAGAGCATGCAGATGAGCTTCTCTGAGACGGTTTCTGACAGTTTTTGCAGAAATTCTTAGGTATGCAAACCGATTGTTGCAGCAGCTGTTCGGGTGGCTGGTCTCAGACGATCCTGGAGGTGAAGATGCTGGATGTGAAGGTCCTGGGCTGGTTTGGTTACACGTGATCTGCAGTTGTGAGGCTGGTTAAATGTACTGCCAAATTCTCTGAAACGCCTTTGAGAGTGCCAACAGAGTGGCCTTTTATTGTGGCCAGCCTAAGGCACACCTGTGCAATAATCATGCTGATCAGCATCTTGATATGCCACACCTGTGAGGTGGATGTATTATCTCGGCAAGGGAGAAGTGCTCACTAACACAGATTTAGACAGATTTGTGAACAATATTTAGAGAAATAGGCCTTTTGTGTACAAAGAAAAAGTCTTAGATCTTTGAGTTCAGCTCATGAAAAATGGGGGCAAAGACAAAAGTGTTGCGTTTATAACTTTGTTCAGTGTATATAGTATGTGAAAACAGTACGCCAAACAAGTAGTATGTCCGAATACATAGTATTAAAAAAATAATAGGCTAAAAGTCAATGATGATCTAATTCTTCCGTCGAGATTCTGAAGTGTGCATTTGATGGAAACTTTATATCCCATGAGGAGAGTATTTATGAATGCCAGTGAAGCGATACAACCAAAGATATAGAAAACAAGCCTGCAACCTTTAGCCAAATAAGCGTAATGGCTAATGTTAATTCTGTGGGTACACAGGAAAGGAGACCATGGGCCATTTTTTTAACGGATGTCAATGGAGAAGAGGCTTCACTACACTGAATAAACCGCTTTTGTTTATATTATATATTTCAAATTTGCAGATAGATTAATGTTCAGGACACTTTGCTTAATAATACAATTTATTTTAGAGTTCATTTTCATGCATATTTATACATCCAATGTCCTGGGGACAGAAATTATACCTATCCAGTGGAATATAGGTACTAGTTTTGAATAAGTATTTACTTTGCGCCCATTTATAGTATTAATGGTTGTAATATGAATGTAATCCGGACATTCACTATGTTGTCATTATCACATGAACTGCCAGCGTCAGTTGCATCGATTCACGGCCATTTATAAAACCTTTGCCGTGGCCTCATGGGATAATAAAATGTGTCCATTGTATGCACACTTCAGAATCTCGCCAAAAGTAGTAGGTCATCCGGGTACTTTCTGCCTACTCTTTTGAGTACTGTGAATTCGGACATACTTCTTCTGTCACACACTGTTCTTCGCCTAATATATAGCAGGGAAGTGTTATTTGGATGCAGCCATAGTCCTCAGTTTCAGTTGTTCATTGTCTGGTGTTGGCTGTGAATTAGCACACTGTTACATTGATTTCTCGTGTTGGATATATGGCTCTTTTGTTTTGTTAATAAAGTTATAGCTGCTATTAAATACGCTTCGCCTCACCTCATGCTACTCAATGGCACCTTTTTCTGTGAATAAGCCAATACCACCAAGGATGTGTAATAAAAAGATCAGGCATGGTCCACACCATAATATCAATGCTACTTCTATTTAATGATTGTATGTGGACCATAATAAGCTTTAGAATTGGCCTATAAGTATCATTTAAAAAGAAAATCCAAACACACTGATAATCTGTATAGGTAACTCTTTAAAATAATGTTCTTTTTGAGTAACTGCGCACTGTCATGCAGGTCTCTTTCATGTTCCCTGAAGGCTGAAGCTTTTAGTACAATGGTAGTTTAGGAGATAATGATAATTGGTTTAAAAAATTGTTGTGAATATTGTGACCTTGTGTAGCTCACTTTAAACATGATTCAGAGCTCATGGACATCTAAGGAATGAATTCAAAGCCCTTTTTAAATAATGAAATGGCATTGCAGTGTTTCCTACAGTATATGTCTGACACTGGTAAATCTGCATCGAGTTGACGTTTCAATCAGCACTTTCTTTTTCATGACGAGAATCATGTATAAGATGGGAGTTTAAATATTTCTATACCTCAGGTACATAACAACCTTGGAGACTTAATAGCATTAATGCTGTTTGTATGACTTCTCGCTGGCACCGCTCAATTGAAATTAATTGCGGCCCAAGGGTCGCCGTTTCACCGTATTAATTAATATTCACACGCTTTCCTAAGAGAAAAGCAGTGGTGATCTATAACGGCTATCCTCCTCTTCAGTCACATAGAGAGGGCACTTCCTGCAGGGAGATTGATGTTGGTGCCGTACACGCAGTTCTCAGGGGAAGAGAGAGAGGATGAAACTAGAAACCTGTGACAGAACCGACCTCACCAGCACAGCCTGTCCACATAACACACACCATGACAATGTTTCTGCCCATAGAAGTGGTGTGTTTGTGTGTGTGTGTTGGGGGTAACAGTAACATTTTTTTAGATTTTTGAAACAAGTCTCTTATGCTTGCCAAGGCTGCATTTATTTGATCAAAAAGTTTAATTTATTCCTTAGAATTTTACATTGTAACAATGTTAGTCTTTAGTGACACTTTTGATCAATATAATGCATCATTGCTGAAAAATCTAAATATGTCTCATTAAGTGTTTAATGTACAATACTATTTACATTTTTTTTCACTTATTCGGCAAGGACGCCTTAAATTGATCAAAATTTAAGGTAAAGATTAGTTTATGAAGATATTTATTTTGCAGTAAATATTTCTTAATCAAATAAATGCTGTTCTTTTGAACTTTCTAAATATCAGAAACAAAAATCACAATTTCCACAAGAGAGCTGTTTTTAACATTGATATAAATGTTATTTGAGCAGCAAATCAGCCTATTACAATGATTTCTGAAGGACCACGTGACACTGAAGACTGAAGTTATGATGCTGAAAATTTAGCTTCGTCATCACAGGAATACATTTTAAAATATATTCAAATAGAAAAGCTATTTTTTAAATTGTAATATTTCTCAATGTTACCGTTTTACTGTATATTTGTTTAAAGGGTAACTAAACCCTGGTCAGAGCCTGACTCCACCCACGGGCAATATTTGAAAAATGCCGGAGAAGTGGGCAGAGCCCAGATGAGGGGGGGCATGCACCTGAGACGCATCTCTCTGTTACCCCTTTTCAACCAAAACATTTTGAGAGCCGGTTCGGAACCGGTGCCTACTCGCGAACCAGTGCTTTGTGTTTCGACAGCCAAAGAACCGATTCTCAGCCAGGAAAACTGGTTCCAAAGCGGCACCAACTCTTTGCTGGACTACAACCAGAGAACCGTTCTTTTACCACGTCATGCTTACGTCAGGGGCGGGTTTAGATGTGTTCTAAACATCTTTTCTGACCGCAAAGCCGGGAGAAACATTTGCAGAAACACGATGTAGTCCGCCATTGTAATTGTTATGCTTGAAGTTAACGCAAGCGTTTCTAGCTTTCTTTTTATTTAATTTTTTTATTAAAAACATCATGTAAGCAAATAAAAAAACAGTCACAATATAGAACAAATAAACGGAAAGAAAAAAGACACAAGACAGGGGTACATAACTAATCAGAAAAGATTACATATCAAAGGAAAAGATTAAAAGACTTACATATTTCAATTGTTTTTAAAGCCTTCTTGGTACATGAGTTAGAAATAATCCCTAAGTAATGTTGTACTTGCAAATGTTTCTAGCTAAGACGTATGGCGACGTACACAGTGACGTAACAACGTCGTTCGCTGAGCACTCTAGTCAGTGGAAAAACAAACAGGTTCTGAGAAGGTTCGCAAGTTGAACCAACTCCGAACTAACTTTGAACCAGCACCAGTTCCGAACCAGTTCTTTTTTGGTGGAAAAGGGGTATGTATGGAACCTGCCTACGTCACCACCCACCCCTTACATCACGAACCACCGCAACCACCAATAGGAAAATTCAACTGCAGTAGCCACCGTTCAACCTGAAGAGGGCAGCTCTCAAACGTTTTTACACCATATATTGTAGAATTAAAACACTTTAAACCCAAATGTCAAAAAATTTACTGGAATCAATGAACAGCATTTATGAAGCTCCATGCTTACAGATCATTAACTAAAAAATGTTGTTTTAGTGTTTAGGTACCCTTTAACAAAATGCAGATTTTGTGAGCATAAGAGACTTAAAAAAAACTTTTGAACGGTAGTGTATGTAAGCATGTGCAGTAAACAGAACACATAAAAAGAACACATATTTCAAAATAAATGGTTTTAATAAATTAAAAGCTGGGAGAGCAGGAAGTCTTGGTAAAAGGGGTTATGTTATTTTATTAGTCTTAAATTTGTATCTACAACGAAGGGACAAGCAAAAAATAAGCAACAACTCCATGAAAAAAAGAAATCAGAGAGAGCAAAAAAATACATTATTGAAGCACTTTTTCCATCCTTTTTTTTATAAGCAACTTTTAAATCTAAAAGTAACTTTACAATATAAAGAAACATACAAAGAACATCTTAATTTACTACACAAGACAGAAAGAGTCCCTAAGACAAGGATCCAAACTACCCTAAACATGAAATACAAAGCAAACCCAGGAGACAGACTGCTTTATACTCAATACTGCTTTTCGTTTGCCAGAAAGAACAACGGTGGAGGATTTTTTTTTCCTTTCCCACATCTGAAGCTGCTCCGCACCTCGTCTCCTCGCTAATGTTACAGTATCGTACAGCGTCACAATAGAATTACAGAGATGGCCAACGACGTGAGTGGTTTACATACAGAGGACTGGCCGAGGAGTAGAGAGACTGCAACCTAGAAAACACTATCTCAAGAGAACGGGAAGGACACTTCCCTCCATTTTATTAATATTTTTTTTAAATCCTCACCCTTTTTTTGTTCGTTTTTTAAAATTTAAATAGATAAAAATCCTTCATAGTAAAGTTTCCAATGCATGGTCCCTTTTGCACATAAAGAGACGACTTCCTGTGTTCATGTATGTCCATATAGGTAATGTGTTAAAAGGTGGGCTGCTGTCTGGAAAGTGCAAAGTGAGAACACGTCCGAGAGCGAACGGATGCATCGTGAGGCTTTCGCCCTCCGCAAGCGTCCTCCCGTGTGTCTGGTCTACGAGGAGCCAACGGTACTGGTTACTTTCCTAAAACATGAGCGCTCAGACGTCGTTTACTAAGTAGAGGCTGACAAAATCTTTACATTTGCATGATTTAGTACATCTGTACAGTGGGACAGAGTCAAGCACAGAGAATGGCGACTCTTTACATTTTTTTTTATACCCCCAAGATCTCGTAGTATTCATTGGTAGCGACTGAAATATCAAAACATGTCAATGATATCAAAATGCATTTTACAGTATTTACAAAGAAAGAAAGTAATAAAATAAGATAAACACTGTATAAATGTGTTTCTCGGTGTACATCGTGTCGTTGAGCCGTGGAGAACTGAAAAACAGGTGCTGTGTGTGTATGTAATCAGCAGGAGGATTTTAGCATTTAGCTCTGATATTTACCGGTTCCTTCTGACCCCTAATAACCATTTCACTGAGAATTCCCAAAACACATTTTGTTTAAAGGACACAACAGATATAGGCTACCCAATGCAAAAGATAAAATGAGAGAGAGGGGGAAAAAAAGGCTGTCGGGCACATTTAGCTCATATATCCCTCATTCAGTAGTGACCCTTCATTTCATAAGTTTAGAAAAGGTCTGGATGTTGCTGACATCACATGTTTTTGCACATTATATAAGGTGTAATCATAGACTGTAAAAAAAGATGGACGACGTGTCTCCACTTTCTTCCACTGTAGAAAAATGAAGCCAAAATAGCCCAGAAATGGCCGTTGACATCATGCCCCAAATAGGTAATTTGGAGCCTGAGTCTGCACAGTGGTGATCCTGAGATAGGGCCGCGGTATCAAGGTCCCGCCCACATTCCCGTAGACTCAATCGCAAACTAAAACCAAACTTAAAGGAAAAACAAACACTTGAAAATACGTCAAGCGTGATGAGAACTACCTAAAATGACAGAAACCATCTTTGGGGAAAAAATTACTTGAAATGTAATTGGATATTTTTTTGTTTGTTCGGTTAAATGGAGAGGGCGGGGTTTATCACCTATACTGCAGCCAACCACCAGGGGGGCGATCAAAATGTTTTGGCTTCACTTTTCAGGACGTGTGCGCGTCACTCTTGGGTGTAAAATAGAGCTTATAATCAACAAAATGTGTTTGAGGAGGAGGATTTTGTTCCACACCTGAAAAAGTATCCAGTATATTGAGCACTGAGCCAACGGGAACCTCATTTGTAGTGAAATGTCATGTGACCTGTTCAGATTCATGCAAAAGGAAAGCATGTGGGTCTCTGGCGAGGGACAAAACGATACAAATCTTCAGGAGGTATCTTAGACTGGCGTATTTACATGTGTACAATATGTCCTGACAGGTCGCATGCGAGACGTGTGCGCGATAAAACAATTCATGAACAAAAACAACAAATAAATAAGGTGTGAATCACGGTGTCATGTGTTTGATTCAAGTTTAGCACTGGTTACTAGTATAACTGCATGTTTTCGGCTCTGGTATGACATCACTTCCTCTCTACAGATAGTTTGAGAATTCAAAACGTGTTGTCAGACACAGGCTGGTCAGAGAGGTTAAAGTCGCTGCTGGTTTGGGCGTCGCACCTCTTGGCGTCGGTCGTTCACTCAACAGGGACAATGAAACCTGTATACTAGAGATGTAGATAAAAGGTGCGCTACCTTTTTAATCTGCAGGAGGTAAGATTTCACAGCAAACACAAAACGTGGTGTAGACTTACTGCAAAAGTCATGACACGTTATTGTGCATTATGGATGTGTGCTTTTTCTGTCAAATTCATGGTTTACATACAATGTGCCCCTTTAAAAAGAAAAAAGATTAAAACCTAATCAATAACCATCATTACAATATTAATAAAAATAAAATCAACAATTGATAATAATACAATACATACACAGAATAATGAAAACGCTCATTGCCGAACCCATCGTAATGAGTTTCCTCTTGCATTTACAAAATAAAATGGAGGAAAAAGGTGCAGATATTTTCCACTGTAAAAACGACTGCATCCATTCAAGATTTAAAAAAAAAATAATCAAAAAAAGTGGAGTGAGTTCATAAAGATCATAAAGTGTGCAGCCCGATGAAGCCGCTCACACACACACACGTGCACACACACACACCTGCCTTCATATGTGTGTTGAGCCCCGTTAGTGTCCTGAACCAGAGAGGAAGTCCGGAAGGCAGGGAGATTCAGTCAACAAGCTCTTCCTGTGGCTCTGGGGCTGTTTCCTGTTGCCGCTGGCCATTTTGCACAAGCTGGGATGGGCCACTTTCATGTGTGTCCTCTGCTCGTGGGGCATCCCAGAAGGCTGTGCAGAAAAAGCCAGAGTTCCATGGGCAGAGGGTGCCGGGGGTTGATCGACGTGAAGAGGGGACGGGGTTAAAAAGGAAAGGGGCAGTCGGAGGGGGGTTGAAAATGAAACAAAAAAGAAAACCCCAAACAAAATGATAAAACAAGAAGAAATCACACACTCATCGTCATGTTGGGTGAATACTGGAAAGAGAGAAGGGGTGGGGGGGGATATTGGAGGTGAGATTATGATAACTCCACACAGAGCAAATACAAGATGGTTATGACATCAGAGTCCCAAAATACAGCAAAAAAAATGCATGATTTTGTTGACAAAGCAGTAACCAAAGGACAGAAAACTTGGAAATAAAGTGTCCGGGAAACTGCTGGTCTTTTGACCACTCTTGGACTGAATCAGTAACACTTACAAATCAGATAATTTTGTATCACTCTTTTAAATTTGCCACCGATTGGATATTCTGTTCTGTTCTGAGTAACATGGTCAGTATGTGAGGCCTTCTGAGTGCCTGCTGGGCGGAGCTACACTGACCTTCCAAAGTTTGGGGTCGGTATGATTTTTTAATGATTTTGAAAGAAGTTTCTTATGCTCACCAACACTACACTTATTTGATCAAAAATACATAAAAAACAGTAATATTGTGAAATTTTATTACAATTTAACAACCGTTTTCTATTTAAATATATTTTCAAATGCATTTTACTCCTGTGATGTAAAGCTGAATTTTCAGCTTTTTCGAGTTCTTCATTCTTATGTGCTTATTTGGTGCTCAAGAAAAATGTCATCATTATCAATGTTAAAAACAGTTGTGCTGCTTAATATTAATGTGGAAATCATGATGCTTATTTTTCAGGATTCTTTGATTAAAAACAAAAAGTACAGCATTTATTTGAAAGAATTTTTTGTAACAATGTGAAAGTCTTTACTGTCACTTTTGATCAGTTTAATGTGTCTTTGCGAAATAAAACTATACATTTCTTTCAAAAAATCTTGCTGACCCCAAATGTTTGAACAGTAGTGTACATGACTGGCAGGTGAGGGGAGTGGCAGGTCTTTGGGTTTGGGTCACAATCTACTCACACTTTCACTTTGGAATGGGTTGAGGAAGTTGCCTCCCATTTCTCCGTCATCCCGCGGTGTGCCCGGTGGGTTGTTCATGCCTGCCATGTTGTTGGGGGAGTTCTGCAGCGAAAGAGATGTTTGACAAAGACAGTTGAGAATGAGGTGTGAAAACCGAGGGAAAAAAAATACTGACTGGCAAAATAAAACCTTCCTTACCTTTGGCAACCCATCCATGTCACCAGAGCCTGAAATAAAAAAAACATAGTACATTTTTATATTATTAAAAGGCCTTTTGTGGCTCATTAATCATATTTAGACATTATTTTGAAGCAGTGTAATAAACTAGTGCAGTGCTTACCTAACGATCCGTTCATATGATGGGGTTCCATGCCACCCATGCCGCCCATTGGTCCATCTGGACCGGGACCCATGGGGAACTGAGAAACGCAGAGAAAAAATCACAATCACATTCAACCAACCATCCACATCCATTGCCCTGTGTACAATAAGACTGCGTCAATTATTGAATACAAGATATAAACATTTAGAAAAGGAAGAACATGTCCCCTTTGATTTCTCTGAAAGCGTGCATGCATTTTTATGAAAACAATGATCATAATGTGACATTTAGGATTAATATAAGTAAGGCATAATGTACAATCAGGAGCTCATTATTACAAATAAATCCAGACAGGTCTTAAATCACACTGAAGGGATTTATTTTGAGATAACGATCGACTGGCATTATCAAGCTTATTACATGACTACTTAAGCAAATAAATAAATAATTGTACATGAAATATTAATTTGAGTTCAAATCATATTATGTAAGAAGAAAGAGACAACGGAGTGTTATGAGCACTAGCTATTCAACAATATTATTGATCTGACTGTACTGACGCTGTTGTATGAGAACTGAACTGAGCTGGACGATGACATCATTTCTTTTAATAATGATGATCTTTACAACAGAACTGAATCAACACTGAACTGACTTCAGCTGAACAGCAGCAGAAATGCATCATTTTCCTGTTACTGTAGAGCTGAAGAAGGCTCCATGCCGCTACGCGTGGGCGCTTTAAAGTTGCCCTTTTAGGACATGTCATCTGTGTAATAAAGACATTTTAATTAAGGAGTGCCTCAGTCATCAGAGAATTTTTTCTCTACACTGTAGAGCTGCTTTTAAACAATCCGTATTGAAAAAAGTGCTACATAAATAAAGGTGTGGCACTGGAAAATCACTACAAATGTCAAAAATGCTTTACATGGAGAGATATTACACTGTTTAAAAGTTTGGGGGTCAGTAAGATTATTTTGTTTGTTTGAAAGAGATGAATGCTTTCATTAGCAAGGATGCATTAAATTAATCAAAAGTGACTGTAAACACACTTGTGATGTTACAAAAGATTTCTAGATCAACCAGCACAACTTTTTTTCAACACTAATAATAATAATAATAATAATAATAATAAGTAACGTTTCTTGAACACAGATTCAGTATATTAGAATGATTTCTGAAGGATCATGTGGCGATGAAGACGGGAGTATTAATGCTGATAAATCAGATTCACTTTAAATCACTTTTTAAAATATATTAACAGTCATTGTAAAAAGCTATATATCACAATATTACTGTTTTACTGTATTTTTGATCAATTCAATTTAGCCTTGGTGAACATAAGAGACTTTTAACTTTCTTCACGTTTCTTTCAAAAGCATTGAAACAATCTTATAATTGCTCTGGAAAACAGGGCCGTGCACAGACATTTTGAGGGGCTGGGGCCTAAACCAAAAAAAAGGGGCACTAAGGGGGTTGTTGCTTGTTAACACAAATTATTCAGTTATTACAAAATATACAATGAAAAGAGAAGACAGCACACGCTCAAATACATTTTAGACTTTATCAGGAGAATACTCTAACCAGGGGTGTTATTCATACCACTTTGTCTACAGAGTGTGCCAACAACAGAAAATTTAGTTATTGGTATTAGATCTGATCGAGAGTACAATAATTTGATTAGACCAGCAGCTAATTCTAAGAACGTAGATATGTTGTACAAGTTGTTAGCACTAGTAGAAGACAAAGGGCAAAACATTACTGACATAAATACAAAAAAAAAAAGAATAATTTCGCAGATTCAACCACTGTCTTGCATAGCCTACCTGTTAATGCGACAGCTTTCGTGATGCTTTTACACTGGGCTCGTTTGCTGCGGTCCGAGGCCGAGCGCGATGGTTGGTTTCACACTCAACTTGATTCTTTCGAACTCTGGTGCGTTTGCGTGCATCTTACGTCATTGCAAACGTGCACGGCGCATGACAGAAAACACGACGCGGGTCAATATATTGTGTTTTTATTAATTTGGTGCTATTATGCATAGCTGAGTAAACAGCAGAGGTTTACTGTCTTCCCGCTGTTTGCAAATGGACTCTTTTGAGGAGACAGTGGATTTCCATTAATTTGTTGCCCTGATTGCACGCACTATGCGCGAATACACTGCAGACTCACTCTTGCTCGTATCCAAGGTAAATCTTCATCCCTTACGTGTGTTTTATTTTAACTAACTTCCTGAACAAGTGCGCACCCGAGTCCGTGTTGCTTTCACACGCACGCGAACCGCAGCACAGTTCGGGAGCAACCGAACTAAGACCACCTCCTCCAGGCAGTCTCGGGTTCGGTACCCCAGTGCGCACCCGAGTCCACATGACAGCGTTCACATTAGCGATTTTTCATGCGAACCGTGCCCCGTTCCGAACTAAACTGCCTGTGTGAAAGGGTCATCAGTTTCAAGAGAGTGCCGCGCAGACAAATATACTGTGAGTGATGCTGCGGAGCGAGCGGGGAAAACCTGGAGCGGATTAGCGGAATCAGCGGAATGCTTTGAGCGTAGCGGTGGGGGTGGGGAAGAGGGGCACCTCAGTCGATGAGGGCAGAGGGGCAGTGGCTCTAGCCACCGGGCCACCCCCCTGTGCACGGCCCTGCTGGAAAATACATATCTAAACAGGAATAATACATACATTGGGTCTGTTTCCTCCTGGTCCAATAGGGTTCATCATTGTGTAGATATTTTCACTGGAGTTTGTGGAGTCTAGAAAAGAAGAGAGCAGAAGGCCATTTAAGTTTGTTTATAAGACCAGCACAACTTCTTCTAAATATAAGAGACCAGATAGCCAATGCTTTAGCAGCACACTAGATCAATACAGAACATGGTTGGACAGGATTAATCACCATAATAAATGTGTTCCTTTAATGATTTATGGCTTTTGTGTGAGAAAGAGTATGAGAGAAAGAGGGAGGGAGACACAGCTCACACCCTTAATCTGTGGCTCAACATCACAAACAGAAGCGTTTGGAGTGGAATTACATTAACGTAGTGGGAGGGGTGGAGCTGATGTCACATGTTTTGTTTTCCTGCCAGAGGAAGTGCAGGTAACCTTGCAGTGATATTGGCTGCTGGGTAGGGAGGGAGAGGGTGTTAAATAGGGTGTTTGTGAAGTGCTGAGCATCTTTCTTCCTGGAGAGACATTACCGTTTCCGGCTGTGCTGATTATAGAGACGAGGTGAGAGCAAGTGTGTAGTGTGTGAATGACATGCATAAAGGGGGAGCGAAAGAATAGCTCTACTCTACCTCCTGGGCTTGGCATTATGGGAGTTCCTGGTGGACCACCTCCTCCTGGAGGACCCTGAGGGAGGAAACACACGCACAAATATGAGCCTAGCTTTTTAATGTGTAACAGTATCAGAACTACCAGAGGAGCAGTTTTTAAACAAAGAAACGCTAGGCACGGGGGAGCCATTAAGCCGCTTTGACTAATGTGCAGATATTTTACTTTTAAGAGAGGCAATGCTAGGAGCAAAACTAGGATAGTAATTGCTCAAGTAAAATCAATACATTTTGAAACTTAATATGTGCTTAGTTATGCTTTTAGTTTCCAAAGGGAAGCACTACATTTTGCAGTTTTTTTTTTTTTGCTAAAGACGACGAGGGGAAAAACAAAAGATCTCTGCAACATGCTCTCTGAATGGTCAATATGGAAGTATAGTGTGTGTTTGTTTGTGTGTATGTGCACATTTTTACAAACTTTTATTGTAGATGCGATTAATTGGTTTTACAATTAATCGATTTGCATTAACAAAACTACATTATTTTTTGATTAAATATTACAAAGACAGCTTTTAAGTTGTTTCTTTTTTACGCAATAACAATAAGACAATTATACTACAAAAAGTACATTTTGATTTCATGTAGAATAAAAGTTTGATACTCACTACGTAGTTGCCTGGAGACGAGGAGGAGTATGCTATCTGTCAACCGAAGCAAAAGAATATGAATACAGTTTATTTTGGTTAAAATAAAACATTAAACTACACCACTTAATGGTAATACTATGATATATGAATATGATAATCTTTGGTATATAATAAAGAACCAGGCCAGTGCAGCAATAATGCATGTCACATACCACAAAGTTGCATGCAGAAAACAGCGTACAGTATGTATAACTTACCGAGTTAGCATTGGGGTTTGGCCAGGGGCCACGTCCTCCAGGTCCCCTGTAAAAAGGATAGAAAAAAAGAACAGAAAAAGGTTAACAAACATGATTTAAATGGATTAAATAAATGGCGACAGGGAGTGATCTCATGTTGAAGAACTCACATGTTCATTCCGGGCATGCCTGGACCACCGAGAGAGTTTGGAGGGGGCCTCATACCACCATAATTCTGCAACAAAAACAATCATTTTTATGGAACCATTAAAATCTGTCTGGATTGGAATACAGTATTAAACTTCACCAGTGTCACAACATTTAAAAATAAATAAAACAGTTTTATATAATTCCCATTGTATATAAAGAATAATTACACACAAATAAATGCATTGAAAAAAAAATAGAAAAAAATAAATATATATATATATATATATATATATAAACACAATTATAATTCTTAAATTATTCCTAAAATTAAATAAACCTAATACCTATATTACATTTTTTTAATAAATACATTTATTTGTATGTAATTATTCTTATATATACACAAATTACTTCAATGAGCTAATTGTTTCTGCATTAAAACTGCAATTATTACATTGTTTAAATTAATACATTTTTAGCTAACTGTGATTTTGTATGTGTACTATTCTGAAATACATAATTTACGACAGTTACCTCTGATAACAGATCTTTCTAAATTGTAATATGGACACATGCACTTTCTGTAAAGCTGCTTTGAAATTATGTGTATTGTGAAAAGCGCTATACAAATAAACGTAAATTGAAAAAACTAGAACAAATTATTATTTAAAACATATATTTTTAAAATTGTATTTAATTTTATTAAATTAAAATGTAAAAAAACATTTATTTTAATAAATGTATTTGTATATCATTCTTATATATATATATATATATATATATATATATAAATAAACACACACACTTACATTTTTTTATTCTAAGAAATATACACAAATACATTTATTATAAATTAATAATAGATATGTTTTTATTTTTAAATTAAATAAAAATACAATTTTAAAATAATTATAATTGCATATAAGAATAATTACATACAAATAAATGTATTGAAATAAATAAATAAACAAATAAATGCATACTGAGTTGAAAATCTGTTGTCTTTGCACTATTTTGGTACACTATCTTTTTCAATTCAGAGTACAAGGTCACAATTTGGGGGAATTTTTTTTTTTATTTTGCGGTGGTGCTGATGATTCAGCAATGGCGCAGTGTAGGAATTACTGCCCTTCATCTACTGTCGTCCGTAGCGGTGGGGATCCAACCAAACAGGTTGGGAAGCGATTGACAATGCTAACGAAGTTCTGCTCAGGCAGACGGCGGCCCACCTGTCTGGCTGCCCGTGGGTGGAGGGCAAAATGTGACAGAGCCTTTCGGGCCTGAGGCTGCTTCTTTCTAACCCGAGCCTTTGTTCTGCGCTCTACCCAATTTGTCGAACAGATGCTGCACCAGCTGCCGATTTGTGCAGCACCTCGCTTGCCAAGAACAAGGAGGACAGAGAGAGATAGAGAAGCAAGGAGAACTCTGCTTCCAGCCCAGGTGAGTAAAGAGGAGTAACAGGGTTCTTCAGACTGTCTTAGTCCTGTGGCGTTTGACTTGGACTACTTGACGACTACCAGAGGATAAATGAGTAAAAAGAGAGCAAAACTATGTGCGTACCTGAGGGCCCATGCCACCCATCCCTCTGGGAGGATTCATTCTCATTGGACCGCCCATGTTAGGATGTCCTGGAAAATATTAGATTTATTTATATTTAGAGTTATTACATGGGTGATATCATTCTTCAATCTGTATGTAAATGGCTCTGTGGTTATGAAGTGTTGGAGTGGGGGCGAGCGGACCAAGATGCTACCTTGTGGTCTGGTTGGGTCCAAACTGTTTGGCAAGAGTGGTTGTGATCCTGGAACCCCTACAGGAGGCTGAGGAGGAAAATGAATGAAGGTCAAGGAAAGACATGGAAAGTTTTACAGAAAACATACATCATGTTTACACTGGATGCGACCAATCTACATTGGAACAGTGTGAATAGGAGAATTTCCTTCCACCTTTTACTTTCAATGGAAAAAAATTTAACTTCAATTAGCCTCTGAAAATTTTACACATGCCAGTATTGCTACAGTACATCGGTTAGAAACGTTATTTTACATTAGAACACCAGAGACCAGAAACATCACAAACTGGCTTTGATGTATCAGTGAAAGCCATTCAAATGTATAATGAATAAAAGGAATGTAAATAGAATCCAAAAAAATTACAAAAAAAAAGAGACAGAGTTCCCACACCTTGGTGAACTTCAAACTCAAGGACCTTTCAAGGACTTTCCAAGTCCAAAATCCTCAAATTCAAGGATTTAATGTGGGGACACATTTCAAGTGTGAGCAAGGTTACATCGGGTTACCTTGTAAGATACATTGTTACAGTTTTCATGTGTCAAACACAACTATGCAAAAAAGCGTATTTTTTTCGCATTTATTTTTGGTCTTAAGACAGAGATCTGATATTCTTGTCGTATTTCTGTTTTGCATAAAACTGAAGAATATTCAGTACATCCTACACTGTATTCTAAAATGATCTGATATTAAATTTTGCATGGATTTTATTGAAAAGAGCTTAGGCTCATGTAACCAGAAGATATGAATATGCTTTTCTTGCCTCATGGGTTTACATTATCTTAACAAGCATTCTTTGTAATCTTCTTTGATGAGCCAAATATCTTGAAACTTGCATATTCCAGGCATCACATTTCAGCGGTTTCAACCTATTTTTGTAATGTTTCACGGTTTGTCTGAAACCTTGAGGTACCATCGTAGTAGTTTTGTGCGCGCGTGAACGTCATGGCAACGTATAACACAAAGTACCTCACACGGAAAACACTTAAAAGAGTAGTTCACTTTAAAATGAAAATTAGATCATCATTTACCCACCCTCAAGCCACCCTAGCTGTATATGACTTTCTTCTTTCAGACGAATACAATCAGTTATATTAATAAACACCCTGACGCTTCTGAGCTTTAAAATGGCAGTTGATTGCAACTAATAGATTGAAGCTCAAAATAGAGCATCCATCCATCATAATAGTGCTCCACGCGGCTCCAGGGGGTTAATTAAGTCATTCTCAAGCAAATTGATTAGTTTGTGTAAGAAAAATATACATATTTTAAACTTTATTAAGTAAAATAACTAGTTTCCAGCTGTAACAAGGTTCAATGTGAGGAAGGAAGGAGGCGGGAACCGGCGAACATTCAACACTTTTAATAAAATAAATAAACAAATACAAAAACAAAAGTATAAGCCAGCAGTCGTCCGTGAGGGGCTGCTGGCTTATACTTTTGTTTTTGTATTTGTTTATTTAAAACACACAAAAACACACATAACACATTAACAAAACACAAGTTCAGGCCTGTCCTCTCTCGATCTCCACTGTCGTCGCTCCTCCTTTTATCCTTCCGCTCCTCCGTGAGAGATACGAGACCGGTGCGACACGCAGGTGTAGCTCATCAGTAATTACGCCACCGGCCTCGTGCCGCTCTCTCATGGCCCTCGGCCTCGTTCTGCTCGTCACACAGGCCAAATTTACATATGGATTCAACTTAAGTGTCAAGCGCAACTTATGCGAGTAATGCAACGTACTGCTGATATTTACGCTACGCCATTACGCACTACGCTACTTCTGACATCATAAGTTGCGCTTTATATGTTTTGTTATACAATTTTACATTGTAGTGTGTTAAATATGAATATTTTTCTTACATAAACTCATCGCTTTGCTTCAGAAGGACATTATTAACCCCCCGGAGCCATGTGGAGTTCTTTTAAAATGGACGGGTGCACTTTTTTGAGCTTCAATCTGACGGTTGCATTATAAAGCTCGGAAGCGTCAGGGTTTTTCATTAATATAACTCCGATTGTATTCGTCCAAAAGAAGAAATGGTAAATGGACAATGGACTGCATAAAAATGGAATAACAACTGCCCGTGTGATGACGTTTTCCATACCTGATTTGGCATGCGAAGAGACGGCCGTGGTCCACCAGGGTACCGTGGAGACATAAAAGGCTAGAAGAAGAGAAAAAAGGAGTCATTAGCAACATGTAGCCCTATTTAAAGAGAATGCGAGAGCATTGTATAGACCAGAATGAATGAGTGCAGCAGGCCAGGCTATAGCAGATGGAATGGACAGACAGATGCACGGAGAGCAGAAGCCAACGCAAGATGCCATCAAATATGTATATTTGACATCTCTCCTTCTGTCCGTCAACACAGACTGCTCCAATTCTGCCTTTTAAACTTGCACACACATACACTCTTGTGGTGTTCCGACAAACGCATAGGAAAGCATCAGGAAAGTCAGACCTCGAGCGGCTGCACTTAGACGCTTCTCAAGTGAAAGTCTGGTCAGGAAGGAAAGTGACCACAACAACCCAAACGAGGGCAGTATCGTGCCTGTGTCCTGACATACAAACCATTAGAGTCGTGAGGCTGCGCGTCTAGAGATGAAACCCGATGCCACTACTGTGGTCAAGGCCTGTGGGAAGCTTCCCGAGAGACTCTCGCCAACTTTTAGGGCTCTGTTGAAACATGTCGGCGCTGAACGGATGAGGGATAGGCTGCAGGTGTGTGTGTGTGTGTGTGTGTGTGCGTGTGTTTTTACAGCTAATTGGAGTGATTTTTACCATCTTCCTAAGATGTTGTACAACATTAGTGCTCTAATATGCAGCGTGTGTGTTTTTTTTTCCAGGAGCAAGGAAGTGGAAGTGTCTGATAAGTATAGGTTTCGCTGTGTTATGTGGGTGTGCGCATGTGAGTGCACATCCACGTGCGGTCCTTCTGGTTTCTGCGCAGTCAGTGTGCTTGTGTGTGTGTGTTTGTGAGGGCGCTGTGTGGCGGGAGGCTCTACAATATTAATGTGCTATTGATGGGGGATGGGGTGCGGCCCAGGAGTGGAGGCCCATCTCCAAGAACAAGGAGGAGACTGAATTATTTATACTGTTCGCAGGGAGTCGACTCTATGGAGGGGGTGGGAGGTATACAGGATACTTCACACTCCCAATATAGAGAAACAGAGGGAGGAAGAAACAAAAAAGAAAGAGAAGACAGAGGAGGAATGGACTTTAGGGTGTACGCCCAATGTGTTATTTCTACAGTCTTTCACAACTGAATGTTTACCAGATTTTTATTGTCCACTTGTATTGTACACAACAGTACAACCTATTGAACTGTACTTCTATTCTTCACAGCCTTTCTTTCAGTTGTAAAAATAAATAAAAAGACTAGATTTTTGAACTAGATCAACTGATTCTTTGAAGAGATCAGATTCAATAGAACCATTTGTTAACAAATCAGACATCGGTACTTCTCTCATAAACAACACTAGGTGGATATCAAGACTTTCAGGGAATAACTTAATTGCAGTCTTTTTCTTAAACAAATCTACTGTACAACTTCAAAGGACTTCAAATATAGCACAAGAGTCACTTTTGTCATACTTTTATGGTACTTGTTTGTTCTTTCTTTCTTAAAGGGATAGTTTACCCGAAATTTTTAATTCTGTCATTATTACTCACTCTCAGTCATTCCAAACCCGTAAGACTTTTGTTCATCTTCGGAACACAAATGAAGATATTTTTCACAAAATCTGTGCCAGTTCTGTTCTCTCCATAGACAGCTAGACAACTACCACTTTGATGCTTCAAAAAGTTCATATTTTGAAGCGTCAAAGTGATAGTTGCGTAGCTGTCAACGGAGGTACAGAAAGCTCTCTGATTACATCAAAAAGATCTTCATTTGTGTTCCGAAGATGAATGAAAGTCTTACGGGTTTGAAAGGACATGAGGGTGAGTAATTAATGACAGAATTTTCATTTTTGGGTGAACTAACCCTTTAAAAGCTTCAGTCTATGTTCATTGTAAATGTATTGTAGACTTTGCCAGCAGAGTCTTCAAAATGTCTAACTTTGTGATCCACAGACAGAAAGAAAGTAATACTGGTTTAGAAATACATCAAGGTGTGTAAATGAACTATCCCTTTAAAAAAAACTGACTAAAGTCCACACAGAGGTCAATTAAGGACAAATTCTGCAACGTTGGTTCAAAGAATGTGTTTCTGTGAATGTTTCCAAGAAGAGGACTTGATAAAAAACTGAGAATTAAAAATAACCATGTAATTTACACCGTTCATCTTGCCCAAGTGAGTTGATGCCAGCATCGCCAACAGTTCTCATGTGTGCAAGTGTGACCGTGTGTATATCGAGGGTGCAAGCAAGGACACGGTGTGAGTGTGTGTGAGGATTGCTGTGTGTCTTACCTGGCCGTGTGGTCCCATCATGGGGTTGCTGGTATTATGTGGGGGAGGCTGTGCGTGTGGTGACGGCTGCGAGCCGGGAGGCCCCTTTAAGAGAGAAGAGGGAGATGAGAGATGCACAGACGGCCTTCCAGTGAGGCCTGCTGCTGCCGAAGCCCACACACACACACACACACACACACACACACACACATGCGCGCACACACGCACACGGGAAACCCAAAGCTAGTGTGGATTTCAATGAAAAACAGCAGTTTATGAGAATCAAACAAGCAGTTATTCCATCAGAAAGTTCTCAAAACATGGCAGGATTTTTTAGACCCACTTCATCATTTTGAAGAAAAAATTTGTTTCAGATGTGTAAGTGATGAGTGAGTCTTCAAATTCATATTTCAACATCAATCATACAACCTCAACAACAAATCAAGGCATCGTGGGACGTTCAACACTCAGCTCATGTTGACAATGTAACAAAAGATCCAAAGCGTTGATAAGTGGATAATTATTTTCATATGATGGATATGATGCAGAGTTTTGTACGAGCAAACATATATTCTTCAGATAAAATTAGTTTATAGGCCAGCAGCGTTCATGTACTGTATGTACAGAAGAAATATTTCCGCGAAATGTCACATAAAACCCATTAAACCCCTCAGTCACTCTATATAATTATTTCACAGAACATCCATGTGTGTTCATTAATGATCAACAGGCCATTGAGCTCAAGTCCAAAATGGTTCTGTAAGGAACATGAGACTTTGTGACTAATAACTAACACACAACAAAGGAGCTTAAGCTTCTATTCCTCTCTCCCCCTGAACAACAAGGCCGAATGAGAAGCATATGGCATTATGGGTCCTGTGCACCTACATTAGGAGCGTTCAGCCAATCGCAGTCGCTCTGCAGTTCTGCCTCATTGGGGAAGGATCTCAAAACAGCGATATATAAAAATCACTTCCGACACCTTTGAGAAGATAATAACCTGCCACTTACTGGCATGGCTATCAACAGAGAGCCCTTCAATCTCCATTCTCAGGCCCTAAAGGGGCAGTTAGTTTGACAGTATTCATACACTGTGAATGACGACCACAGGACAGCTGCAATAGCTCTTCTCAACCACTCGGGGGCAGTGTTAACAAAGCAAACCTCTCAGTGGTGTTCACGTAACTCACAGAACAACAATATTTATTTGAACTCTTCACTATTCGACTTAAAGATACACAGTAATCAGAAGCATACATTTCTATGCTAATCATTTCAAGTAATACTGATGTCAACAGATCGGCTCTTAAGTTTACTGACTAAATGAGGGAGACTTTTAGAGGGAGACAGTGGTTTCATTGCTTTTTTTCACTGTACAGTCTGTGTATGCGGTTGTGACCCATACTTATTACCGCCTCTTGACCTTTGGCCAGTGGTTCCACGAAGAACCTTTAGCATCCATGGAATCTTTCCATTTCTCAAAAGGTTCTTTATAGTGGAAAAAGGTTCTTTAGATGTTTAGATGATTAAAATGTATAAAAAATAATAAATGAAACAAAAGGTTATTTTAAGAACTGCTCACTGTAAGGTTCTTTGGGGAACCCAAATTGGTTACTATATGGCATCGCTGAAGAAAAAAAAACACTTTTGGAACCTTTATTTTTAAGTTTACACAAATTCAGCAGGCCACATTTTTCAATACAGTTCCACACTCATTTCTTCATAATTTCTATCCTTTCTCTATTGTTTGTATGAATAAAAGGCCCGAAACATACAAGATGTGCGACAACATTTATCTGCAACCAATTAATTTAGTGATACAAGCAGGTTTTATAAAAGTATGCATGAGGTAAGAGTTTTTGAGCAGTTTTTTTTTTGTTTGTTTTTTTGAGATTTGGATTCTGATTTAGCTGTGACCCGTCTCTGACCTCCCTGTGAGAGTGGATCGCTGCAGGGTCTGGCATGAGAGCTGCTCTACTGCGCAGATACAACAGGAATACATGAGCATATGTGTGTTTTCCCTGGCCACCTGCCTTTTTCAGAGTGGGTCTGAGGGAAGGATTAGAGGGGTCCAGGGATGCTCAAGGCCTCTTTAACTCGTAGTAGCGCTGAGGTCACGACTGTTCATTACACCTCATCACACACAGCAGTGCTAGCGCTCACTCTGCCGCTCAATGCCTCTGCCTTTGTCTGCTACACAATCTTGGTCTTTGAGTAGCACCCGTTCACTTCTCTTCCTCTCCACCTAACTTCCTATATAATAAAAACAGGGGTGTGCAGTATATCTGTGATCACACTGGCAAATATCTGCATTTTTTCAATTAGTACTTTACAATAAGGTTTCATTAGTTAACCAACTAATAATGAACTGCACTTCTACAGCATGTATCCATCTTTGTTAATGTTAATTTCAACATTTACTAATACATTATTAAAATCAAAAGTTGTATTTGTTAACACTTAATGCACTGTGAACTAACAAAAACAAACGATGAACAGTTGTATTTTTATTAACTAACATTAATAAAGATTAACAAACAATACAGCAACAAAAGAATTGCTCATGGTTAGTTCAAGTTAGTTAATACATTAACTAATGTTAACAAATGAAACCTTATTGTAAAGTGTCAGGTCAGTTTACAAGGTATTCCAATACACTCTATGGTATAGAACTAAAAAACATGGTATTACTGTGGTAAATCCCCCCCCCCCCATATATTTCTATATTATGCATCACTAATAAACAGATGAATGAACCCAAACCCACACAGTCCTGTTCTCTCAATGATGCTTTAGAACTAGATCTCAGGAGCAGCACACACACACACACACACGAGAACACCTCACACCTCTTCTCTCACTCCCTCAGCGCTGATCTGATATAAATAGCACTCCTCTGCTTCTCCGAAAATCTCCACCACACCTCTCCGTTCCCTCCTTCTCCTCAAACCTTTCCCCTATATAGCTCCAACCCTTCCCTCCCAATACAGCGGAGATTCCAGACAGCGGTGGAAAGCGTCTCCTCCCTCGACTCTGCCTTATCACTAACACTGCCAAATGCCAGGCCTGTCCATCACTGAACAAACGCTCCACCATCCCCGATGCATTATGGGAAGGTCTGTGGATGTGTACAAGCATGTTTGATTATGAAGATATGTGTGTCCGTGCTTGTATGTGTGTTGTTATGTGAACTCAATGTTTCATGTAAACAGACGGGAATAAACAGGAAAAAAAGCTGTTTGGCAAAATATATCCACACCTCCACTTTTTAATGCAAGTTAATAGGATTTTCAGTATTTCATAACTAGCACCACCATTACTAGTGCTCCCACCGAGAATTGGGGATTTGAACAAACCACTAACTATTCTGGATGCACCGATATTTAAATACTGGTTATTACAAATAAGTCACAACTATTTTCATCTTATGCCCTATAACTGACAAATGGGCAATATTAAAATTCTATACAAATATAAAAAATATTTTGACAAAGAATTTTTCCAAATAAAACCAAACAAAAAAAAAATCAGGTTTTAAATAGATATCTATTTTGAGATTTGCTAAAGATTACATGTAAGTGTTATTAAAGTATTCGTGTTTTTAAAAATTAACATTAGATGAGAATTTAGGTGACGCCAAATGTAATCTAAATGTAAAAATAAAGGAAATGAGCAAGCATAATTAAATATCCATAATCTTGTGGAATCTGTAATTGTTTCAATATAATCTGATGTTTAAATAAAAATGTAGGCTATCTGACCAACAAAAGAAAAAAAATTATATACAAAATCAGCCAATCAATTAAATATTCATAATGATATAAATATTATTAATGATATTGGCTGATAACTTGGTACCAATATATCATGCATCCCTAGCAAAAATTAAAAATGTCTGTACTGTTTGTACTGCAAACAGTACAATCGTTCTGGTGGACAATAAAACGGGCAGAAAAATAATCAGAGAATGAAGGAGGGAATATATCTAGAGAACATAATATCATAAAGACTTGGGTTTTGTTGACCTGTGCCAGCAAGTAACCACCTAGCAACGGTTTAAAACACTCAGAACCCTTAGCAACTGCAAAGAAACACCACAGCATCATGGCACTAATGTTTCAAAGACGAAAGAGCCGTTTTTCATAGATGAACACCACTCACACTTTCTTCAGAACAAGAAAAATCTAGATCGCGTCCAACACCTTCATGAACACAACACGGCCTGCAGAATGGAATGAATAAAGCTGCGAGCAGATGGATGGAGGGATGATGAAGAAAGAGAAGGAAAGATCTTAGCAGGGAAGGAAGAAACAACAAAATCTGTCAGAGGAAAAACTCATTTAGAAGCACATGAAAAGTGGGCATCCCATTCAGTCTCTCTCTCACACTCACAGTTAAATTTGTTTTGTAACACAGTTAATTGATCATCGGTCAGCAACTGTTCCCATCGATTCATTATCGGAGCCGTATTACAGATACATCCTAAATCCAGATCTCAGCCGTTCAGTAACCATGGCGATTTCCATTTGGGATCTGAAAGACTTGAGATAGGAAGAGTAATACAGCTCCAGAAATGAAACTACAGCTAATTTCAACTCACATTTAGTGCTCTAAACCTCCATCTTACCATTGGATGGTAGAGGACTTTTTTTTCCCAGTGTGGAAAAAGGCAAAGTTGGGAATGATCTCATACTGATAGCAGAGCTCCAGGCTGCTGTCAAGCCGCCCACAGCCACAGACAGACCCACCAGCAGCCCACGCGCGCAGACAGAGAGAGAATGAAGGAATGAATGGAGCGCAGACGTGACAGGGTGATGAATGGAAAAGTGGCAAGGAAGAGAATGAAACCAGCTGTGCTTACCTGAAAGAAACCAGGGGGCATGGGTCCACCTGGCATGCCGTCGTTGGGGGGCATGTTGCCCATTACGGGGCTGGGGGCTGCTGCTGCACTCTGGGAAACAGAAAGAGGGAACACGTTAGTAGAGATATAGAATTAGTCAACCCTGATGCAATACTGATATTACACTAATACTACTTTTACTTTGATTGATGCTGATATCTGGGTAATTTGTGTTATGGAAAGTGCTGCACGATTCTGGATAAATTAAGAATCACGATTTTTTTGTTCCAAATAGAGATCGCAATTTCTTCCACGATCCTGAAAAGACAAGCGACAACTTAACAAAATAACTAGAGCTAGAGCAATTAATGTTAATTGCTGCAGTCTATTTAAAAAGTTTAATTATTATATATTTTTTTTAATATAATTTGAATGTATGATTCATTGACTCACTCATAAATACTTCACTTATTTCATTAATGGATGAATCAGCGTTTTTGAATTAATGAATGATTCAATGACACATATTTAAGTCACTTGTCGCCACCGTTGTAACACTGTAATTGATACAATCATCTTCAATGTGATCTGTGATCAATCAATTATCTTCTGTGATAATATGAATATTTCTAACACAGAAACAACAACACTGCGTGGTTAAAAAGACTGTTTGTGAAGTTGTTTCGTACCTATACATGACAACTGCTCTCTCGGGCTAAGCGGCAATGCGAGCGCAGATTTGAATGTTCATTCACGTGTTGTCAAAGTTTTAATAGACAAATCGTTGTAATTTAGGAATGACATTGCCTGGGTGTTTGAATCGAGATAGCGGTCTTTAAATGATCCATCATGCAGCTCTAACATGTCCCCATAAAGACTTCATATATTGGTTAAAAATTTTAAATGCAAAATTTATAAAGATGAAAATCATTCAAGTTACTTAATCTTCTTTTAGATTCTACCATTCTTTTATGGTAGGAGAAGAAATTAAATGTTTATTTGGCCATCTCAATCTATAACTGTGGTACCAAACAAATGCTTTAACACCATTTTAAGCAGACAAAATACAAAATGTGCTATGTTGGAGTTTGTTTAATTACCGCAAACAAGCTTTTAGCTGTACAACCTCACTACACGGCTCTTAAACGGAGCATAATGTAAGTATCAGTGTGTAGTTAATACACAAGTAAGATCACTCTCGGTAAAGCCGCATATTCAACACGGAGTGTGTTGTTAACACGAGACGTTTATTTGCATCAGAAAAACGCCTGCACTAGAGCACAGCTCGTGCATCTGTGTACATACTTCCCCTCGTAAAGGGGGCATAAAACAAGCAAACAGAGCGAGAGGAGCCTCAAGTGGAATCTCCTGAGCTAGTGGAACACTTAGAGACTGGGGCCCCTTTCCTCCGCTGGCCCCGTTCCCTCTCTCTCTCAAACCTCTTTAACAGTCTGCTGCTGCTGGGGTTTGTGTGTTTGCCAGTCTGCCCTGTTCTACCAAAGAGAGAGAGAGAGAGAGAGAGAGAGAGAGAGAGAGAAGATAGGAGACGAGGCACATTGTGTGTGCCTTATTCTGTGTGAGTGAAAACGAGAGAAAAAGAGACTAAACAAGGAGTGAAAGGGGGAAGATAAAGGAGAAAGTAGGAACAGAGAAAGAGAGGGAGGATTAAAGAGCAAGAGCTGGCAGTCGGCTCGCACACTCCCTCCCCCTGCTGTAACTCAAACCTCTCTACAGTCGTCGTACAAACAGCCACGCCACCCCTGACCTCACACACATACACAAACTCACACAGCCTCTCTGTCATACACGCAGAAACCTTGGGGTCAGTGGGCGGAGCTTATTGAGCATGACTCCTCCCATATACTCCAGAAACACACACACACACACCAGGGCTGGATGATATATTAAATACTTGTGATATAACATTAGGCAACATTGTGATGACTTTATTGTGCCTTTTATTTGTCAATTGAGTTTTCCTAGACTTCTATTTACCAATTGAGTTTTCCTAGACTTCTTTCACCATTCCTCCTGGTCGTGCATCTCGCAAATATGTCTGATGTCATATACCATAAACTTACACAGCAAAAAAACGTTTTTTAAAGTTGGTGAGTTCGATTCATTTTAATGAAGCATTTCAAATAATTTTAATCGTTGATTTAAATGAATTTATTCCAAATTATGATTCAATCATTAAATATTTGAGTGCAGTGCACATGTCCCTGAAATATATTCAATATTTAAAATAATGATGCTGCTGGTGATATAAAATATAGTTAAATTAAAATCAGGATGATTTTAATATGCTTTTTATTAGGCCATTAAGTTTTATAAATAAAGTGTCATTAGTTTCACAATTCTTTCTTGTCTTGTTTCTCACAAGCATGAAAGCATTCATTTAAACTGCAGTAGAAAAAGTGCTATTAGATTTGGCAAGATGGATTCATTTCTGTGAATTAGCTCAAACTGTCCTTTTCAATGAATTAATTAAAAACCGAGTGAAATAATTCCCTCATTTGTTTGCATCAACACTCAAATATGTTAAAGTCGGCATGAAAGGAAAATTCACTTATTTTCTAAATGAATGTTATTGATCTTATTGTGAACAATTCATCCATGCATAAGTTTAATTTCTTACAATATTTGTTAACCTTGAAATTTTTTTATCAAAATATCATAACTTGATCTTCCGGTTGAATTCTAAATTCTTGATCTTCCGGTTGAATTCTCTCAGGTGACGTATACCAAGCTTTTCCAACCATTTAGTCTGCTTAAACCCATTTAGTCCTCACAGAAGTAAATGGTTAAAAGAAAGTGTCACTTTTCATGCAAAATTATTATTATTAATAAATATAAAATATAAAACGTATTATAATTAATAACTTTCAATTATATTCAAAAACAGAAATGATTAAATATTCTTCCTTGTGCTTGATTTGTATAAAAAACAAAACAAAAAACAGTATGGGTAACATACTTTAAGTAACAGGAAGTCTTGATTATTTTTTGAACTGCATTTTACTTCTAAATTTCAAACCAACTTGGTAACAATAAATAATTAGGGGAATTCTTTTTTTTTTTTTTTTTTTTGACGGGAAAAAATATTGAAAAATATGAAGATATAATCTTCCTAGCCATTTCATCCAGCCCTAACCAACGCAAACCAGGGTTCTGAACCAGTTCAAGGAACGGAAACTGGAAACGAACAGGAACAGGAAAATAAAAAACGAAAACGATATCAAGTTTAATCGTTCTGAACAAAAATGCTTATTTGAAATTACCATTAACAGGTTAATAACGTTACTTTATCGTTCGGTTTAATATTTTAATTTAGCAGTTAACCAATTATGAATTCTATGCAAATGTCACATAGAGGTATCCAACGTGAGTGACAAGTCATCATAGGTAAGTCGCAATAGCAATGTTGGATCTCAGGAGTTTTTTAGAGGAGATGTCAGCAACCATTAAAGTCCCCGTGAACCGGTAGTTGCAAACGACTTTTCTCCAGTGTTGTGATGTGTTTCCAAGTGAAACGGAATATTGAATAGAGGGCAGGGTTTTACTTTAGCGCTCCTCCTCTCCTTGGAGGGGAGTGGTTAAGCATTTTCAACCCAAGCCGTCAAACTGACGTCATCAGAGAAGGAACGCCATTCCATGTGTACTTGCATGTGTCATTATATTATTAAAAATTTACCAAAATCAAGCTCAAATGGAGCTAAGAGGTTTTTCACCAGCGAATGTTGAAAATTTGTATTTTGTCAGTTGTTAGAACAGCCGCATCTGAGGCAGCAAGTGCATCACATTACAATAAACTTACTGGTAACAAAGTTTATTGTAGATATGTGGGCGCTTTGTTTTTCCTGTCGTTTAAAACATTTGGCCAAAATCGTATATATTGTTATCTTATTCAAAATCTAATTATAAAAAGACGAAGCGGTGTATCGACGACTAGACGGCAAATACACCTCTTCTCCGCTCTTCTAATTCTTAAAACATAAGCCTTTACAAACATCTTGTTTTTTAAATAAAGAAAATGCAGTTCTTTATTTACCCTTGCACTACAAACAAGCAGAGACGGTCTCCTAAATGTGTTCAACACTTCATTCAGGATTAAGGCAGTTGGAGCTACTGTACAAGGTTTTGTTTTGCCAACAGTTTGAGGATTCACTGGCCTTACGAGGTTTATCTAAGCTCTTGTATAAAGTATAAGGCAAAAAAAGCTAAAAAGAAATTGTGTTACTAACCGGTATTTTTTCAAATCAAACCGTTTTCGGAAAGGTAATGTTTCGGAAGGAATTTTGAACAGAACAGAAACGTTAAAATACTGATTCTGCTCGGGAGTGAACAGATTGATCCCCCCCCCCAACGGTTTTTAAGCCCTGACGCAAACACACTCATGAGTTAGGAAGAAGGACTGAGATTGAGTTTGCTCAACCCTGTAAACACACACACATTGTGATACTGGCGGCTGGTACCGATCCAATACTCAAGGGAGGTGAGTGTCTGTGAACAGAGTCTGGTTCCCTGTTTCGCCTGAGATCTGTGGCTCTTATAGAGCTGTTATACAGCATCACCCCCTGTGCCATAAACACACACACACACACACACACACACACACACACCAACCCAACCAATCCCAGCTAACACAGCAGTGCAAGGGGGCGTGTGGTGAACCGTAACCCGGGGCGACCAGAGAGTATTATCGCTCGGGCTCCAGCTCTTTTACGAGGAGAGAGAGAGACTGCGGTGGCTAGATTTGGCTTCACACACACATGCACACGCTTAAATACACACAAAGCACTGTGTATACTGCGGACAGAGGGGAGGGACACCAGAACTGCAGTGTGTGTGTGTGTGTGTGTGTGTGTGTGTGTGTGTGTGTGTGTGTGTGTGTGTGTGTGTGTGTGTGTGTGTGTGTGTGTGTGTGTGAGAGAAAACCCAGTCCTGCGAGTAAGATTCAGCTCTGTTCAGGTGCATAAAGAGAGAGTGAGGAAGAGGGGGAGAAAGAGGCCTCCTTCGTCTTGTTGCCATGACAACTCCGACCTCAGCTCTCCCTCTACAGTGCCATTAAAACCCTCAGGCCGTCAATCATCCGCCAGTAGGGAGAGCGTGTGCATGTGTATGTGTGTGTGTATGCATGTGAGAAGGGAGGGACCAAGCTTTTCAGCGCTCGTCTCGTTACTCACTGATTACTGCCATCATCTCATCAACCCATTAAACAGCAGCTCATTTCGGTATACACACCTCTACACCAGCCACTAAATAACAGTACTCGTGTAAACATAAACATACACAACACACGCACTCTCGGGTATTACGCTTCAGCACGGTACTCAATACCCGCTGCACAAGTAAACAAACACTCGAGCATGCTCGCATAAACACTTGGGGTTTACATCTCAACACCAGTTGCAAAACTAATATCCGACACCCAGTTCACAGAGCTTGAGAAAATAGACACACGTGGCTCTTACTAAAAAGTACTGTGAGTGTACAACAGAATGCCAAGAGTATCAGAATGAAATTGTGTGACTACCATATTCATATAACTTACCTTAATATATATTTTATTGATACATACACACACACACACACACTTAACCTTGTTTAAAAATATGCGAATAGTTTAGAGTTTTACTTTTTTCACAAACTTGACCGGAATGGTGGCTCCATTTTCCCCAAAATGAGAACAGAATATTAATTTTGGACATACAGTATTGTGAGGTAAAATACTGAGAATATATATATATATATATATATATATATATATATATATATATATATATATATATATATATATATATATATATATATATATATATATATATATATTAAATAATTATCATGATGGTACTGTCCAGAAATTATGTTCTGTCATGACAACTCTCTGAGTAATTGCCATGGTATTGGGTATGACAATGCTGTATGTTTGGTCTTGGCGCAATAGATCTGCTATGCTGCTGCTGCTTTTATTTTGTATTTTTTTTAATTTGCTGTACAATATAGTGTACATGAATTACCCGTAGCAGATCTATGCAGGTGGAGCTGGGGAAGATGGAGGGTTTCTAAAAACGTGCTGCACTGCTAAGGCAAATGCTACCCAAGTATTTGAAGGTTGTACTGATACGGCAGGAACCAATCAGCAGCGCCCTATAGATAACGATGTGATTATGAAAAGGTGAATAAAAGGACCTATTAGCCTGCACGGTCTAGAGTTTCATGCCAGAACTTTGTATTTGTTATTTTCAACAACAACACAAAAAAAAGTCATATCAGGTTTTTTTTTAATAAATATTTGGTCTCGTTTTTTGGGGTATTGTTTCTTTGCAGAACAGTTCCTACACACCGCACCGCCACTCACAAACATACAGCTCAAGAAAATAGGTTTAATAAAAACATCAAGGCTGTTTCTCTCATTTATTCTCATTTCAAGCTGAACTTCAGTCAATTAAAACTTTAAATATATAAATGTTATCGGGCCGGGTAGCGGGACCTGTGGCATCCCTGAATGCCTGGCTGCTGTAAATAATCTCTTCTTTGAGGACAGACCTCCAAGCAGCTTTGCAAGTTATTAAAAATGATTCAGCAGGCAAAGTGGGAGGCGAGAATCAGACCCTTCAGCTCAGTCCAGCATCCTTAACCTTTGCATATCTCCTCCTCTCCAACTCTCTCCTGATGGCATTCTCTCTGGTGGCTTCCATATCCTTGCTTTCCTCTCATTCACGTTTCTCTCCACCCTTTCGCTCTGTTCCCTTCTCTCTTGTACTCTTCTGTGCAGCTGGAGTTGAGTCTATAAAGATTAGCTGGAAAGACCTGCATGCATAATCAAGCTGAGGATAGGACAGATGTGTCGTTAACCGAATGGGAGATGTGCATGTGTAAGAAGCTGTGAAGGAAAGTGAAGTGAAAGTTGGTCGTGAGGTGAGTCTAGTCCACTGACTAAAGCGACTCCAAGCACAGAGGTACCAGAACCTCAACATCCGTCCTATGTATCTGAACTTTATGGGCCTAAACCCAGTTTCTATCTGTGCTAAAGAACAGCTTTCATCCTAAAATGTAGTCCGTTTAATAAAAAAAAAAGTTAGAAGTCATACGTGTAGCGCTGTAGCAAGAAGAACAATTATTAAGAATATTAAAAAATAAAAAAAATATGAAATTAATGAGAGGCACTAAACAGAATTAATCTTTTGAATAACTTTTGAAATGACAGTAGAGAATGAACCTTATCAAATTTTGTAATTTTAGCTTTTTTACCAACAACTAGCCACCAAATTCCCATAGCTTTTGGACGTCCTTTGAAATATCTTAAAGATAAGAGACATCATTCTCATCCACTTTTACTTGTTTTGTTAATAAAAATACAATCCTCATCCTTTATTGGATGGAAGCACATGCATCCCATACAGACAATCTTCTGCAAAACAGTTGCTAAAATGTTACTTTAAAATGTGATAATTGCACTAGTGTCGGCAGGTTAACCGAAGCTGAAGCCAAAGCACGTTCATCAGGGCATTATGTTCAGGCCTGGAAACGGTTTTAACGCAACACACCAATGTCCCTGAGCATGCCAGTGAGCACTGACCCACTCGCTATCACCTTCCACAGATAAGACATGGAGATAAACACCTGTATGGGAAAACACACAGCAGAAGATTCCATCTCGGCAAACTTAACTCCGGCACTGTGAACTACTACTAATGAGGCTAACATGCTGAAGTACTCTAACAGAACAAGAGAAAGAGAGAAAGAGAGAGAGAGGTGAAAGCCAGGCCTTGTAGCCTTTCATTAGGCCGGTGACAGCCCCACAGGGAGAATACTATGTCACAGACCTCTGTGAAACAAAAGAAATGAGGGGACAGAAACGGCTGCCAAGACCACACTGCTAATTGGAGATAATTAATGCCATTAATTAGGCACTGAGAGGGAGGGAGGCAGTTATGCAGAAGAGAAACAGGAGAGGGACGGTGAACAGTACCGGGAGAGCACCAAGGAGTTTCTGGTTTGCGCTCACAGTGTCCAATTCCTCTGTGACCCGGGTAAGAGGGGGGAGATGGCACATCAGTGCGCACCTTTTGGCCCACGGAAAATCCGCAATGCAAATAAGGCAGTGCACTTTTAAACTCGTAGCCGCGGGGAAAGTTACAGGCAATGGCCCAGCTAAAAGATACATGGCCGGACTGAAAAAAGGTATATTATGTACAGTACACTGGTTGCTCCCTCAGTCAACATACATTCCAGTGAACACGAGTTTATGTAAGTGATAATCCTCCGCTTTAAGTCAAGTGGTTCTATGCCTCCATGTTGTGCATTAAAACTGTTTAATGCACACTGCACAACGTGGATTATCCCGCTTATACCATTGTCATCTGCCAGCATTGACAACTTTAAGCCGTTATATATATATTGACCGGAAGGGTAAAAATGACCGTTATTTTTGGTTCGTTAGATCTAACTAGATATAGATCTGCCTGCTTTAAATCAGCCACATAGATAAAGTAGTGTGTAAGATTACATTTACTTGAATTAACTAACTATAGCATTTAATTGAATTAATTATGGAGAGAGAGAGACAGACAGAGAGAGAGAGAGAAATAGAGAGAGAGAGTGAGTGAGTGTGTGTGAGAAATAGAAAGTGTGTGTGTGTGTGTGTGTGTGTGTGTGTGTGTGTGTGTGTGTGTGTGTGTGTGTGTGTGTGTGTGTGTGTGTGTGTGTGAGAGAGAGAGTGTGTGTGTGAGTGAGTGTGAGAGAGAGAGAATTACCTACATCTGTGCAGTGTGTCTCTCTATTAACAACAAAGCTGTGAGTTTAATCACTTCAAAACCAGCAACATTACCCCCTCTTTGCTGAGAAATATAATGTAGCGATTCTGTAGCGAAGCGATTTTATTGATAAAAGTCAATAAAGAGAGTCACAGGGCAGTGTTAAGTTTCTATTCTCCTGAATGTTTCTGTGTGTGCACAGCACGATCTTCGAGGCCTGTGTGATGTAAAGTATGTGTATGTGTGCTTCAATGAAAACAGCACATTAATATAGAACGGTGATTAAACTGACTTTCAAATTACTGTGCATTTAATGGTTTTAGAGCACACCTTTCTAGCCAATCAGAGTTCTGCAGTGGCAGGGCCTCGTCTGTGGAACACCCTGCCCCTAGAGATCCGAACGGCCCCCAACCTTTCTATCTTTAAGTCTTTGGTATAAACCTACCTGTTCTCTTTAGCATATTGATCTCTATTTTTAATTATTTTACTATTTTACAATTGAGTCTCTGACAAGGCTACTCGTAACTTTGCTGCTTTTTATGTGTTCTATGGGTTGTTTTGCTGTTTTTACTTTTCTTATTTGTGTGTTCTGTAAAGCTCTTTGGTCTGTCTAAGCAGCTGTTTAAATGTGCTATATAAATAAATGAACTTGAACTTGACAAGATGTTTCAATGTTTTTGAAAGAAGTCTTATGATTTGCTACTGTATAAATAGAAAAATAATGAACCATTATTTAAAATAACTATTAATAAATTTTATAAATAAGAGCCAAGCAGTGTATAAATTTACCATTGCGATTTTAAAAGTTCTGAAGCTTTGTTACAGATGATAAAATTAGTAGTAGTTAGTAGATAATAAAATGTAATTGAAAAAAATACATTAAAAAAAAGTGTTATCTTATTTATTGGATTTGTGTATTTTGTTGTGTAATAGATCTGCTCCTGCAATTTAGGGTAATATACAACAGTGCTAAAAAAAACTCCTCAACTGCTCATTTCTTTAATTGACTAACTGAAAAACCTGAAAAAATATCTAATTAACTGAGAAATACTTGAAGGCTACAGGTCACAGTTTTGACTGAATCTTTTAATATTTATATTAATATTTAACTTTCATAATGAAATAAATTAGTTTTCAGCCAAATCATTTAATTTTTACAGGTATTTGAATTGACTACTGAAATTCTGGTATGGTGACACCCTATGCCATTCTAAACCAAGGTCTGACTGTATTACTGAGGCAGAGGGACAGAAAGAAAAAAAAATGCTCATAAAACCATCACGTTAGGATGAGCCTGCTAAACTGCGTTTTGTCACCTAATTTCTAGTATCTCTCTCCAAACCCTGCACATCGAGGAAAGCCTTTTGCAAGCACACTCCTTACATGCTGACCTGAGCCCAAACGTGCAACAAATCCTCCTCATGCTTTTAAAGTGAGCCACTATTGTAAATGAATATGGGTGAACACTGTGGGCCTTTGGGATACGACGTCACTGCATGCTGAAATGCTTGGGCTAAAATGCAGGAGGACTTTAACACTGATAACAAATGACATTTCAGCGGAAAGATGGATCATATATAGGAGCAGGATTAAATCTCAGTCTTCTCACTCATTTGCTTCTTAATAAAAGGATTTTGGTTGTGGTAAAATTACTAACTATACCATTTAATTATACAAAACTGTTTATATCACTACACAAAACTTCTCAAAAAAAGCAGACAGGAGAGATCAAGAAGACTTCTGATAGGTCAGCGGGACCCTTTTTTGGCTCTCCGTGAGATCTCAATCACCACTGATATAGTTGGGCGATATTAGCGGTCAACTGGTAGAGATTTTGCTACACTTACGTCTCGTCTCGCAAGTCTTCCTTGAACTTTAATGACCTCTCTATGACCAAAATAATTTGGACAAGCACATTCTGAGTGACCGGTTTTGGTGTGGAACCTCCTGTGTTCTCCGAGCGAGCTCTCTAGTAATGTCCTCAGCATGGCGCAAGCACACAGGTCAGATAAACAACCGGTCACAACATCTCTTAATCCAGTGTAAAGCCGGAGCTCACCCCGTAAAGAGTGCAAGAGCTCAGAGGATGGGCCGACAGGGCAGCGGACACAAACATCTCAAGCCTTACTGATCATTCTGGTGGTCTATGAAACTGCCTGCATGTAATACAGTGCTAATAGCAACAGGGGGCGCTCTGTGCAGCAAATACACGTCCCTGCCTTATTGAGATTTTAATTTCATGTTGTATGGTTTATATGTAAATAAATTAAATTACTATGTTACTTGACATCCAATCCAATTATGTTGCTAAATAAAAAAAATCATCCCCATGTCTTTCAAACCTGTATGGCTTTCTTATGTGGATCCCAAAAGAATATATTTTTAAAAGTTTGTTATTGTTTGTTCATACAGTTGTTTTGGACCCCATTGACTTTCACTGTATAGACGATTTATATATTGTGTTTCACAGAAGAAAAAAAAGCCATACATGTTTGGAACAAAAATGTCCAGTCTTCATTTTTGGGTGCGAAATCCCATCATTTCTTCAACAAAATTCTAGCACTAATACTTAAAGAGCAACCGCCTGGCATTTAAATCTTCTTTGGCCCTGATCAGATACTGCAGATAAAGAGCGTGGAGTCGAATAAAGTTGTCAGGGCTTCCTCTCGGCAGCTGGCAGACTGCGAACAGGCACTTGCATGTCATTGGGGCAACCAGCACCAGCATCTCCATGAATAAATAACAACACACCTCAAAATATCCCTGCAGGCCATGCCAAACACCACAGCACATACAGTTTTATCACTCCCTCAATGTCATGGAATTTCATCCCTCGCTCACTTGCTCGCTCACTCTCCTCCGTTGTGTTGGTGCGTGCGAGACAGTGTTACGCAACGAGAGGCAAAAGTGTGTGTGTTGTAGGGTGTGTTAGGCATTAACTATACATTTAGAGTGATCTTTGTTTTCCTTTAGATGTTCAACCCCTCCCCTCCCATCAATGCTCCTTTTCCATCCAACTTCTGGATCTGATTTGGTAAAGCCCATGCATGCACACATGGTGAATGTTTAAAAGAACTTCCATGTCATTTGTAATCACGCTGACATGCTGCTGTTAGAGAGTATGATTGCTAGATGCCCAAAGCTACAAATCATTTTAACAGCATGTTTTCTACACAACATACAAAAAACCTTTCCCATTTTGTGAAACATCTAAATGGCATTTTAAAAGCATGCCCTTGAGAATCATCATGGAAAACAGTCTCGATGTATACCGGGGAACTTTGCCTTTCTACATTTTATCATTTAGTTAATGCTACAATACCACCGTTACAGTTTTTACCGTTACAGTACTCTATTTTTCTTTTGTTGATTTAGATATTTTGTTCGTCGTAAATTTCACTGCCGACTAATGGAGATTGGCCAAAATCGTTTCTTAATGATTATATAAGTGATCTCATCAGAAATTATTATTAATGGTTTTATACTTTTGACATATATGCACATTATGAATATTTTACATAATAATAATAATAATAATAACAACAATAACAACAACAACAACAAAACAGACCCCAAAAATAGAAAAGTGTTAATATAATAAAAAAAAAAAAAGATGTTATATGTTTTATATTATATATTATATGTTGTTATGTTATATGTTCGGCAATATTTTCGACAAAAATCAGCACTGTTTTCAACATTGATAATAAGAAATGTTTCTTGAGCAGCAAATCAGCATAATTTCTGAAGGATCATGTTTAAATTGTAATAATATATTTTATCAAATAAACGCATCATTGGTAAGCACAGGAGACTTTTAAACAGTATTAAATTATAATATATATATATATATATATATATATATATATATATATATATATATATATATTATAAAAATAAATAACCGATTTATATTATATTTCTCCCAAGTTTAAGTCATAATAGTAACAAATACCTTTGGCAGAAACAATGGTTACTTGGTATATTTTTCAAAGCGTTGTGGAGACTTAAAAATAATAAAACACAATGCAATACGAACAATGACAGTGCACACCTCCAGGCAACAGACTGACCTAGAACCAGAGACTTTAAGACCCTGGGGAGAGTCGTGCTCACTCACACTCACACACTCTCACACACACACTCTCTCACACACTCTCTCGCACACACACACACACTCTCTCTCTATCTCACTCTCTCTCTCACACACACACACACACGCTCTCCCTCCCCCTTCCTCCTCTATGCTAATTTTGTGAGTGAACGCACAGGCCACTGAGTCCCAAGAGAAGGAATAGTGTTGCTTGCTTCTACCCTTCCCTCTCGTACTCCCTCTATGGTTTCTCCCTCCCCCTTTTGAACCCCCCCCCCCCCCCCCCCCTTGCCAAGAGGGGATGGGTGTCAGCAGCTTGCAGAAGCTGTTGCCATGGAGACGGGTCCTGTCTGCTCTCCGTCCCCCAGGCATCCCAGATCAAGAAGGCAGAGGGGGGAAATAGAAGGATAAAAGAGTGAGAAAAATAGAAAGAGTGTGAGTGAGAGGGAAAGAAGAAACTATATTGGTATAGCCGAAATTTGGCTAATTTGAGCTTATAGACTTTGTCTGAAACCAGTGTCCGCTTGGCCAATTAAGAGCTACTCCTGACTGTGTGTGTGTGTGTGTGTGTGTGTGTGTGTGTGTGTGTGTGTGTGTGTGTGTGTGTGTGTGTGTGTGTGTGTGTGTGTGTGTGTGTGTAAATAAAATAAGTTTGTGATCAAATTGTGATTATTCAATGATAACGCTGACAATTATCACAAAAAAAAAACTCAGTAGGATGATCATCACCACCCTTACAGGGTTTATTATCAGATAATGATCTGCTGAATGAACATTATCCTGCTTATATCACACCTACTTATCAAATAAATAAATAAAAGGGCATTAAATATTAATATTGAGCTTTTATAGTCTAAGAATAAAAAGACTGTAGAGTGATACAAGAGACTAGCATAGCAATTTAGTAAATCGGCTGGTCAATTAGCGTCAACCATTAGTGATAAAATCCTACTTTGCTATGGATGACGGATGAGAAATGAGACAGCAAAACATGTCAGTGAAGGAAGAGTGTCATCATAAAAGTATCATCAGTTCTCCAATCCATCCAGATCACATATCAAATGCTGTCATGCTGTCATGGCACTGTTTAATTGGCTTGCACCCCCATTATGCCTGTAAACTGGTGCACTCTTGCTCCAGAAGTTCAATGCGTCTGCTTCCAGTAGCTAACAGAAGTCAGTCGCGAGAACAAAAGGGGGTTTCCTGCTCTGGCTTAAGGGGGCGATATGTCATAACAGGACATGAGAAATGTCACTTTAAACTCTGAAACACACGGAACGAGAACAGAGGAGGAGGAGGAGGAGGCGGTCTGGCCTGAGGTAAAATAACAGATGTCTTTGTCCGCTGACTCCAGACTATCATTTAGACTTCCATTACATAAACTGTGATACCTCAAACAGTCATTTGCGCCCCTCAGGTGTTCAGTGCTGAGGTAAAGCAGCTCTGCGAAGTCACTCCATTTGCCTTCGCAAGTCTGAAGCAATAAATCCAGTGTGAATATGAAGTGAGCGCATTAATGGCTGATAATGCAGGGGCTGGGAGGTCTTGTGCGAGATAACAAATGCCTTTTGCCTGTGTATGGCCAGCTCATCTGTTCCGTAATTTAACCAATCAGAGCCACTGCTCCTCAGTCACCTTCTCTGTCACCATCAGAGGAGAAAGAGGGAGAGAGAGAGGGAGAGAAAGAGGGAGAGAGAAAGAGAGAGAGAGAGATGGAAGGGGGTACAGCAAAAGGCAGAGAAAATTCCCTCTGTGCCTTAGCCAGATTAAACTGGCTTTGTAATCCGCTTGGTTTTCACCCCCTCGTCCTCAGATCCGTGTGTGCGCGCGCACGGAAAAGATAGGGAAAAAACACTGCATAATTCGAAGTGGGAGAGGGGGAGTGAGATTTCCGTTATAAACAAACCGCACGTGTACCAGACACTCCAACATAAATATAAATGAGGAAAAATATAAAAAAGGAGGCTAGAGAGATGGTGTGTGTGTGTGTGTGTGTGTGTGTGTGTGTGTGTGTGTGTGTGTGTGTGTGTGTGTGTGTGTGTGTGTGTGTGTGTGTGTGTGTGTGTGTGTGTGTGTGTGTGTGTGTGTGTGTGTGTGTGTGTGTGAGCACGGGATGTAGTGGAAAAAAGTAGTGTGAGTGTGTGGGCTCCTATCGTAACAGGAACGAGGCGGGATAACGCTGTTTGCACACACTCTCTTGCTGTCAGTCTGATGGTGTTGATGACAGCAGGACTGAACGGAAGATGCCAGGAGGTGACTGCTTCACGCTGCTGCCAGATAAAGAGAGAAGAACACGTCACATCACACAGCTAGTGGGTGGAACTGTGAGTGTGTGTGTACTATCAGACCACACTCGCTGGTGGGGAAGACCAAACATGCAAAAGTATGAAAGCGACGTATGTCACGATTGGCCACGTATGTCACGATTGGCCGTTGTGCAATGACGAATTTTTTTAATCTGCTCTTTGTTACTGCATCACTGCTTTAAAAAAGACACAAATTAAACATGAAATAATCAGATACTACCTCCAATACATCTGTGCTTCATGTGGGTCTCTTTTCAGTCAAAGATTAGTCTTAGTTATAGTTTGTTAAAGTCCCCTTAAAACTCATCTTTGATCACCAAAATGACATATTTAAAAAAAAAAAAAATCCTGAGGAAAAAATTCTTCATGCCTGAAATAGCTTGAATACAGCTGTCCACCCTTGCTTCATTTATTATACGCAGATCCATGAATATGCTAATTACCCCCGCCTCCACTCACTCACACCAGCTCAGAGACACACTCAATCGACTTTACTGTAGTAAATGTTGCGCAATGGTATCACTCTTTACAACGTCGGACACATAACTAACTAAACGTTAGGTGACTTGAAGAGGTTTGGTCAACCAACATTTTATTAGTCAGTTAGTCGCAGAAAGAAAGAAAAAACTCCACAGAAAGTTGCGAAATCACACAGCCTTGTAACAGACAAATCGTTAACGGCAGGAAATCCAAACATTCACCTATCATTCATCGACCTCAAATATGGCTAATCACTTAAAACAAGTCTGCTCGCTCTAATGTTCACCTAGATAAATGTTTGTTATTATTAGACGTATAAGTGTTTGTGTGGAGAGCACGCTTATTGCATGACATACTGGCACCGGCGCCATCACTTGCATTTAATTTAAAATACTTCGTCATTTTTGACAACTCTAAAGGGTCTAATTTTATTTCTGTAAACTCACAATAACAACAAAACGTTGTGCTTTTGTAAAACAATAAAAAACAGTCAGGATGTGTTTTCTTAGTCACGTCACAAAGCCTCACATACATGAGAAATAGATCTATAGAAAGCTTGAAATATCTACTTTTAAATAAACAAACTCAAATGGAAAATAAATATTCTCAGATTATGAAATCCCTATGAAACGGGCATATAGGTAGCTAGGCGCGTCCAGTAGCTACTGCGGAGATGACGAGTAAGTATCATGACTAAATCTCAGCAACCAAAAACAGAAAACATTATCAATAAATGATTCAAATCTTTCGACAGTCTCCTCATGTTTTTTCACGACACACTCATAATCATTACATTTGCAGGTGTGCTGTGGCAAACTTTATGCGTGCGTTTGAACGCTGATTAGGCTATGTAATATATAGGCAATTAAAGGCTTGTTATTATGATTTATGGCTTATTAATATAAACGCCCGATTAGTCGGCTAATCGCTTAAATAAACGACTTCTAGTCGACTAGAAAAATCATTAGTCGAGGGCAGCCCTACGTAGCAAAACGCGCAGAAACTGAGACCTCAAAATATTTAAATAAGAAAATTGGCCTCCTGAAACAGTTTACATTTTTTATCAATGAAACTAACTGAGAGCACAGTGCAAGCGTGTTTGTGTCAGGTTAAGTGCCTGTTCATCATGTTAGTGGTGGCACTGTGGTGTTCCTGTGACCTCTCTGACACACACCTAAAGCCTTGAGTAATTAACGATACGACGAAGACAAATGGTTTTATTGGTCTTCTTTAAGTGACTATTCAACTCCACTGATAAGGGTTACAACCACAGTGGCCATGCAAGGCAGAGAATATTATAATAGTAAAACAGATGCTGAACTGGACATCACTAATCAACCAGGTTTTGTTTTTTCTTATTAGTAAGTTAGTTGACCAACATGACCCATCTCTTGTGTCACTATCATAACAAGTATAGAAAAATGGAATAAAAATGTTACCACTGTAACCATGTCATAATGTGACCTGTGTGTGCGAGGAAAAGAATTCCAGACAACAATGCCCTCGGATGACAGAGGACAGCTAAGAGCCAAGGACGGTGTAGAGCATTAAAACAGCAGTATTTTTCACATTAATGTTGCCATGGACACCATGTAAAACGTGTGCATGCTGTACGTGCGGACATGGTTAGTTTGAGCCTGTCTTGATGTGCTAGATCTGTTTAAACCAACATAAGAAAAGGCCACATTAAAAACAACTCCAGAGGTCACGCAATGACTAAGAACACACCTTCCTTTCCGTCTTCACAGCGAAGACCACCCTCATTAATTCAGGGAGGTGAAGCTCACAGATATCAGGGAGCAGAACAGAAACGCATTCCTCCATAAATGTAATGACTTAATAAATATATTTTCTGAATAAAATGTTAATCTTGCAGCTTTTACAAAAGAAAATCCTTGGTCTAGCCATTACTGCATTTTTCTCAGCCAAGTCTCAATGATGATGAAGTCATGAGGAACTAGACCAACTGTCTTAAATATCCTGGACCGATTTAAATGAGTCAAGATGATATGAAAAATCAAATCTGCCTTGATCTTTTGACATATAAGAGATATTTGTATCATAAAAAAAATTCTCCTGATAAACAAAGCATTTAAACAAGTTCCAAAAACATCATCATATCACATCATCGCACCATATGTCCCACCCACTGGCACTCTGTCACTTAACGGCTGACATATGCCTACACTGGATCCAAGCATCGCGTCAAAACCAAATAGAGCCCATTATAATCACTGACGCTATCTACACTTCAGGTTCTGACATACTCCACGCACTTGAGTCTGTCGTCAACAGGACAATTGGAAGAGTGAAGAACGTTTGCTTTGTCCAGTTTAAACAGCTCATTCGTGCCTCTATACAGACTACAGAAGGATCCTAGCATCAGGAAGAAGTGTACCGGTATTTTAATTTTTTTGATGCCGTCCCGGATTGCATTGAAGGATTATATGTTTGTTCGGGGCAATTTGTTTTAATGAGACACAATGGAGAGTTCACAAAAAAAAAATCTGTTGTTGAAAGATGATGCAGCTAACTGAATTGGATCTGAAAGCAGCTGCATCACAAAACATAAACATAAGTTAATTCATAATGCTTTGTCTTTAAATGACTGTTACAAACGGTTTTTATTGCACTTACTCATGTGGCATTGATACTGTTTCCTACGCAATGGCAATAACCAATCATAACAGTGGCTGTTTACTGACAAACCTTAAAAACGGGTAATTTCAGACAGAGGGTCAGTATGAGGGTTGAAAATAATAGTTTTCTGCATAAAATTAGTTTAATTAAATTTTGTGCAATTTTATTTATTGTAAGTGAACCTCAAGAGACATATTAAAATAAATTTAAAAAAATCCATGTCATGTCCCATCAAAGGCTCTTTATGGTCTTTTTGTGAAAGAATATGAAAATGGAAGAAAAAAGAAAAAAGGAAAGAAAAAAACAAAAGAATAAAAATGCAGGGGAAAGAAAAAGAAATAAAGGATAAAGAAAAGACAGGAAAATGGGTGAAAGAAAATAAAAAAAAACAAAAGAAAAAAACAAAAGAATAAAAATGCAGGGGAGAAAAGAAAAAAAAATGAAAAGCTAGTTCTACTGAACTCTGAAAAGCTCAAAGCCATTAACGCACTACTGATCATCTCTAAAATAATAAGCGGACATAAACAGGCAGTGGCATGTGCCATAACTGGTTGTTTCATACAAAAGTGATAGATTTGTGACACATTCAGTCAGAGAGTGTGTGTCAGGTCATTGATCTGATTACTGTAACTTTCTACGGCCTTTATTAACACGACTCGAGCTGAAATTGCAACCAAACACTTAATTTGTGCTAATGCAAAATCCATAAGAATTTAGACATGTGCTTTAACTAATTAGTGGGTCAACACCATGAATGTGGGCAACAGTCACACAACTAAGCTTCCTGGAACGAGTGGAAGCAGAGCAGCTCGGAGCATCAGATGCATCTAATTGTCCATGGGCGTACTGTTCTACATTACAGAGGATTCACTTTATTGATTAAAAATTGTCAGAGAGCTCCAGTGGACAAGACTCGGAGGAAGCGCAATCAACATAAAAGTGGAAGCGGATTGGCTGTGATAAAGCAAGCTGTTAAAATATTCTCCAAGTAAATATTTATAATAATAGATTTTGTAAATGAACAAGTAAATATTCTAAAATTAAAATTAGAATACAGAAAAACCCCATAATAATAATAGTGAATGTCAACACCATATCCCAACAAGTCCCAAAAAACACCAAACCTAAAATCCCTGCATGTCACAGTCACACAGTCTTTAAGGACATCATTGATGTTTGGTACTATATAGTTTATATATAGTTTAATTTAAAATGTTACAAATAATTTCCATTTCAAATAAATGCTGCTCTTTTGAACTCTCTAATCATCAAATAATACTGAGGGAAAAAATGTATTACAGTTTCGCCAAAAATATTAAAACAGCACAATTGTTTTCAATATTTATAACAAGAAATGTTTCTTGAGCAGCAAATCATCACATTAGAAAGATTTATGAAGGATTGTGTGACTGAACACTGGACTGGAGTAATGATGCTGAGCCGTCACAGGAATAAATGACATTTTAAAATATAATAAAATAGGTGCAGTTATTGTAAAATGTAACAATATTACACAATATTACTGTTTTACTTTATTTTTTATTTAAAAATGGAACATTGTTGAGCACAAGATTTTTTTCAAAAACAATACAATTCTTACAGACCCTTTTATCATTTGAAAGATGGTCTATCTATACTGTTATGTGGGGTGGGATTTTGGACCAATCAGATTGCGCAGGGGGTGGAGCTACACACTGCAATACCACAAAGATAGAAACCAAGCGATTGGCAAAAATGTCCAGTTGCTTATTGTGGCTTTGGTTAGGATAGAAACTCAGAAGAGATTTTTATCGCAGTGTGCCTGGTTTTACAATGTTGGCTTTGGTGTTCTTATGGCAAGAAACCCAATAAAAGAAATGAAAAAAACATTTTTTTCCCTTTGTGCTTTCCTTCACCTTCTTGGTTCTCCTTTATTTCTTTTTTCTGTTTCACACTCACTTCACTTTTCTCACGCTGCAAGAAGGACAGTAGGTCAAGAAAAGAGCGAGCGATGTGCTGGGGTTTCAGTGTGGTATGGAATGTAAATGAGGTGTGTAGCGAGACTTACTGCGTGGTCTCCGCCTGAGGTCTAACCGTACCACAGCTGTGACAAACCACCGCCACGCTTCAGCCCTATTTCAACCCAGTATCGACGAATGCTGCAGGAGTATTATTCTAAATGAATCCTAGTGTGTTTTGAAATATTTCAAATGTAATGGCCCTTTTAGCGTCTACATTTTTGATTGATAAATGAGAAATTTAAGTCACGAAGAGGGGAGGCAGCTCCACAGGCTTATTAAAAACATTAAATCATTGTCTGTCTGCTAAATTGGTCTGGGCAGGTACTGATAAAGCTCTTTTTTCTTCTGCAGTACTTTACACAAAAATCAACACTGCAAAGTTCAAATGTTGGTTCAGAACGAGACTGAAGGCTTTGACCGGAGGGACTGCGTGCTTTTGCTCTCTTTCACACACACAGGTAAAGGTGCAAGTGTATTCATCAGGGAGCCATGAGATGCTGCTGGAATGACAACGGTAATCGGAGAGCATTACCGTCACCGGCTGCAAATATATGCAAGACCCTATATATGATATACCCTACACAACTGCAGATACAAAAAAATCCACCCTCTACAGCAGATGTCTCAGAATCATTATCATCATTTTGCAGCAAATCTGCCACCTCACATCATGTTGCAGATTTCAGCATCCTCACTGTGAAGACGGAAATTCAAGACATTTGGACTCGATTCGCACTTAAATGTGACATATTATGCCCCTTTTCACAAGATGTAATATAAATCTTTGGTGTCCCCAGAACATATCTGTGAAATTTCAGCTCAAAATTCGGCTTATTTTTTGACATGCTTGCAGAGAAAGGCTCACCAAAAACAAAGTTACTGGGTTGTCACTTTTCACATTTTCTGGGTTGGTAGATGCACTGGGGACCCGATTATAGGACATAAAAACAGAAAAAGTAAGATTTTCATGATATGACTGTCCCCTTTAAGTCGTAAAAAGATTATTTAATGATATTTTAGACATTTTATAAATATATTTGTTGTCATCATGGAGTTCAATGATTAAAATATCAGCATTATACTGGCCATTGGTCATATCAGCAATTGACAAATATAGGGCTGCAACAACTAATCGATAAAATCGATTATAATCGATTATGAAAATCGTTGTCAACGAATGTCATTATCGATTAGTTGGTCTGCTTACGTCACGGGGAGCGTTTACTGGTACGCACACACACGCAAGGTCTCTCTCCCTCAGGCGCTCTGCCGAGCGCGCGCGCTACACGGTTTGGAGCAGTCTCTTATGTCTCGCATGCGCGCTCTTGCTTGCGCGCTCAAGATTTCGGGAGTTTGTACTAATTCGTGGGCATCAGGGAGCCGCAATCAATATGCGGGAGACTCCCGGGACTTCCGGGATGTCTGTATTTTGTCTCGAGCATCAGGTTGTGCAATCAGTTCGCTCGCAACGTAAGTGATGGATTAAAATAGCGCTACCGCAGAAATAGGTTAAATTAAAACGGTGTTTACAAAGCGAAGCACTAAATATAAAGGCAGTTAATAACAGCAGCAGTAAAATATTGTTTTTTAGTCACTGTACTCAGTGGTTTTCAGCGAATGCTTGTGCACTAATGCATAATTTCTCCTGTCCTTTACTCAAGCCTGTTAGCTTGCTGGGTAACGTTACCTCCATTCCGTTCTCTTTTTATAGCATTTGTCTACTAAGTTTTAATTGTTTTTCAAACGCGATCTACTGCGGCTCTACATTCACACAATTGTTTTCAGTCTTTCTATATTTATTTAATCAATTTATCCTTATATTATTCTTTTATATATTATATATAATATATATTATATTCTTTATCCTTATATTCCTTATATATAATTAATTTTAAATAAAAATTAAATGAATTATATATTTTAGATGTTTTTAGTTTGTTTTTAGTTCAGATATTCACATCTGAACAACATGTCTGTGTAAATTTGTTTTAACAAAAATTGTGTTAAAACATAATATGTTGGATATCATTTTTTTAACAATAATCATGTTTGTCAACTTGCCATCAGCAATTATCATTAAAAACAATGCAAATATTGATATTAGTAAAACTCAATGTGTGGCTTTTGCACTTTTTAAAGTACACTTTTACACATAAATACCCTGATTTACGGTTTTATTTAGTTATAATAAAAAAAAATGTAATTTAATTTCTATCCGATTAATCGATTAATCGAAAAAATAATCGTCCGATTAATCGATTATCAAAATAATCGTTAGTTGCAGCCCTAGACAAATATCAGGTGATCACTAAACTGAACCCTGGTTTTTTGATTACAATCATGTGGCTGGATTCAAGAAAACAACAGAAACAACAGCCATAGCAGCTGAGTTTCTCATTCTCAATCATGAACATTTCCTCTCACCGTGTGTCCCATTAATTAGTGCCTCGTTGAGCGCTAACGAACGCAACTTGTGTCAACAGCTATAATCTAACAGCGTAACTGGAAAGCGAGTAATCTGTTGTTGATGCTCCCGTTTGTTACCATTAGCTGAGGCGGTGCAGTGGTTCTCCGATAAAAGAGGGTACGTAAAACATGCATGTGCCGTCTGAATAAGCATTGAGTGCGTTGTACACAGATGTAGAGCGTTTGCACCCCTGGAGAAAAACAGGCCGTGTGTCCAAACACACAAACACACGGCATATGCAAACATGCCTGAGTGTGTACATGTAAACGCGCTCATACCCACACAAACACACAAAGGAAAGAAAAGCGATCCAAGGAAGACTCTTTTGGTTCAGGGATGGGTTTGGATGCCCAGCTGGTACTTGAGTCTGGTGTACTTGCGCCACCCCTCACAAGCTGCTACCAGCCAACGCGCTACAACAGCACCAGACGCATGCCGCGCCAAGAGCGTCCTGCCAGCACTGCCTGCCAACCCTACCGAAAAGAGAGAACATTTGTGTGAAGAACGAGAGAGGCTAGCAGGGAAGAGTGTAAACGAGTAATGGGTTTCAGGTTGACTAAGGAAGAGTAGAAGAAGAAGATGGGAAAAAGAAGTGTAGTGTGGCAGATCTGGGCTGGTAAACGAAAAGTTGCAGGTTTGAACGCTCATCAGCGATGACAACTGTGCCCTATAGTTAGGACCCATGTACTTTTAAAAGTTGAACAAAGATTGTTTATACAGATTTAGGCTTTTAAAGTAGGGATGCACCGAAATAAAACCGAAAATTCTGCACTTGGCTGAAAGCAAAAAACAATTATGTCTCATTTTAGATTAGCTTTTTTGGTATAATTGTAGGATAATCATATTTGAATATTTAATGAAATTCAATCATTTTAATGAAACTGAATGTAAAAAAAAAAATACAAGTCAATATATACGGAGCAATTCCAAAGGGTCCTCTCACCATCAATGCTCTGGCCCTAAAAATAATACCCACACTTTTATTTAAAGTAACGCACTAAAATTGGACAGAAAGTCTAATAATACTAAATGTCAATATATTATTCAGTTAACCAGTTCTATGCAACAGAATCCAGCCATTTTTGGCCGATAAATGTCTCTGCATATCAAGCTGAATTAGGATCCAAACGTCAAAAAAATAGGACACTTCACCTTTAAAGGGTAACTAAACCCCTGGTCAAAGCCTGACTCCACCCACTGGCAATATTTGAAAAATGCTGGAAAAGTGGGCAGAGCCCAGCGGAGATAGAGGCGACGAACCGAGGGCGGAGCTGAGCGGGGGGGCGTGCACCTGGGACCTGCAGTGACAGCTGCTGTCAAACTAGCTAAAATGGAGTGACGCAAGTAGCTTTGCAACAGAGCGGTCATTTGAAGTCGAGAACTTTTCTCCCCCACCTTCACCTGAAGTGGAGGAGGGTGAATTGTCTGTGGACACCAGCTCAAACTGCGGTCTTGACTCCCGCATCGCGATCGGCATCCGATTATTCTTATATTCAGTCATTTTGAGGTAATTTTTTCCAGGATTATTATTACTATTACGTTCATTATATTTTGCTGCTATGTGAAAAAAATAATCAGCAAATCGCGCCGGTGCGTTTGTCGCCAGACACCAGAGGATTAATTAACTTTAGCCTAATAAGAAGGAACATAAATTGTGATTAAAAATATATGCTCACTCACATCATGACGCCGTTGCGGTGGTGGAGTCCATGCAAGAAGAGCAGCGTTTGGCAGCGCGAGCTGTGGGGAGAAGCCCATTTCCACCTCCATTGCATTGGAGAAGCAATCCCACGTAAAATGCAGGTTGCACACTGGAGCGATATGCGAGATTAACTACCTAGGCTACACAAAATAATCTAAATAACTATATAAATGCTATGCTAACTATATGCTAATATATATCTATCCGTTTTCAATACTCGTAATTCCAACTCCTGACTCGCTACAGTAGTTTTGACGGAACCAGATGCTTTTATTAGGGATGCACGATATATCGACCACATATCGATATCGGCCGATAAATGGTCTTTTTTGATGTTATCGTTATCGATCCGATAAGAAAATTGGGCCGATATATCAAAGCCGATAGATAATAGATTATTTACTTCAGTTGAGAGATGCCGCTGTTCGCCATGATGGTTCTGAATGATTGGATTCACTTCGAAAAGGAAGATACAGTTCCGTGCAACATGTGCAGCACAAATCTGTCACATAGGCTTCATAACATTATAATAAAAACACGCCTGTAAAAGAATGTTGTGAATTCTTGTTCGCCAGTGTTTCAGCGCGACGAGCGCGCTGTGGTGGAAAGAGCGCATCTATGGAGTTAAGCCTTCATGACAAGCATAGTCAAGTTCTCTTGAGCATTCGCAGCATTCTGTGCCATTGTAAGTTGTAATATGTTTATTTTGTGTATATATATATATATGATTAATCTAATATAGGATGCGTTTGGTTGAGTTAATGAACGAAGCAGTAGCGCTTCATTGTAGGCTACCGGTGATCATCTTTATAGCCTATTTAGCGTGCGCGCAGCTCAAACAGCAATGCACATTTATAACTATAATTGGGACTGTCATATACATGCCATTATAATGAGAACACTATTGTAATAAAACGTTGTGAATTCTCTGGGTTTAGTTGCCGTTTCAGCGCGTTGTTGTGGGAATAGCGCGTCCAGAACAGGGATTAGCCTACTACAACATTATGACCAGCACAAGTTCGATTAGGCATTCACGTCATTTTTTGCAGATAAGTCGTAATATAAAGTTGATGTAAAATAAATATCTGATTAATCTCACATATGATGCGTTTCGTGGATTTAAACAGCCTGCTAGAAAAGTTCTTCAGTTTCCCGGTGCTCGTTCTCTTCAGCATCAGATTAAACAACAATGCAAAACATTAAAAGCTATGATTGGGACTGTCATATAATTATAATTGTATTCACTATTGTAATAAATTTGTAAATTCTTTGGGTTTGCATTCTTCAGCAACCGTTGAGTTGATTAACCTTCTAGCAAAGCGATTTGGTTTAACGTTCGTTCTCTTCAGCTTCAGCGCGCGCAGCTCACACAGCAATGTCATTTGAAACAGTAATTAAGCTATTAAAGATGTTTAATATCACTGTAATATTAAAAATGTCTATTTTTTTCAAAAACATTGTGTTATAATTAATAACTACCATTATTTTGTTCTCGTATTATTTTCATCAATGATATGGTTTGATAAAAATTATTTCCTTATTGTCCGTGCAGAGGCGATTCCTTTTTATTGATCCATTTTGTTTCTTTATATGCAGCCCAATGTTATCCAATGACTTGTTTGCATTATTTAGGTATTTTATTTTTTGTTAGGCAATAGATTTTTTGATAACACTTTACAATAAGGTCTCATTTGTTAATGCATTAACTAACAGAGAGCAATAGCCTTTGTTATAGTAGTTAATAAAATATGTGTGTTCATGCTAGTTCACAGTGCATTAACTAATGTTAACAGATACAACTTTCTTAAAAATGTCTTATAAAATTGTTGGTTCATGCTAACTAATGCTAACAAAATTAAACCTTATTATAAAGTGTTACCATTTTTTTAATAAAGAAAGTTGCCCATAGGAGTGTAAAATTAATTTTAAAAGTTAAGGAATCTTACACTGGTTCAAACTAGGCTATACTGTATTGTATATGTTTGATTTATGTTAAAAGTGTTTGAGACAAGGCTTTTAATGGTGAGCCTTTTGTTTATGTATACAGGCTATCAAAGTATATACAAATTTTAATTTAGATTTATCGGCCAATATATCGGTTATCGGCTTTCAAATGTAAAGAATTATCGGTTATCGGTATCGGCCAAAATGTTCATATCGGTGCATCCCTAGCTTTTATACCAGGGGCTGCCAAGGGCGTGGTGAGCTCGCACCAAGGGCGTGACAGAGTGACGTCAGAGAGTATTCTACGTCAGAGAGTACCCCTACTGCAGGAGCTTTCCGTTTAACCTGAAGAGGGCAGCACTCAGACGTTTTTACACCATATATTTGAAAATTAAAACACTTCATACACAAATGTCAAAAAATTTACTCGAATCAATGAACAGCATTTATGAAGCTCCATTCTTACAGATAAGTAACTAAAAAAAGTTGTTTTAGTGTTTAGTTACTCTAAGTCTCTACCATCAGATTGCGATCAACACAGTGAGGCAGAACTTGTAAACTGTGTGAGGGTCATTCTCAGCATTGTTTGGACATGACACACACCGCATTAATAAGCTGATGCAGCACCGGTCATAAATCGTGAAGAAATCTGTGCAGTCTCGTCCAATCAGAACTGGCCTGTAGACCATGTGCACAAAGAATCAGAGTTTCCTGACACGTCCTGAAGCGTCAAGCGATATCATCTCTTCCATGTTAATTTGAGGTTTTATCCCTGCTGGAACGGTGGCAAAAAACAGGTAATTTGTGAGCCACTTAGCTCCTCCCATAGTCAACGCTGATTGGTCCAAAATCCAGCTCCATAAAGCTCTGTAATAAACCTTAAATGTGTTTGGAAATTAGCAAGTTGGCAAGAAAAGCAAGAGCTGAACACATTTTGAATCGTTACTAATTAAGACAAGGAAGGATACCTTCTTTTTTGTCCCATACCATTCCAAATACCCTCCGTTAATACTCCTAACACTAGTCCTCCTCCAGTGAGTCTGGATCAAATATTAACTATAACTGGGCATGCTCAGTGCAGCCCTGTGTGCCTCACTGGATAGCAATCATAAACAGCCAGTGGCTTTTAGTTTTTTAACTCACGGCAGAGCACCAACATGTTCGAGCAAACAATAAAAAAAAATTCTCCTATTATAAAGATAGCTATTTTGAACGCAATATCCGTATAGTTTTAAAAGACAGGTGAGAGTGTGTGAGAGAAAATAATATAGAGTACATGTATAATGTGTACTTCTCAATATAGATTATTTAACTAGGGTTTCTCTTAACAAATAGTCTCACTTCTCCTTTGTTTCCCACTGTGTATATGTGCATGTGTGTGCGTGTTCCTTCATTATCATTATTCCTGTGTGTCGTCATACTGCCCGCACTGCCTCTCCTTCCCCCAAGCCAGCTAGCGAACAGCATCATGGGGGAAACAGCAAGATTACCCAATCAATCTTCCCCAGAGACAGAGGGAATGAGGGGGATGGTAAGGAGAGAAAGGCAGACACGCATCGCATATACGCACACAACGTCTATATACAGTACGCAATTTCCATATTTTACTATACTAATCCTCCTGATGACATCATACCAGCCGGCAACCATCAGAATGATTAATTGGAGACCTAATACTCCAGAAACAGGGGATACTTCGAAAAATCTCTTGAGGAGAAAGACTGCGATTGCACTCTGGATATGTTGCAGGCAGGACTCAAACCTCAACATGTCTAGTGCACTAAATAGGGCTTTTTTAGACTACAAAGGTAAGAATGAAACCGTCTCTTCTTCAGTCCAATTGATGCATTTTCCGTCATAATTTGACATTTTTCCCATTACACAGTGAAACTACCGTTTATACAACAGGCAGTGTTTCCTTGACTGTCCAAACCACGTAAATATGAGTCACGTTATTGGCTGTCTGTTGATAAGCATCTAGCCGTAACATTCTAAAATTGCACAATTTTGGCACCAGAACATGGAGTAACCCCGCAAAAGTGGTGCTAACCCTTTTCTGGAGCAGGGTTTTATAATCGTGGGTAAAAAGCAGTGCTCACCCTGCTTCTAAATTACAAGTGTAAAATGTTCCTTTACCCAAGGTTAAAAGCGGGGTTTAGAACGACGATAACCCATGGTTAAGCAAAGTGTGAAAAGCCCTTATATCTGGTTCCAGATGTTGTCCACAAGCTCAGTTAACTAGAAGCGTTAACCTGAGGAATAAATAGTCGATGTTTCTGCAAATATTAAAGGGAAATTGAAAAATATGGGCAACAGGTTGTAAACCAAGAACTATAAAATGGAAAAGAGATAGTATTAGAAATACAGAGAGAAACTTTGTAGATGAAGCAGAGACAGACTTTAAAAATATTTTAGCATTAAATGACGAAACAGACAAACTAAAAGTCTTATTTCTCTGGAAAACAGAGGTAAATTTGTCCAAAGTCCGTTAATTAACCCAACTGAAATTCAAGACACGGATGGTATTGTGATTTCAGGACAACCCACTTTATGTAGAATAGAAATTTTAATCAAGCAAATTAAAAATTTGTTTACATCTTTTTACTATTTTATTCTATTCCTTGAAAAACTTTTATAAATTGTGGATTCTGATAAAAAAAAAAAAACATCTTAAACAGGACTAGCATAAGGTATATTTGGATCGTCAAGCAGATCTAAGATGTAAGCATGTTCTGAGTTGTCTGCGGCTGCGTTAATTAATGCTCATTATGAAGCTTTACAACTCAAGCCCGGCAGAAAGTGAAGAGCACACAGACAACTCTGGCATTCAGAGGTGTTGCGTCCCAAAATTCCATCCCCATTGCCAAGACACCAATCCCACAAGATCCCTGGATTAGCCCTCAACCATTCCCAGGATTAGAGGATTAGACCGTTATATTCCATTATCTTATACCTAGAGGATTCCTGACAGTTTGGATTTTAGCACAGCAGAAGCAGCCAGGAAGGTGTGGGAAATGCATACCTGAAGATCCAAACAGGTACACAAACACACACACACACAGAGTTGTGACCCAACAAGGGAGCAAAGGGATAAGAATAAGAACATGATAAATCACTGAACTCAAGGACACCCTAGCGGCAAAGACCTTGCCAAGACAGGCACACATGATACTGCAGCTCTACAACACACATGCATGGGCTCATTTACACACACACCCTCACAAAAGATATATATATATATATATATATATGTATGTGTGTGTGTAATCATTCTTTTGTTTTGACAGCTGATGGTTACTTGTGTTACATTAAAAAGATAAGCTGTATGTAAAAATTATGTCAAAATAATTTTCATTAATTGAAATAAAGCTGAAATAAAATAAAATTCAAATATTAGATGAAAAACTTGAAATGCTACAATGGGAACAAACTGAAAAAAATGTTGAAGTACTAAAATGGCTAAAATTAGAAATATTAAAAAAATCTAAATTACAAAAGCACATAACAAAATACTAAAACTAAAATGAAAACTGAAAATATACTATAAAAGTATATAAATAATGCTAAAATAACACTATTCCACTGAACACATAACAGCATACAGGGTTGAAATGAAAAATAATATTTTTGGGGTGACCTAAGCCTATCCCCACTTTCTAATCAGAAAAAAAATATTTCGGTTTAGAAAAAAATTGATATTTGCACAACTAATGAAAAGGATGTGCATATTTAATCATGTTTAACAAAGTCATTTAAACAAGTAATACATTTAAGATCAATGAGCGACGACATGCATGAGGCGTTTGCGATTAATAGCTATTAGTAAAATACTGCAAATCACATCCCAGAGGGCGGATACATTTTAGTCAAATATTTGCTTTGGTTTTTTATGCAAGCCAGTGCAATGTTGGTCGGTGGAATGAAATTGGATCGGTTTCCTTCTAGATGTTGACAGAACTCTTGACACTGTGCAGGCTCCTTCTGAGCTGTCGTCTCCATAAACGCCACCAGTCAAGTTCAGCAGATAGACTAGAGGTCAGGTTCTCTGAACAAACCCTGATACCATTATCCACTAAATCACATTCCCTTTTTATCTCTCTCGTTCTGTCTTAGCTTATGAAAATGGTGTTTCTGAAGCTACTTCAGCAGATGTTAGAACATAAGTCTTGTAGAACTGACTTCTGTAAGCAAAAACAACACTAGAAAATTTGGTATATTTAAAAGTAATTGTATCACATTAGTGACAAGATTATGAATCAGCCAATATTTTTTAATTTCTAGACTATTAGCTTTAGCCAATAACCTGATTAACAGAAATGACAGTTCAAACCTCCGACAGCTTTCTCAATGGACAATATACAATTTCAAAAAATATATATTCAGTGAATTTAAAAAAAACATTGTGTAACAAATATTCGTTTGTATCATTAAACTGAATTCATGTACTATCCATTTAATACAGGCCATAAGCTGCATTTAACCCAATAAATTCCTCTAATTTAGTTTGTTTGAGACTCTTTATGTAAGACTTAGACAATTGTCACTTACATTAAAAATGCATTGCAACACAGACTCAGCAAACCTTATATGACCTTAATTTTAACAAACATATGCATTCACCAAACATTTACAGTCAACTTGTTCTGAGCCGTCCATCTATCTTTCTCGCTGACTCGCACCCGCGGGCGTCCCGACAACAACAACTGACATTTCATTATGCCTTTCACTGTTACTGAAATATTACATCTGTGAATGCAGAGCATTCAGTATGTTAATCAGATTACATGTCTGTCTGTGCAAATTAAAGAAGCCGCACAATTCTGTGTTCCCAGGGATGCTGTACGGCTGCTTTATGAAGGCCAATGCCGGAAAAATAAACGGAAATAAACATCCCATACTTGTCTTCCTCTAACACACAATTACATACCGTGAGCATTTTTAAAAAGGACAACCAGGGAGAAACATGATATGGAGCAAAACACTCATGTACACACAACGCATCTAATACACACTTATTCACGCTAAACCCTCTATTCAGCTCACTTAACCTTTGTGCTTATGGAGCGCTTGCATCATGTGACGCTTTGGTAAGCAAATCTGCCATGTGTCATTCACTAAACACCATCACATCAATAAACATGAACAACAGATTGAGGCTAAGACCCAACCCCAGCGCACCTTGCCATTGGACGAGAGGTTGAGGCTCGGCTCTGCCCACGGCACCTAGAAGACTAAAAGACTGTCAAGTTTGCCTGTCACTCACATAGTCGTGGAAGGCCTTGGCCTCGCTGGAGTGCTCACAGGTCTCACGGCGGTCTGGAGCGGCACAGTACAAATCCCAGAATACACTGCAACAAGAAACAGGAGAGATCAAGACCGTTAAAATACAACATATATGAAGTCAAACCGGTTGAAATACATAAGCATCATACCACATATAAGCAGCCAATACATTTCTTTGACTTCATTTGAGCTTTATTAATGATTAGGAAAGCCAGCATGGTAAAAAAGTCCAGTCAAACTTGCGTTGCATTCATGAGATTTGAACACTTTTATCGCTCCCACCTGTTTGGCAAAAACAGCAGGTTACAAATCAATTAAGCCAGGGATTTCCTCAATTAAGAGCCTTTGGGTCCTGCAGGGCTGTTTGGAGGGTGAACAAGGTTTGCGTCCAAATGGTATTTTAATTACTGCACTGAAACTAAGTACCTGTTTAACTGGCCCAAATTAGATCACGCCAGGTCTTCAGATATCGATTTAATGGATAACCTATAAAATCTCCTGTAAGGAAAGGCCAGCGGCACTAAGGCTAACCATTGCCACACGACACGAGCCTGCTGTTGCTCTCACCAAGAAAGACTAAATAAACTGTTTATAAAGTATATAGCATCTCAAGTATATCCAGTATTTATCATATATATATATATATATATATATATATATATATATATATATATATATATATATATATATATATATAAATAATTTTGTCTGATATGTGTGTATATATATACACACACACATATCAGACAAAACTATTTTTCATTTTTATACTATTTGACCTGTATTGGGAAACCTGTTGATATAATTTGCCTTTGTGCTGATGCAGAAAACTATCTGCTTTTTTCCTGCAAATATTTACCAGGATAAAGAACATTCCTGAACACTTGTAGAGCAAGTGAAAGAGTTACACAGGAAAAGGAGAGAGAGAGGAAGAGAGAGAGAGAGAGAGAGAGAGAGAGAGAGAGAGAGAGAGAGAGAGAGAGAGAGAGAGAGAGAGAGAGAGAGAGAGAGAGAGAGAGAGAGAGAGAGAGAGAGAGAGAGAGAGAGAGAGAGAGAGAGAGAGAGAGAGAGAGAGAGAGAGAGAATAAAAATGAGGGACCCTTTGTATGTGGGGGTGGGGAACATTAATGGGAAGAGGAAACTAGAAACAGACATGGAAAGAGAGAGGGGAAAAATGGAGGGAGAAAAAGAGAGGGATAGGAAGTGAGAAAGAAATAGGTGGGGGGAAAACCTCTCATGTTCCAGATAAATGGCTGGATATAACATTTCAACAAACATATTTTTACATATATTATTATACAAAATCTCTAAATTACAAAAAAAGTCAATGTTCTCTCCAAAAACAACATGCAAACTAATGGGCTATACAAAACAAATATAAAGGTTAATGTATGCTATACATTATGCTAAAGCTATAAATATAAATGGTTAAATCATTTTTAAAAAACTGAATAATTAAACACGCATGTGTCAGGTTTATTTGAAATTTAAAGTGACTAGCTTGCTGTTAAAAGATGGTTCTGTGAAATGTAACCATTTACTGGACTCTGAAATTATAACAATCACAGATAATATGCGTTTAGGAAAATCTTCTTCACCATTTAAAACAGCTGAAGCATTCTATTTCTGCAATGGCCACATGAAACGATATGCATTTGACAGTTGAATTTTCAGCATCATAACTCCAATCTTCAGTGTAACATGATCCTTCAGAAATCATTCTAATATGCTGATTAGGTGCTCAAGAAACATTTATAATCATTATTGAATGTCGAAAATGGTTGTGCTGCTTAATATTTTTTGTGAAAACAACAAAATAAATGTCACATTTGATCAATTTAATGCATCTTGGCTGAATAAAAGTAATAATTTCTTCTTTTTTTTTTTTTTAACTCACTGACTCAAAACTTTTGAACGGTACTGTAATTTTCTTTTGGGAAAATGGTAGGCCCTTAAAATCAAAGAACCTGTGTAGTAAAGTTTAATGGCTGACTTGTATACATGGTCTAACCCCACAAGCAGGTTTGCCTGACTGACGTCATGGCACTTCCCTGCGAGCCAAACAATGCAATTACAATGAGTCGGGCTTTACGCGTGCCTCTGATGCTAATTGGAGGGAACTACATTCTCATTTTAATAGATTCTCTTAAACACTAAGCTCTTCTCTGGGGGCAATTAAGCAAATCCTAAGGGTGAAGACAGTACGAGACAAAAGCTGGAGTAATACGACCACATCCATACGTATATAGACTTTACAGTAAGGAGCTCTTTTGCATGTGTATGACTAGGAGTACAGTGGTGTTTCATTTGCATTTGAGAAACAAGATAATCCCGACCCTCGGACAGTCGCTGACCTCAGGTACCGGAACATCCGCAAGACTTACGGTTAATAACAGAATCATGGCAAATGGGAAATCCTCGCCGACTGAACACGAGCAATATGAGAGATGCAATTATGGGGAAGTTGGCGAGCCATCACAAAGAGTTGCAATGCGCTAACGCACAGGAGGTGAGGTTTAACAACTCGAGTTCCTTCCTCAAATCTGCACTTATCTGCCTTTATCCTATACGACTACTACCGACCGGTGAGCTGTTTTGACCCCGTGGCCCCCCACTGGCCCTCAGTTTGTCACTGACCACCCCCAATGGAGGAGAATATAGCCAAATTGGGGCCAGCGGGGGATTCAGACACTTCCCCACAAAGGAGAATGGTATGCAAAGAGTTAATCTGTGTTTGGGGTCTTTAACAGGAACAAAGGACAGCAGCAGAGACAAAGGTTGATGGAAGGGGTTTAGAGGAGGGATGGGACACGTCTTTGCCCCACCATCTGGGCCTTTTGTCTGAAGGAGCGGTGTGGGAGAGCCAGACCCGGGCAGACGTGCCCTCCATAAAGGCTGCCTGACCTAATAATACATCCACTGCCATGGGTCAAACCGCAGCAGGTTAAACATACAGTTCGACGGCGGGTGTCACAGCCAACCTTAAGCCTAGATTAGTATAAATCAATACAGAGAAAGTGAATACAAACAATATTGAAGTTGCTCTTGTAACAGATATACTTTCTCTTTTTAGTGGGGTTGCTTTTGAGTTAACAGTGAGGACATTTTTTCACATTTGTCGGTTAACCAGGTCAGGGTTCAAGGATAAGGATTTTTTTTCTGCTTGCTCGGATGGGCCAATAGTTCAGATTTTAACTTGCCCTGTCCACATTACTGTTTTAGTAATAAGCACTACTAAATATGGTTGAATGAGCTGTGATTTCGTAGCTTAACGCAAAATGTGTGTGTTCAGCAAGTACTGAAGAAAAAAAAAACTTACAAAACAACTTGACAGTGCATTGATAATAAAAGAAAATTATCTGTCACAAACAGCAAAAAAAAAGTCTATGAATTTAGATGTATCATTTAAAATTGATTTAAAAATATTTTTTTACAATATTATTTATTCTTTAATATTTATTTTTAAATTATTTGAAAAATAAAAAAATATAATAATAATTTGTATTTATATATATATTAATATATATATTTTTTAAAATTCACATGTTTTTCTTGCATAAAATTTTTATAAAAACAAAATGTGCAAAAGTAGTTGTGAATACAGATCTTATAACCACACAGGAATCTCCAAGACAGCAATAAGTTCATAAACACTTTTGCTGAATAACAATAACATACATTGCAAAACATTACTGTTTGCTTTGTAATTTACAACACATTCTTACTGACGCTACAAAGCTTAACACGAGTCATTCTTGCAATTTCGACAAAATCTCATGTGTCAACCAGCTAGATAATTGTACCTAGCTGACGAGTTTAAAAAGTTGATAGGCAGAATCCTCCATCCTTGCTGTTAAGCAGGTGTAATGTAATACAGTTACAAGCTATAAATCCTAGCTCTGAGTTTTTGCTTAAACCAGCCATAACGAGAGGCGCATGACAAGACATTTGAGGTTTGGTCAAACTAACTCTAAGTAACAGTAATAGTGATGCTTGTCTAAGTAAGCACTACTAAATATGGTTGAATGAGCTGTGATTTCGTAGCTTAACGCAAAATGTGTGCGTTTAGCAAGTACTGAGAAAGAAAAAAAAGAAAAAGAAAAAAAAGTACAAGAAAAAAAAAGTACAAAACAACTTTACAGTGCATTGATAATAAAAGAAAATCATCTGTCCATTTCGAAATACTCATTTATTCGCACTAGATTGCACACAGACATATAGACAGCTCTTCAAGCTAAAAAAAAAAAAAAACATATGGGACTTACCACCACCATGAATGGAGGAATCCAGGAGGCTCCCCTAGCGTAATGTTCTTCTCCCATCGGATCTACAACAGGCAGTGAGAGGAAAGAAAGGAGAAAGAGAGTGGTTTTGAGATTGTAGATAATATGCGAAACATTTTCCTGTCAGACGTTCTGCAGACTGGTCCCTGACCCAATCCACATCCCATATATCATCCTGCTTTTTTACACCGCAGCATTACACTGTTCCTCACTCCATCCTTCTATGGCAGTGGAGCTCCAAATATTATAGGCAGAGAGGAGCAATATATCAGATGTTTCTGATAGGACATGAGTTGAAGTGAATTTGGTCTGGGCAATTTCATATTTTTTTGGACTAATACAACAGAATTATGGTCAATGCATATCACCCTCACATTGTTTCAAACCATGACTTTCTCTCTTCTGTGGAACACAAAAGAAGGTATTTTGAACAATGTTTTTTTGTCCATACAAATGAAAGTCAATGGGGTACAATGTTGTTTTGGACCCGAATGACTTTCGTTATACGGACAAAAATAGTTCTTCAAAATAATCTTTCGTGGTCTGCAGAAGTAAGAAAGTCACACAGTTCATAACAAGTAAATGATGAAAAAATACATATTTTGGTAGAACTACAGTATGCCTATAACAACATACAAAATGTATAATAACTAAAGTCAGCATTCACAATGCAAACATAATTGTGATCAATACTAACTGGCTTCCACCATGACTGATTAATTAAGACACTCTCAACTCAGAAAGTCAGAGCTCATAGAAAATCCAGAGATTCACAACTGGTAGTTACAATGTTGATGCCCTTCACATGCCCAAATACGACTACTGCTACATGACTTGAAGGCAACGTCATTACTCAGCTTTATCCTGGTCAATCAACCATTGTGGAGACCTACAGCAGACTTTAGCCTTCTAGAGCCATGACCCTAAAAATTAATCATGGCTTCTGTTTTTCCAACGCTTCATTTAGTCCTTGGGGCTCACTTTCACTCTCCATCCTTTCTGCTTGTGTGGAAATGACCAGGGCGCCTCTCATTAAGGCCATAATCTCAGTGTATTTTAGAAACGTTCCTCTTTGTAAAAGGTGAGTAGAGGGGCCTGAACTGACCATGGAAAGTGTGAGGAAAGAATTAGCCTATTATAACAATTATATATGGATGATTAAACAGGAAACTGTTGCGAGAAGAAATATATTCTAAGAGGATAGAGAGGATAGGTTTGTTCACTGCAGCTGAAAGTGGATTACCGAAGCAGGTCTGAAGGTTAAGAACACATTATCAGTCAATTTCACCTCGTCGAGCTGCCAAACGGCACGATAAACATCTGACCAACTTGTGGTGCTTTTGAGAAGTGCTGGAGAAACAGGGAAACAATGCCTCAACGCAGCAGAGATGCCGCCAAGTCAACAGGGTGGAAAAAAAACAGCCTGGGGTAACAGAGCAATGGGTGGAAATGGCTGTTCACAAATACACTGCAACTAAAATTCCTGCCGGTCGGCGTAACATAAACAGCTATCACCAGATAATTAATAATGGTAATTAATAATTTTGCACATGGTTGGTGCACACATACTGGTTCATAGATTCTGGGAGAGTTGAAATATGGGGAAAAGCAAACAACTATGTGAATATGTTGTGTGTTAGATATTTACTTACACAAAAAAAATCTAAAGTTGTCATTTAAATGTGGATGAACAAATTTCCTGAAAAATGTTACTGTGGCAGTACAGCGCAGACTCAAAACATCCTGAACAGTTCAAATGAAACAAGTGGATTCAATTTAGATTTTATAGCATTACAGAAAAGAACAAGCTTGATAGAAAACATGCTTTTGTAAGTGATGCCAAATAACCACATTAGAAAAGAAATGTACATTGCAATGCTTGACACATTGCAAAATATAAATATATATTGCTTATTGTATGCATTTACACACAGCATTTATATTATAATAACACAAGTATACATAATAATATACACTCCAACAAATATTTATATTCTAAGCTTTTATTTGTTTTTACCACAAGTGATCGGTCAGGAAATTAGCCAAATTTAAGCAAATGCACTACTTAAAAAGATATTGAATTGAATTGCTGTCTCAAAAAAAACAAAGGCAAAATGAAGGTTTTGGCAGAATATTTTGTGGGGAGCCTTTTTATCTGCAGGTATTGGTTTGGTTATCTGTGAAAAGTCATTTAATGCTTTGGATTACAGGAGAATATTGCAGAATGGCTTGCTTCCCACAAATGAAAAGTTGTTATCTAAAAGGGAATGATCAGATGTTATTTTTCAACAAGACAATGCTCCTAACCAAATTGCATAGAACGCAAAGAAGTGGCTTCAGAACAAGTCCATCAGGCTCATGTTTAGTCCGGGTTCTAACCCTAAAGTGAATATTTGGTCTCACGTTAAACTCAAACGAACTGTGAGCCTTTTTTCAATTACTTTATAAATTAAAAATACAATTTAAAATATAAAAATGTTTACGTCCGTGGGTTTTGCAAATATTTAACCAATGACAAGTATTAAAAAGTGCTTGTGACCGAATCTCTTAACTCCATTGCCGCCTCAAACTGTCAGTCAAACCTCATAGCTCCGCCCCATCTCTATCCTAAATGAAGTGCCACAAGCAGTTTGGAGTGTCCCTGCTTATTTACGGTGCAAGGGTAAATAAAGAATTGGTTCTTTGAATAAGTACAGTGATTTCTTTACTCAAGAAACACTAATAAATATATACATAAAAGGGTGATCTTTTATGCATTTGAGGTACGGAGAAGAGCATCTTGGATTTGACCTTGAGTAACAGCCAAAATAGCCTGTGTATAGCTCTTCACTATAATGGGATATTTTGGCCAAATGACAAAAAAAAAAAAACGACAACAGAAAAACAGGGAAAAAAACGAGCCGCCACATAGCTACAGCTACAATAATCTTCATAACTGATGAAAACGTAATGTGATGGACTGACTGCCTCAGATGCAGCCGTTCTAATGACGAAAAATCACGACATTCACAACTTCATTTGAGCATGATTTTGGTAAAGTGTTAATAATTTAATGACACATGCAAGTACATGATCACATATAAAGCCACAATATCAAATTTGACATCACTGTGTTAAATTGTTTTTTTGTTTTTTTTAAATGCTGTAAAAAGCTGTCTGCAAGTTGGGGAAGGTGATTCAGTCCATAGTTACTTTATCTACAGTATTTGTGCAGTATTCGTGCAATTTGTATTTGTGCAATTCTTGCTAATTTTCCTATTTTTGTGATTAAAATGGTTACAGGGTAACTAAACCCCTGGTCAGAGCTTGACTCCACCCACTGGCAAAATCCAAAAGTGCTGGAAAAGTGGGCAGAGCCCGGTGTAGGGGGGGCGTGCACCTGAGACGCATCTCTCTGTAGGGCGAAGGCGTGGTATTAGCTGGTACCCTCTGACGTCAGAGGGTACCACAACTTCCAATAGGAAAATTCAACTGCAGTAGCCACCGTTCAACCTGAAGGGCAGACCTCAGACGTTTTTAGACCATATATTGTAGAATTAAAGCACTTTAAACCCAAATGTCAAAAAATGTACTCGAAACAATGAACAGCATTTATGAAGCTCCATTCTTACTGATCATTAACTAAAAAAGTTGTTTTAGTGCTTAGTTACTCTTTAAGACAAAAGTACCCTTTAGTTACCCTTTGTCTCTGTGTGTGTGTGTGTGTGTGTGTGTGTGTGTGTGTGTGTGTGTGTGTGTGTGTGTGTGTGTGTGTGTGTGTGTGTGTGTGTGTGTGTGTGTGTGTGTGTGTGTGTGTGTGTGTAAATAGATTCTTACCTCGGAAAGGAAGGTCTGTGCTGATTTCTGGGCCCCAACATGCAACAAGTACTCGTACACGTATAAAGCTAATCTAGAAGAGAACAAGAAAAAAAACAGTCGTTATATTCATGGTATAACAGACTTCACTGAGAAGAAATGTTAAATCTAAATAAACTTATTTCATGAACAATATCAAAACAAATATAGTACATAAAGACTATTTTACATCAAGTTTTATGTTAGCAAGTTGCTAATGTACATATTTTATGAAAATCAACTACAAGTAAAGTTCCCAGTGCATATCACTCACTATTTGTGTTGCTGTCAATGTAGAGTGTCCAATAAAGGTTCCATAAAGTTTAGCATGCTGCCTTAGGGGCCATTCACGCAGACAGAACGCGTTTTGCGGTTAAAAATGTGAGACGCAGTGCAGTGGAACAAAACAAAACAAAACAGCAAGTTCTTCTAATTTGAGAGCAGCATTTTCAGAACACTTTTTCATGCATGAGACACTACAAAAAACACAAGACACAAGTGAACACATTGGTCAAACACATCCGCCTAGTGCATGTTTACATAGAAAAACAATGGAAAGGCAGCGCAGTGGATTGGAAAAACACGCTCTGTGTATACATCCCCTTAGAATGTAGCTGCTTATGTAGGCCACTCGCTAGGTTTTAGAACATAGCTCGACTTTTAGAACACAGCTAACCTAACTTGCTGTCACTCTAGTTTGGATGCTGTTTAAAATCAGTGGATACAGACATGTCTGTCCACATGTACACACAAAACACCCATCAACCACAGCGGCCACGCGGCCGCTCTCCACAGCCCGTTTACTCTGTGAAAAGAAGGAGAGATCAGCCAAAGCAAGCATGGCTGGAGTTGTCACAGTAATCAGACAGCACCATCGCGGTTCTTGTGTTTTTGTCATTTTCTGTATCCATTATGTCTGTTGTTTAGCCGCTTGGGCTAGCAATTACCCAGCTCCCAATGTACCGCAGGGCTGAAACATACCATCCCTCTTGCTCCTATCCTTTCCTTTTCTCTTCCATCAGCCATGAGAGAAAAGAGAAAATAGCTCTGCAAAGCTCTCCTGGCAAAATTACATCGAGAGACGGGCACAATTTGGTAGAAACACGGTTTTCATCTGGATGCGGCACATTTGGGTCAAAAACACTTATTTCTACCATGGGTAAGGTGATGATGGCATACACAACAGAGTGGCTATTCCATGTGGACGTGTTCATGTCCAAATCTGACTTTTCAAAACAGAGATAACATATTTGCTTATTTTAAGTAAAATTAAGCACTGCTTAAACAGAAAAGATAACTTAAAGGTATAGTTCACCCAAAAAATAAAGATTCTGCCATCATTTACTCACACTCATGTTCCATTTTTAATACAATGAAAATCAATGGGGTCCACTGTGTTTTGGACCCCATTGGCTTTCATTGTATGAATAAGAGCTGAAACATTCCTAAAAATATCTTCTTTCATGTTCAACAGAAGAAAAAGCCATACTGGTTTGTGAATGATTAACATGATGACAGAATTAAAAAATTTACTAAACCATTTTTCAACCTTTTCCACTTATAGATACAGTGAGACTAAGAAAAGGGAAATGGGAAACAGAAAACGTTGAATTTGAATTTGTCTCAAACACATGAACACCACGGCTCAATGTTTTGGAGCATGTATGCTAACCGTTAAACCAATATTTAAGAAAGTAGCAGTCTTGTTATAAACTTTTAAAAAACTATTTAAAAAATGTAATTAAAATATCACATGGAAAACCTAAACTAAATGAAAATTAGAAACATTACCTTGGCAACTAAAGTAAGTTTAAGTTGAAACAAAAAAAAAGACTAACTGGGAATTAATTAAAACTAAAACTTATAATTTTACATTATAAAATTACTAAAATGAAACGGCTGAAAATGAATAATACAAAAATAAAAACAAACAATAAATGTTAATAAAAACTATAATAGTATATACATAATACAAAAATAACACTGATCTGATGGAGCATTATCTCTAACTAACACACATACTCCAACACAGTCGGCAGAAGCGTGTATTTGTGTGGGAGCAGGAAGCTTTCCCAGGCATCAGCGAGGAGGTGAATGAGTCAGTGGAAGGAGGCATCCAGGGTGGCAGGCTCATAAATAGCTGAGGAGAGCTCCCTCTGATCAGCCAGTCAATGACTGTGATAAAGTTGGATATGAAAGACAGGGAGGAGATCCAGCGCTCCATTACAGCACAAACACTGGCGCACTGGCGCAGGAGCGTGACCAGAATGACAATGCCTCCTACCCAGAGATAGTGGTAGGGGGGAAGTCAACGACGACCATAAAACTGTGGATGAGAGCGGGAGGTTCAAACAAAGTCCATCTAAAGGTTCTATTGCCACAAAGGATCTACTACGTAATAAGAAAGTCAGCTATATATATCTACATGTAAGGTTTTAAAAGTAAGCAACACTTTTCAGTTCATGTGACAGGCAAAACAAACTGAAGTAGGTGTGGGAGATATGGCAAAAAAATCATATCACAGTTTTTCATATCACATCTTATCAAGATTCTTTTTCATGTTGCTTTTGAAGACTATTTTGCAAGATACTGAGCATTAGAGACTAACTAAATTCCCTTAAAAAAATACAGCTCTTTGAAGAAAGACTGTAGTCTCGTGATACACTACAGTACACATTCTATCAGTAGAAGTTCTGGTGCCCCGTCCCAACATACTGTACAACGCCATGTACTGCATACAAATCATATTTGGCAATGCTAGGTTTACGCTCACGTGACATTGCAGTACTTTGCCATCAAGAAAGTTTATTATTTGCATGCGTTTTAAAGCCTTGCCAGGTAAAGTTTTTAATTTTCACGCTGTTCTGACATAAGCTTTCTGAGCACGTTCACCCGAAGTACACGCACTAGTGTACTTTAGTAAAGGCTGTCACACAGCGCGTGAGTACTGAACAATGTTTTCTTTCACATTTTATTGTGTTTAAACCGTCAAATAGACACAAGGTTTACATAAACACGTAGTTTATGTTGACAGTTCAGATGCGTCAGTAGTATGTTGGATCCGTGCATTCGGTCTTAAAGTGACATCATCCTAATATTCCTGTCAAAATACAAAGACGCACTCACTGCTCTTGACTAAATAACTTCAGTAGCTTGAGTGTAGGGCTGGACAATAATTCAATATCAATATATATCGCGATATTTTTTTTCGATAACGGTGATATGATTTTTAAACACATTTTCGATATACAGCATTTGTCACTGACTGACGTTAGGCGCGCAGCCGTCAGAAAGAGCAGAACACAATTGGCTACTTTCTTGATGACGTTCACCACAGACTCAGCAGCCAGTGCTCAGCACTAGTAGGCTGATCTCCAAAGCGACAAGTTTCAGCTACAGAATGAGCGCCCCTGACCGCAATACAAATGTGACTTAACGGGCTTCCACAAGTGAGGAGAAAGCAGACGAAATAGTTGATAAGAGAGGAAAGACTAATTCAGTGGTATAAATTCAGTGGTGTTCCAGTAGTATGTTCCTGCACAACCGCAGTTTCAGGACCCTAGTTTTCTGTTACAGTGCCACCTATCGAACTGGATCAGCAAAAACACTCATCATTTAACCCCTTTCGTGGCAAAGATCACAGACGGCCCCAGATTATTGTTCAACATTTATTATTTGTTTAAACATCACACTCTTATTTGATCTGGACAAACTGAGCATCATTAGAAATATTTAAAACTCCAGCTTCGATAGTTGACCACTGTTTATGATAAAACTGGTTTGCAGTGACATTAATTTCTTAATTTATGACACTAGTGCAAAATTATTATTCTGTAACGTTCGTTATTTTGAATAGAAATCATCACTTATATATGCGATTATGCGATCTGAAGCTCAAACAGGGAACACAGTGAGATATGCCTATGGATCTATCTCTCGTCTTCCTGATTTGCGTCAGTTCTCTGCGCTCTCTTATTTGTTATAGAGCTGTCAATCATCTCACGTGGTTGAACGTGACAATAACCCTGCACTTCTGCATGACGCGCTGTTGTGTACACTTCCTCATTCTGACCTCCGTGATAACAAAGCTAAGACACATCTCTTCACCTGAAACAAGAAGCTAATAAATGCACGATTTCGAGTATATGTGGTTTGTGTGTGATTTTCGATATTTTCATATGAATAAAGAATGTTTACAGTATTGCTAAGCAAGCTGTAGCCATTAGCTGCATATAAAATGCTATATAACATATTTCAACATCTTTTTTTTTTTACTTAAAACCATTTTAAACCGCGACCGGAACATGATACAAATACTCGGTAGTGGTTTAAAGTGAGCTTTAAGTAAAAGTGTAATATTAATATTTTAAATTGTGTCATGTAGCGTGATGCTACTTGCTCTAATCCACCTGCTGTAGGAGCTTTTCTATTCCATAATCTTCTTTGTGAATAAATATATATATATATATATATATATATATATATATATATATATATATATTATTTTTTTCTATCAAGACTTATAGTTAAGTAATACCCACCGGAATACCCTTCTCGGTGTTTCGGCTGAGATCTCAAAACTTCAGGTTCAGGCGCGCTGCAAAATGAGACGGAGAGTGGTGCCTACTAGCAGCGGGAACACATCAAACCTGTTCCACCCGATAGAAGCACCACAAACAACACTTTAACCGGCACCAACAAACGAGACTTTTTTTGCGTTAATTTGGAGAATGTGGGGATCAGTGGCGCCACCAGGGGGTGGCCAGGGGTGGCCGTGGCCACCCCTGGCCGACTCCTGGCCACCCCACTGGCCACCCCAATGGCCAGTATAAATTTTAGTAGCATCAGTTATGCATTTCATAAATAATTCAAAAATATTCTTTAGTAAAAGAAGACGGGAAATTATGTGTCGTGCCGTGCTTTTTAAGTGCCAAATGGTTACAGTATACTGTTACAGCAGCTTTTTGATGTGTCTTTGCCAAGTTTTGACAAGCAGGGATGCAAACAGCGCGCTTTTCGGCGCCTCCCGCTTTTTTCACAAGTCATCTGAAGTCATTCAATAGCTTAATGTGAGGGACAGAAGTCTATTTACATCATTAAAGTATACGGAAACTCGTTTTCCCTCCTCTGCGGCTGTCAATCATTCTCCATTCATATTCAAACAGCGCGCGCGCCTCTTGGATGCACGGTAAAACTCTCTCCAATATGATATATTCACATTATAATGCATGATCTGTAGATAAAAGGCTGTAGATTTGCATAAAATGACTTTATTTTGTTGGAGTTTGTTGCTGTTTTGAAACGACTCACTACCGTGTGCTTGCTAGATCACACACATCACAAGCACTATGAATCGGCATCAAACGCACAATAACTGGAATTTAAAACTGTGAAACAAAGGAACAAATCGCACTAGGATTTGTGCGCTCGACATTTCTTCGCTTTGTGACGTGAACTTTTAAATGCGCACTTATGTAGCGCAGCGCTGCACACTGTGACTCTTTGAGCACATCATTCTGCACCCGCGAATCCCGCGATGCGCATACACGCTGTGTGCGCTCTGTTTTTCATGTTATCATGGGTTTGCGCAGTGAAATATTAATGAAGCCAATATATTTTGTTATACCTAGCCTGCTCAATACATGTAAAATAAGCATAATTTAATTGTATATTATTTCTTTGTAGTGTAGGCTATATATGCACTTCTGAATTCTTGACATTAATATATAAATATACAATTGTGAAATGTATGATTGCCTGATTGAATTTTATAAGAGAACTAATAGTAATTTGTTTTTATTAACATATTTAGATTTTATAAAATTACTGTGCAGATTTTTTCAAGAATTACTTTTTGCTGCTGATTTATACACTCATTAAGTTTATTAAAAATTCATAATACATTTATGTAATATTTAAAGGTGTTAACTGTAATCTTACATTGCAAAATAATAACTTAAAAAGGATTAAATTCATCACAATTATGTAATCTGGAAATTTGCCGCGGGCGAGGGCCCTTATATAAATCATATCTATATAATCTATATCATTATATATAATATAATATATATTAGTAGGGCCCTACTAATATCATTAGTAACATTAAATATAACACAATAAACCAAAGTATATCAGTAGGAGTTTCCTTAAGTCTTTCTGATAGTTTTCTACAGGCCGGTTTACTACAACAGTAGAATAAAATTCTGAAATTATGGTTTATAGTTTTGGTGTGCCACCCCAAGATTTTAAGTGGCCCCATCTGGCCACCCCTATGAAAAATTTCTGGAGCCGCCACTGGTGGGGATGCTGAGTGACCTCAGAATGACCAATACATATGATTTTAATATCCAAGAAACCGAAACTTCACGCAGTGATTGACAGGGCAGGAGGGGTGGACGTGATCGGCTCGGAATGTATTTTCAATTTGCACATTGAATTTTGCTACATTCATTGCGGGACATTTAATAAAAATGCAATCGCAAGAGTCTAACTGTGAGTGTAAATGCAATTAAGATAACATTTAACAAAAATAACATTTAAATGATCATTTTGCTATAGTTTTTGCTTGAAAATAAATGTTAAGCTACTATGCCAGCCGCAGCTGGAACCAGCTTCCAGAAGAGATCAGATGTGCTCCTACAGTAGTCACATTCAAATCCAGACTCAAAACACATCTGTTTAACTGTGCATTTACTGAATGAGCACTGTGCAACTGTTCGTCCGACTGTTTGTACTGTATTTTATTTTATGTTTTAATTATTCTGATTTCATTTGATTATTTCTGTATTTTATCTTTTATTCTAAACTGTTTTAATTATTCTGATTTCTTTTGATTATTTTAATTTCTTCTATGTAAAGCACTTTGAATTACCATTGTGTATGAAATGTGCTATATAAATAAACTTGCCTTGCCTTGCCTTGCCTAAACATATCTAATCATATCTGTAATACATTTTAATTTTGCAACTTATAAAGCGTTAAAATATGTATTCAATTTACATATTAAAATTAGTTTATGAAATGGCAAATGTAAATTAGATTATTGAATTTTAATTTTGCACCAAACGTTGCATAAATGTAATGACAAATGTAAATTTAAAAACAGAAATGCATTGCCATTTTACATATTGCATTGTCATTTTGCATATTACATTTCAAATTGAATATTGCTACCCAAATGCTTTCATAGTCTTGTAGCAGGTATTGAGAAGAGAATATTATTGTTATGATGGGTTATTTCATTGGTTCATGTAGCTTGTTATGGTGCAGTACCAAAAGACTCCAGCAAGTTTCATAGACTTGGCCAATTCATTTTTCAAAAGATTGTCGGTACAGACATCTGTTGTGGGCGTTCTTGGCAGTTTGTCTGAGGCTTTTATATTGTTCATATCGATATCGGAATTATATCGTATCGACCGAAATTAAGAAATATATCGTGATATAAAATTTGGCCATATCATCCAGCCCTACTTCAGTGTTAATCAGTTTAATTCACAGAGTGAAGTTTTATTTTTGCATTTGTTGACTCAATTTCTTACTTGAATGCTACAGTAAATACACCAACTGTATGGCTTAAAAAATGTATGCACTGTGTCTGTGTATTTCATTTGTATCTTATATTGTATTTTTCCTAATATTTGTCATTTGCATCTTTGTTCTTATGTTTAATAACAAAGATAAAATAATAATATTTTGGCATTACCAGTTGGGCTAAATTTTCTTTTTTGTTTTGTTACCTAGTAAGGTTAAAAATAGGTAAATTAGTTTGACTGTACTGTTTAGTGACTAGTAAAATAGTCAAACCAACATGAAAAAGAATCGTGATAAGATCATGGATCGTGACCCTCGTGATATGATGGGGGGGGGGGGGGTATTCGAAAAAAATTGTGGCATAATTATTTATTTAGCTATATTCATTGAAATCCATTTCATTGTATATTCATTGAAATGAATATACATTTCAATGCCTTGTCTTAAATTGAACAGCACCCATGAGACTCATTGAAGCTCCGCTAAAGATCTTAGTCAGGAAAAATGCCATATTTAATTTTACCTGAATGAAAACAAGGCTGTTAAGGGCAGGCCGTTTTAGATGTACAGTCTAGCTATACAATAGCGTCACATAACTACGGATATATTTGCAATGTAAACAAAGTACGCAACAGTGTGTTCAATTAAACATACAGCACATCGGTCCCTCATAGACATTTGTATATAATTAAACATGGCATCTACTCTAAAGACCTTTGCTTTATGTACTAGTGATGCACCAATCATTTTTCATGTCCGATTTCGTTTTTTGTTTTTCTTTTACAAGCAAATTGGCCAGTTCTGATAAGGGTTGCCAATTTTTTTTTCTTTAAGCAAATGTATTTGTTGTTTATTTGCTCTATAACAGGCAAACTGGATAAAATGATTCTGCATAAGACACCTGCACAAAACAAAAACAGCAGACGGACTGAATGAAAATGCAAATTCACTCTCTGACAGTAGGTGGTGCTTATGGAAAAGCAGCAGTTTCTTTGTTTGGGTACCGCTGCTGTACACAAAGCAGCGCGTATAAACACTGCTTTATACAGAAGTAAGAGGAAAAGAAAATCCCATCAAAACTTTTCTGAAGATAGTCAGTTACCTTCATTATATTCGTATAAACCTTCACCCCCAACTCATTGTTTTTATTTTTTCTTCCAATAAATTCGAGAGTCGCAAACAGTGAGCTAGCTGTGCCTGCACAATATTTGCTCTGCTGGCACATCTGTGTTCCCTTCTTTGTGTCCATCTTCGATGTGTCCCGTCTCTGGCCTGTGTTAACATACAGACTTTGTAAAATGTTCATACAAATGACATTTTGGGAAATTATTGAAAGTCCAAAATAGAGATCAGTCAAAATAAGACTATAATCCATTTGTGTGTGTTAGGAGCAAAAAGCATTCGGTTCCGATTTATGGACGTTCGACCAGTTCATCTCTACAACGTAACCTCTGTAAGAATAAACAAAAACATGTCAGATATAATTCTACCATGGCATTTCCTCTGTAGAAGTGCATTAAATCAAAATTAACACATAATGTGACTCAAATGAACCTAAAGTGCAAGAAAACACATAGACCTCTGAAAATAGATATGCGTCAAATCCAGATATTTATTGGCTATGAAATAAACGGCAAGAGTCTCAAAATTTAGGGCAAAACACTGGAATTATTTTGTTTTCTGGAGTAAGTAAAAACCACCATTACATGTCTCTGACTGACTTACTGCAATGAGCAATTTAGTCAAGACAACTGTTCCACTTTGAAATGTGTTACTCACTTTGCTCACTACCTCTCTAACCATAAGCAAGAGTTTAGGAAAGCCAAAGGGGTTCGACCTCTGGGCTTGAAGAAAACATTTAGCAGCTGCCATCTGCTGAAGTATAAGGGAGCGCGAGATGATCTGGATTAAACTGTGGAATCCCAGGAGTGGGCTGATAAAAATTTCATGGAAGAGAGGCCCATGTGATCTGGTTGAAGGAGGGTACTGTGAGCTTTGGTACAGGGTACCAGCACCTGGCCCTGATGCATTATTGAACACCATTCATTCAATTGCTCCTTCAAGGAGAGTTGTCAGGAACATTGAGTGCAAGAGCCAAGAACAGGACCTCTGGATTCCGAAGGACCGAGCAATTTAAGACATCACAGAGGGATGGGAACAGGGAATTACAGCTGATGGGACGCATTCCTGAGGAGCGGGCAAGAAGAAGCGTCTGGCCTTGCTGAGAGAGCAGACACTGCAAGCAATGCTGGGATGCAGCCAAAATAAATTAGATCAAGTTCATTAGATAAGTTAATCACAGCAATTTCCGCCCGCCAACAAGTACATTCTTACCAACAACCTTAATACAGATCTATGTTTTATATTGATACAAAAGTCGTATTTCAAAATTAGAATACATTTTTTGTAGATTATGCTTAAGTTAATTATCAAAATCAAGAAAACCTTTATAATACAACAAGAAAAGGCAGATTTTTACATTTTCAAGAAATGCAAATGATGCATGCACCAGCAAAACACGTTCCCACAATGCAAGTTGTTGTGAATGGTTTTCAGGACGTTGCAATGCAGTTGTTAGGGTGTTATGAGTGTTTTTAACACGTTGCAATCAAGCGGCAACATTCTAATCTGAAAAATGAAGCCTACCCGGAAGTGCGAAAAATTGCGATACATCGAAAATCCGCTAGGGGCAGGTCCCAAAAGGGAGCAAATGTCCATAGACCCCCATGATAAAATGTCCGTTTTCACAGCATAAATTCATGTTTTTATAGGTTGATCCCATGGACTTTTATTGTATTTTTCAATAGGTTCCGAGTGCCTGACAACTGTGAGGGGGGAGAATTTTTTTCTAACTCGTTAGTTTAGATCGTATTTAGATATAAAATGTATGACAAATAAGGGCGTGGTTAACTTTGATTGACAGCGTGATTGACAGCTGATAACGGGCTGTGCCGATAGGAATTCCTGAAATTTGACGTCTCTGCCATGATCTGACACAACACATCATACCACCTCTGTATCCTTTCTGAAAAGATTTTCCAAGATGGCGCCCATACCCCCCATAAACGGCCTCAAAACCGTTCTTCAGAAGTCTATGGGTTACTTCACAGACGCTTTGTCCATATTTTTTACAGTCTATGGTTGCAATGCGGTTTCTAAGACGTTCTGAAGGATTTTGGCATGTTGCAATGTGGATGCAAAGATGATGTTTTTTCAACAAAAAAAGTATGCATCTATGCTGTTGCCCGGATGTTATGGGTTGTTGTCTGGGCCTTTTTTTGTAGTTAAGTTAAAAGGATGCTTCATCCAAAAATGACAATTCTTTCATCATTGTGTTTATATCTTTCTTTTTTTCTTTTGCAGAATGCAGAATGAATTTCACATTATTCATTTTCATTGTATGGAGATCAAAAATGATCTATGAATTATTTATAAAATAAAACACTTTATAAAATGTTTTAAAAAATTAATAAAACATCTTTTTTGTTTTAGGGAACAAAGTAATGCAGGTTTGTGGTAGGGTTGTGCCGATGGACGATATCGTCGTCCATTGTGATGGCTGACCGACATCACGATGGTGAGCCACTATCGTGATGCCACGCCCCCCACCCTGTCAGACCGGCCCAGTCTCACGACAGTTCGTGTTCGTCTGTACACAAGTGGTTGGGGACCTGGCTCGCGAGCCACACCTGGTCTCTCACCCTTTACCAACAAACGATAAAAAAAATTAAGACGTGCTTGTTCAGTGCTGTTCGCGAGAGTCACGAGTCACCACAGCAATCAACTAACCGCCTACGTTTCTGTGGTAACCTAACAGTTACAGCTCCTGCACTCTGCACTGGGATTCAAGCAGCTGCTGCTTATTTAAGGTGATGGCGAAAATAATTTTAGAACAGCAGCGAAAATGTAAAAGTAGGCTATATAAACTTTAAAGGATAATTCCGGTATTTAACAGTTTGAGTCTATTTTGTAGTTTGTTTTGAATGAACTAGAGTGGTGGACTTAGAAATTTTGACAATGGGTCCTGTCTCGACTTTTTGACTATTTTAGGATCGCCTCTGACCGCTTCAGAGTGGATGTCTATGGGCATGCTCAAACATGTCCTTAAAACAACCCTTAACGTTCATTTACAAAACTGTGCAACTCACCGAGTGGTTAGTGGTGTTCGTTGATGTTCCAAAACAAGTAGCGTAGCGAAATACAGTTTCTGTCGTGTTTTATTTGCCATTTTTTAAAATCACATTGATGTCTGCTGAAGGACTCAGTGCTCGTTGATATTACTGCGCTACCGGAAACGGAAAGGGGTCTGTTTACATTTGATTGTAGTCTTTTCGCTCGGTTCTCCGTCTCTCAGAAGGCTAGCGTGAGCAGAGCAACTGTGCTCCCGGAGTAGCGAAATAAACAAACAAAAAATCCTTACATCTAAAATGGATTATTCGACTGTGACTTTTTTTACGGTGCCTAGACACCGTCCAGCGTCCTTGTTGTCGCCATCAAGTGGTCGGGAGTGTGCTTACGCTTCAGATTCAAATATCGAGCGGAAGTTTATACGCGGTTGTGAGGTATCTGAAAAATAGTTCCACTATAGCAAATAACACGGATTGAAAGCATACATTGCGCCGATATATTTGTTTTTAATTATCAACGAACACCACTAACCACTCGGTGAGTTGCACAGTTTTGAAAACGAACGTTAAGGGTTGTTTTAAGGACATGTTTGAGCCTGCCCATAGACATCCACTCTGAAGCGGTCAGAGGGGATCCTAAAATAGTCAAAAAGTCGAGACAGGACCCATCGTCAACATTTCTAAGTCCACCACTCTAGTTCATCCAAAACAAACTACAAAATAGACTCAAAGTGTTAAATACCGGAATTATCCTTTAATATATCCTTTTATTGAAACGGGTGCTTTGCTGTTCAAAGAGACATTTCGAAACATTTCACCCGCTGGCCGCAGGTACTTTGACTTTTGCCGCAGAGACCTTTAATTTATGTATAAATGTGTTGTATTGTTGATAATCCGCGCAGATTTCAGTTGATTCCGTTTAAAGTTATTAATAATAAAACATGAATGAATGAGAAAGAAAAGAGCAGGATGTGCTTTATATTGAAAAGAAATATTAAAAGCGCGATAAGTCGCAAAAGAGAACTGAATTTTACTGATAGGATGCTGTGCGCACGCTCCGAGCGCAACACGCGAGCATAGTAGGCTATGATGGACGATATCATCGTCCATCGCAATGTTTTGCTGGAAACATCGCCAACTGCCAATTTAGGAGACATCGCCCAACCCTAGTTTGTGGATGAATAAATGATAACAGTTTTATTGTTGGTTGACCTATGCCTTGATGTGCATGGGATTTTTTTCATTGTTACATGAGATCAACCAGGTGAAAATATAAATATTATTTATAAATACTAGGACGTTTTCACACCTGACTCATTTGGAGTATTTATTTCGGAACCTGGTCCGTTTTCTCCCTTAGTTTAGTCATCACACCAATAGCAATCCAGACCAAAACAATCGCCTGAATGAGGTGGTCTCGGCCCAATTGAAAACAAACTCTGGAGCGGTTCGGTTGAGGTGAGAAAGAAATCCGACCCAATGGACCAACGAACCAAGTGGTATCATAATTCATAATGGGAAATGGGTTATATAAAAAGCAGCGCGTCTGATTCTGTGAGTGAGCACATTAGTTACCGCAGTTGAAAACCAAATAGCGTGTCCTAATCTTAAAATGTTGTGTATTGCTCTTCTTCGTGCATTGCAAGAATGCTGTCCCGAAGAAGCCTTGATTCCGAAGAAGCTCGAACTGCATTATAAATTAGGCCTAATATATGATTTTTTTTTTGTATTATAGCCTAATTTTTGTCATTTTTATTTTTACCAGTTTAGAACTTTTCATGTTTCTTGCCTTTTTAAAATGATTCATGGAGCGAACTTGTCAGTCCATCTTAAGGAAACTCTGACCAATAAGAGGAAAGTTTTACTCACATGTGACTTGCATAAACACATTTTGGGACGTTTTGAAATGTTCCCTTGTGAAAGCGAACTGAACAAAGAAGAAAATACTACATTGTAACAAAAAAGTCCCTGTTTCAGAACAAAGCAAATGATCTACAGATCTGAAAACTCCCTACATCACTTTGAAATGAAAAAGTCCACCTTTGCTCAACGAGGCACATCATTTGACGTTTGAACTGGTTTAAGAAAAGTTAGGCCTATGTGCTGAAGTTTATGAGTAATCTTCATTTGAAATGTATAAGCAATAGTAGTAATAGTAATACTTGCCTTAGCTGGTAGGTACTGCTAAAAAAGAAATATATTCTATTTTATACTTACACACCGTTCAAACATATGGCTTCACATGCCAGGCTCTCACATATTCAAATGGCTGAGAGCAGGTGTTAATGTATGCAAACCTGATCAGCAAAATCTAAATGGTACACTCTCTCCAGAGGAGCACAGGACATATAAAGAAGCATATTATGGCGATGGGGTGGTAGAGACCTTGTCACTGGCTGGGGCCTCAGGAGCCTGCGACATGCCGTCTTAAAGCTCAGCCTCCCTGTTCAAAAGCCCGAAAAGAGGTCTGCTAGAGGGAATGCCCAGGGGGACAACCCGTGAGTCTCTCAGCCCCTTCCCCTTTTGTTCTCCCTCTGGGAGAAAGTCTTGCCAAACGGAGGTGTTCAGAAGAGCTAACTCCAGTGATGTTGGAGTAGTTCAGTATAGGTGGGTTTGTTTTGAGCCGAGTGAGGTAAAAAGAGCTGATGTTACGGTACTGCTGGAACATAAGGTCTTTCTGTAAAATAGCCTCACGCATGACTCCCTGTAGCGCTGTGTGGAGTCTCGAGCGCACTGGGAAGTGGGAACATTAAACACAGGTCAGACTGCTTGGCCTAAAATATAATGCAGGTGCGAAATAGTAATATCATAGTCCTTTTCCCCCTTCCTTAAGACAAGGAAAAAGGGCAATTAAAGAATAGTTCACCCAAAAATGAAAATTACCCCATGATTTACTCACCCTCAAGCCATCCTAGGCGTATTCTTCTTTCAGACGAATCGATTAAATAAAAATAAAAAATTGCCTCTTTCAAGCTTTATAGTGGTAGTGAATGGACGATATGATTTCGTCCAAGGCCAAAAAAAGTGCCCCCATCCTTCATAAAAGTACTTCACATGGCTCTGTACTATGAAATACTCGGAAGGCTTGAGGGTGAGTAAATCATGGGGTACATTTTAGGGTGAACTATCCCTTTAAGTTGTCTCAAATCAAATAGGAGCATGTTGGATGTCAGTAACATCAAGCGCCATGTGTTTTGACTCTTGTGATCAGACATCATGAAAACTGAGTTTGACTGTGTTATTATTCTTTTGAATTTTCTATTCATCAAAATTATCCTGAAATAAATTAATCATGTTTCCACAAAAACATTAAGCACCAAGCAGCACAACTGATTCCAACATTGATAATAATAAGAAATGTTTCCCATGAGCACAAAATCAACATATTAGAATAATTTCTGAAGGATGGTATCATGATCATGACTGAAGACTGGAGTAATGATGCTGAAAATTCAACTTTGTCATCACATGACACAGTTTGTATCAACTAGCTAAATGTTGAGAACAAGAGACTTTTAAAAAACATTCAAACATTCTTACTGACCCAAAATGATTTTCTAATGAAAACTGAAATATTTACCACCCGCCTGCAACAAAAAAAACAACATAAAAATGCTACTCGGTAGCAGTAACACTGGACAGCATTTAACACAGTTCAGCATTTTTAAATGATACTAATACTAGTGCATTCACTTTGGCAGCCCTAAAAAAATAAATAAAACTAATATAAAAACGGAATAACCTGAAAACAGAAAAGTCTAACATTAGAATTAAAAAAAAAGAAATCTAAACCACCATGGACTAGTTTCGTGGTACAATTATTTTGGAGCTTGACAGACTATTCATTATGCAACTGTATGGAAAACAGGTCTTGGAAATGATTTAAAATGTCTCATTGTGCATTCCACATACAAAATTACCAGCATAACAGTTTTGAATGACATGAGGAAAAATAAATAACTTTTAAGGTAAAAGTAACGTACATTTAAATGGGTTCGATCAGGGAAGTGACATTTTTCATTAGACATGAACCAAGGTGAGGACAAATCAGCTTAAGACAGCTCCAAAAGAAAATCTCTAAATGTATTGCCAGAGATGAACGGGTCCCCACGTTCTGCTCTCATCACAACAGAGCCCACACGGAGTCCTCACATCAAAGAAATCTGCCAAATGTATGCCTTGAGCACACCTGACATCTCGCCTGAGGCTCTCTGATAAAACCGTCTTTAAACATGAATGAATCACACATAACCGTCCTACAAAGGCACTGTTAGAAAATCATGTTTTCAACCCTCCTATCAATTATTCACTCAGCACAGACGTGCGAGACAAGAGAAAGGGGTGAAAATGACAAGTTCCTAAAAAGTTTTCTGACGAAAAACCAAAGCACAGCATTCTTGCATCAAAACTGCCAAACTGAGAACCCATCTGCTCCTTTGGCCAGAGAAGGTGCACTTTCGATGGATCCATTCTATAGTGTTTTAATGCTCTGCCAAAAGTTGTAATTTAAACTTTTTTACTAAGTAAAGAAACTCTCGACCACTGAGAATACAAACTGCACAATAAATATGAGTTTAGCAGGAATTACGTTTGCTAAGGTGAATCATTCATTCAAGCCATTTCTAGACGTGCAAAAGGCATTAACATCCAAGATACCACTTAACTAAAACAAAGCATCTCATAATTTTGAGCGTTCACCATTATTGCAACCTGAATAAGAGGTTTAAACAGAACAACTGAAGCTGATCACAGGTGCAGACCCAAGCAGCTAGTCAAAAATTACAAACTAGAGAACAACATATACTAGCCATATGGACACTTATCAGCCATCACTGAATTATGATGCTGAACTAAAAGCAACTTTTGGACAACCTTACAAACCAGTAAAGGATTGACTGCCACATGATTGTTCTGCATTAGATATAGCCGAGATATAAGACTGTAATCTTTAAATGAGGTTCCCGCAGTTTTTAAATTTACACTGACTTTTCCACGACCTCTTAAGCCATAATTACCAGATTAGGGTTTTTAAAAGTCATTTCATAGAGAGAGTGGTTTTAAATGCATAATCTATTTACTCCACAAAGACCAATATCTAGCGGATTAAACATTGCAGAACTTTGAAAAACAATAAACATCCATAAAGAAATATCTGACTTTGTGTGGAAGTCATACTTTTAAAGTCTCCTAAGATTTTCAAGTTTTAAATGATTGTGGCGAACCATGTTTAAACTACATTGTACATATAATAAGATATACAAAAAATCATTACTTGGATGTCTTTGTACACAATGAAGGCCCTAGCTTATATATTTAAGACAACAAACAAAGTCGCCAGCACACAATCAATTTAAGAAAACAGACAATGTATGACAACTTAAAGTGGAGGTATGATCATCAATGAATAACACAGTAATGAGTACCTCTGTGTGTTTTGAACTAATTAAAAACTATGTCACAAACATGCTCATCAAATCAAACTATTTCATTACACTAGTTTGTACAGCTGCTCGTTCACTGTCTTGGTCTGTGGGATTTCTGTATGTCTCGTGCACAAGAAGCATCAGAGCATCTACATCATGCATTCATTTAATCGAAACCTCCACAAACTCTGCATCTGCATGGTACACATCTTCCAATAAAATCTACTACCTGAATGCATTACAAAGTAACGTTAAAGCGAGTGCGAGCAGCACGCATAAACAAAAACATATCAAAACAGCTAAACGAACACTGAATATCCTGCAAATAAACTACTTTGTAAAGTGTCGCTGGTAACGTTAGCCGTCCTCGTGCAATACAGCGCAGACATCAGAGAACGTGCAGGTTTTTACTCTATAACGTTATGTGACAACGCACAAATTCACTTACTTCTCTCTGGCTTGACTATCGGATGGAACGACAGCTCCTTTCCCTTTGGCGTACATGGTGGACTCTGTTTGAAGACTTTTAACCTACTCAACACCTGTCAAAGGAAGCGGCCAGGAAAACGGTCTATCTCCATAGCTACCCGCTTAGTGTTTTCCTCCCTTTTCGTACATCTCCAGCATTGGCCACAAATCAGGCACAGTTTCTACTGGGGGAACTTGAAACAGTCTACTGGTGGATTTTTTTTTTCAATCGCTGTTCCAGGATTATGCTCACCCTCCCCTGCTGTGGAGAAAAGGAGGGGCTTCTTAAAGGGGAAGGCACGCTGTATTCGTCGGATTGTTGTACTCTCCAGACCTGTGTAAATCAAGTTACAAACTTAACTGAAAACTAAAATATGTAACAAGCAGAGCACTATTACTAGATAATACAATTTGCATTCTCAATAAAATTAGAAACAATTGTAAAAATGTTTCAGCAAAAAATATGTTTATTTGACAAAAGAAGAGGCCAGACCAAGGGTACTGAGTCCCATCTCATGTTTGGCTTTAAATCAATGTGACTTTGGCTGCATCCGAAATCGTATACCTCCCTAGGCTACTATATATTAGGCGAAAAACAGTATGTGACACAAGTGTGTCTGAATTCACAGTATTCATAAAAGAGTGGGTAAAAAGTACCCGGATGACCTACTACTTCCGGCAAGATTCTGAAGTGTGCATAGACACTTTACTATCCCATGAGGCCATGGGAGAGTATTTATGAATGGAAGTGAAGCGATGCAACTGACCCTGCCTGGTAGGTCACATGATTATGACAACATGGCGAATGTAGTACGTTCGGATTATATTCATACTACATTCATACTATATAGAACATACTTTTTTAGAAGTCATTAAGTAATTACATATTCAAAATATATACCTACTCAAGAGAGTATGCGATTTTAGATGCAGCCTGTGATTTGTTTTTCCAGGGTCTTTATTTTTTAATGTTCAATCATGGTAAGCAAGGTCATAATATATTTCTTTTATTTTTTTTGTTTCTCTAAAATTAATTTTCTTAATTTTAAAGACCCGAAAATATCAAATTTCCCAGACAGCAACATGGTGTCGGACCAGATCCGGCCCACATCTGGGCCGTGTGGAATCCACGTGCACTAGATGTACTAGTGCGCCGGATCCAGGCCGACACTATGTTGCTGCCTGGGTTAGAGTATAGCTGTGTAATTTAGAGAGTAGCTTTTAGTCCCGAAATACACATTTAAAATAAAATATGAAATAAAATATGTTTGGCAGAAATACACATTTAAAATTGTATTATTTATTTATTTATTCCAGGAAAAATCAACCAAAATATGTATTATTCATCTTGCACTATAACGATTTCTGGAATTAAAAAATAAAAAATGTCTAGAAAGTAGCAAATCATGGTTCATGATGCAACTAAAGCCTATTGGTCCTTAAAAAGGGGGGGCACACACCCTTTAAAGTCTGCATGGAATGAATATCTAGTTGTGAATGCATTTTATATATCTTATTTTTAATGATTCATCCATGTATCATCCATGTTTCTTCTTTTTTCTTTTCTTTTTTTTTTGACCTCGTAATGTTTAATCAAGACATCATAACTTGATCTTCCGGTGAAAATGACAGACTTCTATTTGGTGTCGTAAGCTGGACTTCTGTATTCATTTCAATAGTTCACCTGACGTAGGACTCCTCTTCTCCTATATTGAAATCCTGTTTCAATAGGAAATACAGTAAAAATGCTCTCATCAAGCGAATGGCGAATATTAACCAATGATATGATATGTTGATATACATAGCTACAATATGTATATCAATCTAATTATGACAATTATAACACTGAGAGTGAGTACAAGACAAAATATGCTGCAGATTTTGTCAGCATGAACACTAAACGAAAAAAATTATTAAATGAATCAATAAAGTAAAAATGAATCAATTAAATTAAGCATTTCCTCCTATCTACACACAAACACACAAAAAACATTTAGCTCATCCTGTTATTTTAAACTCTGTTTCATACATGCATATACAGATATTATGTAATCTTATTTGAACTTCCAAAAAGTGACTTGTATTTTGAAAAGGTTCTGATTTTGTCATTTGTCAGGTTCTGATTTACAGCATGTATAGGGCACATAATGATAGGTCAACAAGGACACCATAGGCTTGTGTAGGACAACTAACCACATCATCTCCATTACACAAGTGATGTTTATCCTGAATGTTCTTCCTCGCTCTCCGGCCTCCTACTGTGGTTCATGAGGCATGGCTGAGTCATGTTTATGGCAATAGCTCTGGCAACATTTTCTTTCAAATACCAATACATCTGCTCGGCGACATGTTGGATAATATATATCTACCTGTTATAAATGAATCACTTTCTGAATTTGAATACAAGTAATGTTGTGAGTGATTGTTAAATGTTCCTTTAAGACCTTGAAGAGGGGAATGCCAAAGCTGAGGTGATGTTTTCATGCTGTTTTTTATTGTGGGAAAGACAGAGCCACTGCACAGCTGACTACGTGTTTGTTAGGGTTTGCCTCTTCCAGAGAGTGGAAAAAAATTCATGTTGATGACTATATTCCACAGGCGTCTCCCGATGAGAGAGAGAGAGAGAGAGAGGGGGGGGGGGGGGGGGGCAAGGGAGAGAGACGGAGGGTGAAAGAAAGAGAAAGGAAAAGATATAAAGAGAGAGAGAGATGGAGGGTAAGGTGGAGATAGAGAGAACGCAAAAGATGGAGGGTGAGGGAGAAGGAGAGAGCGACTTGGCGAGACACTCTGAGAATAGCAAATACCTGCATCCTCCACCTCTGCAGCAGTACCACAACAATCTGTACTAACAGACCCAAAACAGCCAACATTTCAAAATGGCAATCTTCATCTATCCTTGGATGTTTTCATTTAAAAAATGTCTTCAAATTTAAATAAGCGTCTACATGAGGATGGGTAGTGCTGCTTGAAATGGCATGCAAAGTTGACTTCTGTTCCTAATCATGCAATGTAATGAAAAGTATAAACAGACACACCCGGTTAAATGGCAACCAGGGGTGCAATTGCATTTTTGATGCAACATTCATTGTTGACCACCGAGAAACTGTAATGAATTGCCTGGGGAGTAAAGTCAGATCGTGAAGAAGAGTCTGTGGAAAAACGCTGTGCTGTGAACAAGTGTGGTGAATGGCATCATTGCATGGAAACGCACCAAACCTCAAAACTCAGTATTTCAGTATGTTAGACCGTGGCAAAGGCAATGGGAATGAGAGTTATAAAAACAGCCTTATAGTAATCCCTACTCCGCATTCTATCACATTCTTTCTCTCTAGCATTCCTTGTAGGTTCCAAAGGGTTAAAGTTTGGCTAGTTAGCATGGGAAAGTTAGCCCCTGCTGGTAGATACAGAATATACTTTTATACACCCAGTCAAACAAAATAATAATAACCCACCATTTGGATTTAAACAGGCAAATGCTTAAGAGTCTATTTGGATAATTATTGCAGTGATTAATATGTTTCTAGCATGTTATATGTTTGGCAACAGTTCTTCTAGCCCTAATTGATGGAGTGTGTAGCTTTTCCTTTCTTAAACAACCATGTAGACGTATCATGGCCATATTCCAGGATGACAATGTCAAGATTCATCAGGCTCAAACTGTGAAAGAATGGTTTCACGCATGAATTGGCACCTCTGAGTCCAGACCTTAAATTCATGGAAAGCCGTTGGGATTTGCTGGAGTGGAGTTTACAGAGGGCTTGACTCTTGCATTGTCAATACAAGATCTTGACCAAAAATTGATGTACCTCTTGATGGAAATAAATGTTGTGATGTTATTTCCATCAAGAGGTACATACATTTTGCTCAAGATCTATATAATGTAATTCATTCCTGTGATGGAAAAGCTTAATTACTCCAGTCTTCAGTGTCACATAATCCTGATTTGAAGAAACACTGAACACAGTTGTAGCACTTAATATTTTGTTGAAATTTCATTTTTATGACTTTTAATGACAAAGAAAGAAAGAAAGAAAGAAAGAAAGAAAGAAAGAAAGAAAGAAAGAAATCTGTTTTGTCATCACAGTTCATGATAGTTGCTAATGAAAGGCTTGGTACTGTGTGCGTTCTTATGGCACCATCCGCCAATCAATTTCTCCAGAGTAATTAGTCACATGGCATTTATGGCTCAGGTGATTGGCTCAGAACTAAATGCCTATGAGCAAAATGGTCATCCATTAGTGAGCAACTGCCAATGACTGGGAATGCTAACAGATAGCTTTCTCTAGGAGTTAATAGACATTCACAATATTTTCATACCCATAAGGAAAGTAGGCTATAATACTTCATACCCAAGCAGACCTCATATCTGTCATCAGTCTTCACCCAATCCACACCATTCTTCCTCCAGCACAGACATACTGTTTCTCCATCAAAGTGAAAAAAATGATTCGATAAGAATATAATGATTAAAGTTTTAAAAAATTAACACAGTTTTTGAGCATCATTTGATGATAGTCCCTTCCTCAGATGATGTTACAGTATGAGTCTGTTAACATCCCTGCTGCAAAGATCTTAAAATACATGCAGTGAGGTGGGCAGGCACACACACTTCAATGTAAACAGCAGCTGAACCCTGCAAGTGTTCATTGAGCTAAACACTAAAACGGCTTACGTAAATATTTTTTTGGTCAAGTCTAACTGTCTTCCACCCTGATGTGTAAAGTAACTAATGACTCTGACGTAAATGCCAGTTTCCACTCCAGTTATTATTATAAACATTCCCGCCTAAATCTCCAGTGATTAGTATTTTTCTAAAGGAAATAGCTTTTTTTTATAGTTTTTAAGTCTGACCATGAAAAGAGACAATAGTATGTGTGGAAAAATGTCTCTGAGGTAATGAGCTGTATGTGTGACAATTAATAATATGTGTATTATTGGACCCAGGTAGCTTAGCAGTGACAAGTTTGCCTCATTATCTGGTACAGCGAATGGTGATATGCAGCAATAAAAGTCACGGGCAGTGTGAATTGAACTTACGGACATCTACAAATAGTTAAATATATGCATTATTGCAAGACTAATCAAAAGTTAGTATGCTAATACTAGTACAGCTCTAATCTGTAAAATGCAACTAAGATATAAAGATCTCATAATCATTAACATAATGAATTTCTAAGCTGCATTGAAACAACATGAATTGTGAAAAGTGCTATACAAATAAAAAAGTCATTTGAGGAAAAAAGCCCAATAACAATCAAGTATGTATGTATTATAAAGACATCATTTTTACATCATGATTCTGTCATGATACTGCCTTAGTATCCTTGATTTTCCTAGTCGTGAGGCAGGATCATGACAGAATCATGTTTTGTGTACAAGCGCATGGCCAATTGTTTGGGCCATGTGCTTGTGTTGTCTCGTTACGTTACCCCGCCCCCTTGTTATCCCGTCTCGTCATTATTGTCTAGTCAGTTTCACCTGTCCTTGTCATTAGTGTTCCCTTTATAATCCCCTTGTGTTTGCTGTCCTGTGTCGGTTCATTGTTTGACTCTGTTTGAATTTGTCATACGTTGTGAGAGTCATTGCTAACTTACCTGTGAGTACCTTTGGAGAGTTTTGTCTAGTGTATTACTTATCCTGTTTCTGTTATTAGTTTATAGTCTAGTTTGTGAAGTGTTGGTCTAGTTTAGTCTTCCCTCGTCAGAGTTGTCCTTGTTTTACCCCCTCGTGGGTTTTGTTTTCCCCTGTTTTCCGTCTACAATAAACGTTCTGTGATTGCATACTGTCTGCGCCTGGGTTCATCAGCCATCCACATAACAGATTCAGTAATGCAGTAAAATCAGTGTAAGCAAATGGGAGTTTTTTCACAATTTTAAAATGTATAATCGCACAAGTTCACTTAGGGCTAACGATTTAGAATAACCCCCACCAGAAAGTTTGAGAATTATCAATCCACTGCCTTTGAAGCACTGATGAAGAAAACCAAGCATTAAAACAAAATGTATCCTGAAGTAGTAATGCTAAGCTGCACAAAGTAGTTTCAGTGCTCTGTGAAACGTGCCTCATTTTTGACATCCGCAGTGTGGGCACTGCAGCCAGATTCTTGTCACGACAGTTGTGCATAATGTGTTTGTGGTTTCCATATTGAATTGGATTGGTATAGGGGTGGCTTTCGAGAAAAGGATCTCATTATTAGTGGCAGCGAGAAACCTTCCTTGCTCTCGGATATGTGTTGGGTGTTTGTGTGTGAGTGGTTGAGAAAGAAAAAGCGGGAGGAAGAGAGTTTAAGTGAGTTGGACAAGTAAGTTAATGTATAACCTAACTTGGGCTGCAGCATTGTAGCATACAGTATGTATGTTGATTGTATTGCGATAGATGACGCCAGAGATAGTGGCTCGGTTTCAAATCTATAGTCAGCCGCCTAACTGAGTACTGCCTACTTAGGAAGCTGGATTCTAAATCAGCATATATACTAACCATCTTAGAGACCCATACGTGAATGATTTGGAACTCTATAAATAGGAAGCAACTCAAAACAACACATGGTGTTAGCAATTTAACGGTGTACAACACAATAATAAAAGAAAAATGATTAGACGGAAATATTTTTAACATTACCTTTCAATACTGAATGAAATACATTTCTAAACAATAATTGAATTTGGAAAGCATACCTTTTCTGACCCATCTTAAAAAAGCATAAATAATGCTGTGTCGGAAATCGCGTAATGCATAGTACATTTGGTTTGAAACTTACTTCGCAACCATTAAAAGGGTATGTTTTATATAGTATGAAAGAAATTCTGAAGTATTACATTCGCCATGTTGACCTACCAGTGACAGTTGAGTCGCTTCACTGTCAGTCACAAATCCTCTCCTGTGGCTCCATAGGTGAAGTGTCCTTTGAATGCACACTTCAGAATCTCATCAGAAGTAGTAGATCATCCGGGTACTTTTCGCCTACTGTTTTAGGAATACTATGAATTCGGGCATACTACTCATCTCACATACTGTTTTTCGCTTATGGAAGTTGGCATATTCTGACTCAGCGTAAGAGTGGTAACCTATACTAGTATGCTATTCCGATTTAGCAAATATTTATCTCACTTCATTGAAATGCATTATGGGACTGAATTCAACATGTGGCCAAAATTTGATTTTCATATAGTACAGGCAGAAAAACTAAAGGGATAGTTACAATGCAGACTCTATTATCATTTCATCACCCTCATGTCATTCCAAACCCATGAATGTCTTTCTTCTGTGGAACAGATATTTTTCAGTTATTTTGTTTGTTGTTGTTTTGAACCCCATTGACTTTAACTGTATATGAACAAAAATGGTTGATTCACAAAAGAAAGAAAGTCAAACTAGTTTGAAACAACATGAGGGTGAGTAAATTATCACAGAATATACATTTTGGGGTAAACTATCCCAAATTTTTTTTTAAAATTCTGCTTCAGTAGGCAAATTACAGGGAGTATAAGAGAGTGTCATTTTGGTATCATTGAGACACTAAAATAGTTTTTATTTTGAATATAAATTTAAAAATAAAAACTATTATATATTTTGAATTTATTTTTTATTTTTATATTTTCCATTCTTCCATTCTTTTTTGATATATATCGTTGTCCAATTTTAAAAAATTCAGATTTTGTTTAGTACGTCAAGTTAAATAAACTAAATAAAAAATGAGAAATGTTGCCTGGGCAAGCTGACGTAAAATTAGTACATATATATATATATATATATATATATATATATATATATATATATATATTTTTTTTTTTTTTTTTAATTTAAAGTTTGTTTTATTTCAAGTAACAAAAATGTTTTTAGTTAGTTTCTTAATTTTAGTGAACGCTAATAACACTGAAGTGAGCTAGACAAGAATGCTACGGTGCCGTAATGCAGCATATGTGTATATATATAAATATATAAGGATTTTGATAAATGATGCCATAGTTTAAGTGTGTCCATGAATGCATGCAAATGTGAGCTTATTTGCATGTGTATGTACCTGCATTCTAACAAACAGCCAACAGCCAACGTCCAATAAGTATCATTTGTGTATTTCTGGTGAGGGCAATCCAGATCATAACAACCCCAACCGAGATTGTAGAGAGGTGGGGGGTATAACAGGGAAATGTGACCTACATCCCCCATACACAAACACACAGACACACACTCCCAGGATCTCATTAACATAACTCACATATGGTTGTACAACAAATAAGCGACAGTGACTTGAGACGGGGTGAGGATGGAGAGCTATTTACGTCACTCTCTTTGTTTATTTTAATCTGCTGCGCTCATCCCGTACTGCCTATTCAGCGAGTCTGTTTTCATTTGCCTATCAGCAGATGCCCTTTTCTTGATTTATAATGCTCACGGCATCACCTCGCCGACTCAGGAGGGAAATATTTAATTAAACTGGAGATGGGTGGGCCTCTTGTGCCGCTCTCAGGGGCCAAGAGCATGGCTTTTCTCACTGATGGTGCTATGAGCAGGTAACAGAGAACCTGAGAAACTAGCTTAATGTGACGGAGACCAATTGATAAGGATCTCTAAGGATATATATAATGATGCCTAAACTACATCTCTCTGCATTTTATTCCGTGGGAGGGTTTTCGCTGTCTGGAAAACCTGATTAAAATATGCAGAATTTCATGGTTTGAATGAAGTATTATTGTTCTCAAAGTCTACAAAAAAGTGAGTTCCCAGAATGTGGTCTCAAAGAGAACGGTGTGAGTGAATGTGTGTGTTATGCAGCTGGTGGTTTTTCTCTCTGTCATTTCCCTCTCAGTGCATTTGCGTTAGTAGCAGCCAGGCTCAGGACAGCCATTAATCACAGGATAAAATGATAGATGTTCTTCACAGAATAAGTGGATGCACCGTGCATGCAGAAATAACCTGCTGTGCTGGCTCAAGGAGGACACACAAACACTTCATATCTCTCCAGCTTTCTTGGTGTAGCACACACATACATACTACAATAATTCCCTGTTTTTGCTCAAAACATCTCAAGCACACACACATGTTGGGTTTCCATGTTTTATGGGGACTTTCTATAGACATGATTTTTATGCTGTACAAACTATATCCTCTAACCTTACACCTACCCATCACAGAAAACTTTCTCATTTTTACCTTTTCAAAAAACACAATTTAATATGATTTCTAAGCTGTTTTGCTCACGGGGACCAAAACTTTTTGTCTCCACAATATAGGGACCATGCACACATAGACAGTCGCGCTCTAACCCACCCTTTGTCTAGTCTATTTACCATTGTTTTTAAATAAAAACTTTTTTTAGTTTCAGTTTTAAACATATTCCACAAATAAATAGAAAATAAGCAACCGGATCACTAACTCAAGTGAGTTGAGCCCAAAATTGATCGGTTTAGAAACTCGAGAAATTGATCATGAACGAATCATTCAAACCAGGTTTCACAGGTGTGGTGCGTGCTGAAGCAGAAGCCGAGTCAAAAGTTCCAATTTAAACTTTTACGAATTACAAAAATAACAAAATGGTACAGTCACGTAAATGGGCACTGTGTACACACTTTGCAACACAAAAGGGGACCAACAAAGACTAACATAACAGAAGGAAACTAAATACAGACACAAATCAACAATAACGAGGTGAGCACAGGTGACACGGTGATGATGACGATGAACATGTGGGTAAATGAGGGAGTGAGTTCAGGTGTGAAGACACGAGGGATTCTGGGAAGTGTAGTGCAGACGAAGACTGTGACACCAGGATTTACTAAAAAGGATTGACTCAAAAAATAGAATAAAAATGATTCATTTATGAATCAACTGTTTAGAATGTATCCAAATATGTCTGCATTAGGAAAGTACTAAATGAAAAAAAGTCAACAAAAACTTTAAAATCATCATAAAATCTGTATTCTTTTTAATTTTAGTAGTATAAGGGTCAGATTCTGCAGGGTATGTAAACTTGTATTATATATGCAGAACTGATCAAGTTGTGTGTCTATATTTATAATAAATAAATAAAAATTAGTGCTGTCAAATCAATTAATCGCATCCAACATAAAAGTATATGTGTATATAATATATGTGTGTATATATATATTATTGTATTTATATGTGTGTGTGTGTGTGTGTGTGTGTGTGTGTGTGTGTGTGTGTGTGTGTGTGTGTGTGTGTGTGTGTGTGTGTGTGTGTGTGTGTGTGTGTGTGTGTGTGTGTGTGTGTGCGTTTGTGTGTGTGTGTGTGTGTGTGTGTGTACAGTATATACACACACAAATACAGAGAAATATACATAGCCTATATTATATACATATATTAAGTAAACACAAACTTTTTTTTAGATGCGATTAATCACAATTAATCAATTTGACAGCACTATATGAACAACAAACAATATACCATTTCTGATGCATTTTATGTTCTCATTTCTGAGACCAAAGTGTTCTGTATACTCATAGGGTCAGTGATGTACTTTACCAGTTTTTCATTAAAAAATATTGGTGAATTACTATTGAAAATCAGCATCATATTATAAAAGTGTGTGAATGTCAGAACTCAGTAATCAGAACGTCATCCAGCCATGATTACACATGAATAAACTCTGATACTTTACTAGGATGTATAACTAGATGGAATCGATTGCTACACACAATCAGCAATGTTTGGGTTTTTTTTTTTTTCATTTCAAAGGACGGATCAAGGAGTCTTCGGATATTCAGATCCCATAACACTCATCACCAGTGCACTAACACTCTGTAACTTCTGTTAATCTGAACTCAATGCAGCAGACGCAAGCTACAATCACCCCCATCTCCCAAGTTCATTTTAATTGAATGTGGTCGCCGGCACCTAGTAGAATAATGACACCCTTTCCGAGCGAAAGCACTGTTGCATGCAATTGCTGATGGGGGCAGGGCTGCGAGAGGCTGGGTGTAACAGCAGTCATGGCAGAGACCAGGGAGGGTTTATGACCCTTACACTTCCTGGTCTACTTATGGCCTGTGAGATAAACAGACAATCATAATGGACATGTATCATCAGGGATGGGAAAATTGAAATCAATGCTCTATAAAAAAAGCAAAAGCAAATGGAAAGCAACTTTTCAATGCTTAAGTGACAGGTTAATAGGATGCAAAAGTAATGAGGATAGAGTGACTTGTCATCTTTTTGTCACAGCACACAATACAGATGATCTTTATAAAGAATGTTATTAAAATCTATAATAAAAATAAATGAACAAATTATAATAAAGCATATAATTTAGCAATTAAATAAAAGTAACTATTATTCCTTGTACAGTATCTATCTATCTATCTGTATAATTCTGAATGATGAGATACTCTCAGATTTTTCAGTGCTTGGTGGGAGTATCATAGGATCCGGTCCATTTGCATAGCTAACTGGGGCCTGTATTCTGAAGGAGGAGCCTAAGTAATTAAGCATTAAACGGAGGTTGATCTGTTGATCTCTTTAGAGTGATTTATTTAAATGGCAAAGCTCTAATTGCTCCTGCTCAGATGCCAGAAGAAGAAAAAAGCCTTAAAGCAGCATTAGGGCAAGACCCTCTTCAGCACTTCCTCGTAGGTCATGATTAATTACAGACCTGCATCTCTCATCAGCCCCAATACTGCACTTTGAAAGTGGTTTTATTCAGATTTCATGCTAATTGAATAGACTTGTTTGCATGTCAATCAGCTTATTTGTGAGTTGTGTGTATTTGCATTAATGAATATCCAGAGGATGCATTCACAGTTGCACAGAGAATCAGTGCATCGCTGCTGACCTTCAGAGCAGTTTGAAGAAGAACAGTGCTGTGTCTGAGTGAGAAGGGAATAGAAAATCACTTAATAAAATAAATGAATTAAAAAGAAAATAAATCACACTCCCTATTATTGCTACTTAAATCTGTATTATAGACCTGATAGATAATAAAAAATAAACAAGATGTCATATGGAGAGTTGAATCCATGTTGTGAAGTTTTTGGGTCAAAATACCAAAAATGTGTGTTTCCTCTATAGTTCTAACCTACTCTACAATAACATTATTATGATATTTTTTAATAATATCATGAAAATGTAATTGTGATCTCAGGATAATATTTTTTTATATAAATGTCATGTTGAGACAAGTTGTCACGGGTCTTGTAATTTCTTTAAATAATTTATTTATAACAAGATCTGTTGCAAAACCAATTATTTTTTGCTGTTTTAGGGATTGCTTTTTACGGCTTAAACTTAGCTGGAAAACAAAAAAATGTCAATTTAATGACATGGTTTACATTGTGACAACTTACCTAATATAGTATGAAAATATGCATGCTAGGAACAAAGAACAAAATTCCTGTCAGAAAATGGAGTCCCAAACCTATCACTAATCTTAACCCATAAGTTATCCCTAAAATTAGAGGGAAATGATAGGTGAATAACACTGATGTAGAATCACCAAACCCTGGTTATAAGCGTAAACTTGACATTAACTGTAAACTTGTCCCTCAAATCTAATTGGTTGACTGGAATGTTGTTCCAGGATCAACAAAGATGTTGATCCAGGAACATGATGTACTTGGTGAAATCACGTTCACCAGGCAGGCTACTGGCATACTATATAAAAATTTTAAAAAATCAAATCAAATCAAAATTTAATTTTTGTCCAGGGCAATATCATTTTTTTGTAGTCAAGAATGTAAAGTAGGTGCCTGTAAATGACTACAATACTATAGATATTATATGTATAATATAATATCTATATTATAATGATAAATTATAAGTAGCCTATATTTATATAAATTATATAAATAAAATCACAAATTATATAAATTAAAAAATGAAAATAATTCACTACAGTAAAAAGTAAAAGAACAGTAAAACTATGAAAAGTATAGAAGTCAATTGAAAATCCCCACAAATATACAAAAACAAACTTTTTGTGTGTGTGTGTGTGTGTGTGTGTGCACATACGCACTATGTTGTATGTTTACAGATATTTTTCTCCTCTCCTCTACACTACATGAACAAAATTCACAAAATTATCAGAATGCATAGGCCCTAGTTGATATTAAAAATTGGATGACTAGTCATTTCCTACTACTAAATTCTGAAAAAACAGAGATTCTAATTATTGGACAAAAAACTTCCAGACGTAATAACCTAGAATACCGTCTAACACTTGATGGCTGCTCTGTTAAGTCTTCGTCGTCAGTTAGGAACCTGGGTGTGCTCTTTGATACCAATCTTTCATTTGAAAGTCACGTGTCACGTGTCTAGTGTCTGTAAAACCGCATTTTTCCATCTTAAAAATATATGTAAATTACGTCATATGCTCTCATTGACAAATGCGGAACAACTAGTTCATGCGTTCATGACATCAAGGCTAGATTATTGTAATGCTCTACTGGGTGGTTGCCCTGCACGCTTAATAAACAAACTACAGCTAGTTCAAAATGCAGCCGCTAGAGTTCTTACCAGAACCAGGAAGTACGACCATATTAGCCCGGTTCTGTCAACACTGCATTGGCTCCCTATTAAACATTGTATAAATTTTAAAATATTGCTGATTACTTACAAAGCACTTAATGGTTTAGCTCCCCAGTACTTGAGCGAGCTCTTAACGCATTATAGTCCTTCACGTCTATTGCGATCTCAAAACTCCGGCCAGTTGATAATACCTAGAATATATAAATCGACTGCTGGCGGTAGATCCTTTTCCTATTTAGCACCAAAACTTTGGAACAATCTTCCTAACATTGTCCGGGAAGCAGACACAGTCTGTCAGTTCAAATCTAGACTAAAAACACATCTCTTTGACCTAGCATTCACATAACACTCTATAGACTTCTATAATTCAATATTAGGCTGCTTAGATTAGGTCAGCCGGAACTGGGAACACTTCCCTCAAATCCTGATGTACTCGTTACATCATAAGAAGAATGGCATCTACGCTAATTTTAGTGTCTTTGTTTATCCCGAGGTTTTCCCGCAGCCTGCTGGATCCAGGTCGTTTCCAGATCTGACGAAGGACTTTCGCCTGGACCTGATGACAATGCAGTGCTGAAGTGCCAACTAGCCTCTCCCTATGGAGGATCCCTATACCACTCTACAGATAAAGCGTTGTGGAATTTTACGGTTCGCGTACCTACCCAAAGTGATAAGATAAAATAAAAATTCTGCATCAAAATTTATAGACAAGTAGTTTGTTTAGGCATGGTTTGTAAGGAATTACAAACCTGCGCACATATATTCAAACGCACATAACTATAGAATCAATTCTTAATGCGCATGTGAACGCCATCAGCGTCTATCACAGGTTCACGTTTAAAGTCTGTTTAGAGAGAACGGTGTCGTCTTAGCGGCCCCTAATTTAATAACAAATGATCATTTAGACGGAAGTGAATCAATCAAAACTAACTTTAGCTGGAAAAAACATTTTTCAAGAGCCACTATAAAACCAAACCAATCTCTGTTACCTTAAATTATATCTTTATCTCTGTAAAGCTGCTTTGAAACAATCTACATTGTTAAAAGCGCTATATAAATCAGGATGACTTGACTTGACTTGAACATGTTTGCACTACTTGTCTTTCCTGTTGGCTCATCTTGACTTTCACACTTGCCAATTCTGAGGACCTCATAAAAATTGTAGGCCTGAGACAGACAGAATTTGAATGCTGACATCAATAAAATGGTTCTTGTCGGACTAGACCCATAAAAAAGCGAATATAAATTTTTCCAGAGGTTACAGGCTGTGCATCAGTGGACAATCCAACTCACAATTTCATGCATCTATATACTAACTCTCCATGAGATCAGTGAATCTGTAAGGTAACTAGCTGGCCAGAAAATGCATTGCATCTTAGTTATCAGTACCAGGAGTCTTTGGAGGAGAGACCTGATGTGGCTGAGGGAAACACAGGCCTGGTTTTGTGCATTTCATATATAAAACACAATTTTGCACTAAAATTGATCTAAAACAGCCTTTTAGAGGTGGTGGAGAGAGCCGAGAGGGGGAGATGGTGGAAGAGGAAAAGAGAATTAGAGGGAAAGAGAGAGTTGGGGGTTGGAAGGAGAGATTGAAAGAGAGAGAGAGAGTATTGAGTAAAGAGGTCAGTGTGAGATTATAAAACAAAGCCTGACCTAACCTGGCCTATTTCTGACTGCAGCTTTCTCTCCACTCAGAAATGACAGATTTAAAAGAGTCACTGCTTTTCAAAGGAGATGACAGTAGTCATTATGTTTACCTATGTTTCAGGTCTGCATATGCACAAAATATCATTTGATTAGCTTTTAATTTGACTATTTCATTTGGTTTTTATACTGTATTTTGTACACTGTTGTAATATTATTTTAAAAAAAAACCTGCATGAAATTGCAATGACTTACAAATTAAAACCAATTCAATCCATTTTTTGTATTTTTTCCTGAATATTTCTCACATTAACATAAAATATTTGATGCAATATAAAAAATATCCTATTATCAAAAACGCAATACTAGGCCTATAAGAAATTCAAACCAACTTTGATCATATATTGATTACAATCAATCATACAATCATATCTTGATCATAAGGAAACATTACTTTACTTCCCAACAATTCTGAGGAAGTCCTCGACCATGACATTTTCACACACTGACAAACATTACGAGCAGATGTCTCTGAAGTGATCTCAATGAAGTTCCCTGCTGTAGGAATGTGTGTTTCGTCTCAATGGGGTGAAATACACATTTGCCCTGAGTCAGTGCTGTAGAGTTTCTTATCCACCCTTTTCAGGGCCTCTGTGGTCCCCCCGCCCCCATTCCCTTACACACACACAGCATGTGTACAAACTACAGACAGCGAGAGGTACAAAGGCCCAGGTCTCTTCTCTTCAGCCATTAGCATTGGAGTATTCCTGACAGCAATTCACAAAAACCCTACAATATTGCTCTTTCCTCGCACACAGGAGTCTTTAGCGTTCACACATAAAGCCGTATGTGAAAGCAAACAGTGGTGTAAGAGAAATAATAAGAGAAATAATGTCTGTGTGTCTGAGTGGTTTAAACTTAAAAACACCGCCTTTTTCATACAGACAAGAAGCCCATAGGAATGAAAAATACAAATGAGATCTCTTTATTTTCTCAATTGCTTCCCAGATAGCAATGAGATTAAAGAGAGATTAAATCTTGAATCTCATATTTTTCGCCTGAGAAAAAAACCCAAGAAATGTATGAGATGTAAAGCCACAGTTGTGAGATAAAAAGTTGCAAATGTGAGACATAAAATCACAATTGCAAGAAGCCAAGAAACCAAAGTCTATAATTTATAGTCACAAATTTAAATATGAACTTAAAGGGATTATTCACCCAAAAATGAAAATTGTGTCATCATTTACTCACCCTCAAGTTATTCCAAACCTGTATGAATTTATTTCTTCTGCTGAACACAAAAGAATTAACAAAACATGGGCCCCATTGACTTCCGTATCAAAAAAAATAAAAAATAAAAATACTATGGAAGTCAATAGGGCCCATCGACTGTTTGGTTACCAACATTCTTCAAAATATCTTTTGTGTTCAGCAGAAGAAAGAAATTCATACAGGCTTGGAACAACGTAAGGGTGAGTAAATGATGACAGAATGTATATTTTTGGGTAAACAATCTCTGTAAAACTTTTAGGCTATCTCAATTCATTCATTCAAAACCAAATTATATGGACTTTGCAATTCATTAATTTTAAAGCTGTATACCAAATGTGTAAAAAAATGTCTAATTGTTTCATTTTTTTCTCTCTAAAGAATTCTCAAAAAGTTATATTAAAATGATAAGATACTTAAATAAGAACTATATAATGAACTTTGAAAGAGGAAATTTTTTTAAAATGACAGCTGTAAAAGCAAATGGGTTTTCCTTCATTATGGTCCACAAATCTGCACTGTAAAAAATGATATCATCAATAAGCTGTAACAACATAGGGTTTTTACATTGCTTTAACTCATAAAAATAAGTTAAGTAATTTTGAGTACAAGATTCGACTCCTTTTTTTTAAGACAGTTTAGGTTGAAATGACTTAAACATCCAAGTTGTACTAAAAAAATGTAAGTAAGCAACCTTTTTTACAGTGTGAAAATCTCTAACAGAACATAAAACTTGCTGACTGTAATCTCCCTGCACTTCTGCTGTACTACACCAGTAAGTTTTGGAACTTATTTTGTGCTGCAGCTGTGGATCTTGTCCACTCTAGCAGAGTGCCAAAACTTAACACAGAACTATACAAACAAATTCAACATGTGTGTATCCCAAAGGCTCATTTTACCGTGCAAGGGTGGCATTTCATTCACAGATTTCTCTGGAAAACATTCACATATTTAGAGTGTTTCTAGTGTGTGTTTAAGACACACTCCAGGACACATTCTCAATGGAATGTTGAGGGGAGAGGAGTCTGGGAGAAGTAAAGGAAGCACTCTCAGCGGAGTAACCAATCCCTCTCTTCTTTCAACCGACAGACAGAGTGCTAACCACAGTGGCAAGTAAGGGTGATCTGTTTTGAGACATACGGGTGCATGCGGTGTCAGCCCCAAAGCCGGGCATGAATAATGAGATTTAACGCAATTAGAAATGTCATGAGGTGCCGAGAGAGCAGAGGCGAGATACAGAGAGGGAAAGAGAGACAGTAATCCACACGTCCTACTCTTTCGACACTAGATTATAGCCTCAGTCACTGTTTATCCTTTCTGTAAACATTCTGCCCTGGTAGAGACACCCATCATCTCAATGGCATCCATTGGGGAAGATTTGATTTACAACCTGTCTTATTAAAGTGACGTGAAACGGAAGTTAAGATAGAAATATGTCACAATAGGGAAGAAAAGACTGAGTAAAATGGCTTCTCAAACAAGAAAAAATGTAGAGCCGGTGTTTATTTTGTCCACGGGAATTGATTGGATCGTTGGATGGTTGTGGTTTGCTATGGAGTGGTGCAGTGGAGTATGACGACAGAACCCGGAAGACTGATTTACCGTTTTTCGATTTATGTGTAAAATAAAGCCTGTGGTAAACATAACTTGACTATACTTTGACGTTTTGTTCTACAATGTAAATTACACACACCCATAGCGAAAACGCAAATTTTGAAGCAGTTATGTTCATTTTTAAAAAGTAACTAGATAAGACCGCTTGGGGTGTAAGGCCCTGTTTGCACCTAGTAGTAAGATGCGTTTTGGTCGTTTGGATCACAAGTAGACGGGGAGACATACACATTTACACCAGGTGTTTTAATCCGTCACTTTTGTCCACTTTCAACCACTTCTGTCCTAATTTCTTCGAGAGGAGTGTCTATGGGTGGGTAAATGTTTTTTCAGATCTTTCAATCTAATGGACAAAATAAGCTCGTGAAATTTACATATGAACACCGCCGGAGATGACGTAATTACACGGAGAGCATCAGCTTCTTTTTCTGCTCTGATAGACGCAAGACTACACCGAACACAGTGAGTACATGGTGAGATGGTGAGAGAACATTGTGCTTGGTACATTTTTCGTCTTCAAACCAAACTTGGGTCTTTAGCCGATAAAGTTTAAATCCTGTCTGGCTAGCGCGCTTCCCATTAGTAGGCGGTCTTTTGTGGCTGTTTGAACGTATTTGACCACATGAGCGTCTACACATACACACTGATTGGCTTCATCACTCTGTCTCCTCTCCACCAATAAGCTTGTGTGTGGTGGGCGCTCTGGCGCAATATGGCTGTCGTCGCATCATCCAGATGGATGCTGTACATTGGTAGTGGTTGAGGAGACCCCCCCCCCCCCCCCCCCCCCTTCTATGTAAAGCGCTTTGGGTACCCATAAAAGCACTATATAAATGTAACAAATTATTATTATTATTAAACTATGAAAGCAATCCGGTCGAATGCGTTTTTGACTACCTCTGGAAGTGGTCGAAGGTATAAGCTCAATACTTTTTAGACCCCGTTTACACCTGTTTTTAGCGTTGTCCACTTGTGATCCGATCGACCAAAATGCATCTTAATACCAGGTGTAAACAGGGCCTGAGTGTGTGCAGTGTAGAACAAATAGTCAAAGTATCATCAAGTTATGTTTACCACAGGCTTTATTTTACTCATAATTTGAAAAAATTATAAAACCCCATAGGAAAATCTCAAAGGAACCAGCATCAAATTAGATTCCGGGTTCTGACGTAAAACCACGGACTTGGCAATCCTGCACGTAAAAGACATTTTGGATTCAAATGGTGTGTTTCGCCAAAGGCGACGCGTTTGCAGCATTGATTATTTTAACTACAATATACATGGAACTTAATTATCAAAAGTAAATATTTTGGAAGTTGCATTAAAAATTCACTAAATTCAGGGTGCTTACATGAGTTACTGCTTCATGCAAAGTAACAGACCTCATGTTGTTCCAAACCCGTAAGACCTTGTTCATCTTCGGAACACAAATTAAAATATTTTTGATGAAATCCAAGAGCTTTCTGACCCACACATAGACTGCATGTTATTACCACTTTCAATGCCCAGAAAGGTAGCAAAGACATCATTAAAATAGTCCATGTGAGTACGGGTCAACCTTCATTTTATGAAGTGATGAGAATACTTTTTGTGCACACTTTTTGGGTGAACCAACCCTTTAAATAAGCCACATTAAAAATAATTTTATTAGGTTAGTGTTCCTTTCAATGTGATAATTGTAAATGATTTTAAACATTTTTAAAATAAAAATGAATGTCATTTCTTCATATACAAAACTTTTTAATAATAATAATAATAAATACTCTTTGTGCATCTGTCATGTTTAATAGTGTTACCAGACAGAAAAGCAACATTATCTGTGAGAAATGGGCTTTTCAGAGCATTGCAAAACACTACAACAAAGATGTTGGTGAACACAACATGTCTGTATGTATTGATTTATGCATTATGAATCTCAACAACAGCCTTTAAAATGTCTATTAAGACACACAATGGTAATGTGCTTTAACAAGAGCAGCCAATCATAAACAAGAAAAGTAAGTTATTAGAGCAGTTTTAAAACAATATATGAAGCTGAACCTTGTGTCGCAGGCATCTTGAGTGTTTTGTCTCTATGCAAGGGGCCTGACACATAATGTGGACATTCAAAACCAATTCCGTCTCTTCTTAGTAGCCTCCTCGTTCGAGCACTCACCATTACCGTATCTCACTGGCCGTTACAGAGAAACCAAAGACTGCGGATCATTCCACTGGGATGATTTGGTGAGAAGCAATAATTATATTAGATTAGGACCCTGCAGCAGACAGCTCATCTTCGACCACCTCGGCACCACAGGTTAGACAACAGAGGAGAAAAAAAGATTAAGTGCAAAGAGGAGGTAGAGGTGCAAAGTCATCAAATCAAATCTCAGCCTTTTAGCCGTTTGGCTGGCCGGGATCCGCTGCTGACAGGGTTCTTCTGTGCGGCCAGAGGTCTTGGATTCTGTCTACATGCTGACTTCACATATGATCCCTATTAGGGCCTCCCGGGACCCCGCGCCCCTGTCTAACAGAGCAGGTTTGCACAGAGTGCGAAGTAAGTGTTAACAGGTACCGTTCTGGAGACGGTGTTCAGGCGCACACATATCTATCTGTGAAATGACCTGGGTGGGTATCTTTAGTCAAGGCCATTTCTGATGTACTTTGATTCATGTCAAATTTGATCAGTACTGTTGATCAGCATCCAGCAGCATCTGCAAAATAGTGTGTAGCAGGGATGACGTATTTTTGTAGGCCAACCCAGAAGTTAGCATCACCAACAAAAAACCCAATAGGATTTTTCCTTTGGCTTTTGGATTATTGCAGAAAATAAGGTCTTTGACAAACAAAAGCTTATGATTCTTTCACGTTTTGTTCATCGCGATAATCTTAAGATAACAACTTTTATGAATATATGATGAGTAAATACTGTACAAAAAGCCGAAGTTAAAAGCTAAATTTAGGCTATAAACGAACTACACCACGATCGCTTCACTTCAATTTCACCATCACTAAGCTTCCGACAACTCTTTCAAGTTATAATGGTTTGCAAGAGCGTGATTTTGCAGTTGCTTACTGCTTTTCATCGGGACTTGTTTCTGGTGAAGTGGCTGGTCAAAAACAAAAGACTAAAAGATAAAGAGAGATGAGGATTAATTAAAAGATCTCTAAAAAGAATTATCAGCATCTTTTTCTATTTGTATGTTAGATCAGAGGTGTCCAATCCTGCTCCTGGAGGATTACTATCCTGGGGTGCGTTTTCCAAAGCCAACTTTGGTCGCAAGTTCCGTCGTTACCAATAGAGTTCAATGGAAATGGCGATCATAGTTGGCCAACGATGCTTTTGGGAAATGCACCCCTGGGCTGCGTTTCCCAAAAGCATTGATTCGTGAGCTAAGTTGATCATAGAGAACATTGACGGCAATGGTCTCCACAATAAACTTGGTATTATAATTTTGGGAAACGCAGCCTGCAGAGTTTTGCTCCTACCCCAATTAAAAACACTTGAAGCCAATCAAGGTCTTAGGCATAAACTTCCAGGCAGGTGTGTTGAAGCAAGTTGGAGCTAAACTCTGCAGGACAGTGGCCCTCCAGGACAAAGTTTGAACACCCCAGTGTCAGATGATGTGGTTAAATGATAATGCATCTGCTTTATCTGTTCTGATATTTCTAACTGAATTGATAACTTGTAAACTGCAAACTGAGAGTGCAGGAGAGAGACGTCAACAGGGAAAGCAGCAGTTATTATCCAGGTTAAATCTTTATCTAAACTAACTCCAATTGACCAATGTCCTTTTGTCTCTAGAGATTGCAATAGTTTTTATCCACTTACGCAGAGTGCGCATCTGCAGCTGTTCTCATGCAGAGACAGTGGCAGGGAGTGAGAGCGAGCGAGAGGGAATTAGGCAGGACTCCTAATTTATTTAGCATTTGTTTCAATGTTACTCATATTGTCGCTGTATTTTTAATGTATATAATATAATACAATAAATTATATTGTTTTTCATATTCATTTGTAAGGTTTTTCTCACATTCATATACATCTTTGTCCCTCATCCTTTTCTATTAATATGCACTATTCATTAATTCTCGTAGATGCCAAACTCTCAGTATCAGCATGCAACAGTGCCTTTCAATTCTCACCGCCAAGTACTAACTGCACAGATATGCTAATATGCATAAAAATATGCCATCATCTTGACTGAAATATGCATATCTTGTGGTTGGTACTCGCTGTAAGTCCCAGCGGCAAAAGAACTGTAATCTTGCAAGCGGAAGTCATTCCCATCTGAATAATTGATGTAAAATGATTGGCAAAAGAGGTGGCATGTGCCCATGGTCATTTCAGCTGAGACATTCAACAGTGGTCACTGAATCATAAATGACAAAATAGTTTTGGCCATGAAATATAAACAGTCGCCATGCAATAGCCTATAATCAGTCCCCCTTAAGTTGTAGCTGTTTTTCAAATGAATTACAAATTATGGCTTTATAAAATATTTTTGTATTAATGTTAATTTACCAATATTGACCAAGCAATGAATTGAGGTTAAAATGGTCAATATTGTTCATTTGCAATAGTGACAATTAATAAAATATAATTAAACATCGATTTACACATATATCCAAAATAACCCTTATTATAATAATAATAATTTTTTAGTAGTATCTTCTTCGAATGTTGCATTCCGAAATTTGTATTTACTTTCGCTCCGTAAATTTAAATCTTGGTTATCTAATTTCAAATGTACTAATTTCTTATTCCCGCGGAGGGAGGATGAGACGCTGACTTGAACAGCTGCTTCATGACCCAAAAAACTGTCAGTCTTTCCCTGGAATAAATTGTGGAATGTTCCATTTTTTCAGGCAGGGACGCTTAAGGTTCTGTATTCCATTAATAAGAATGTAAAGTTCCGAAATTTTTAACATTGAAGACTAAACTTTACCAAAGTATCTATTTAGTGGTCAAACCAAGTATTTACCAATAGATTTAGAATATTTTAAACTGTCAATAAGAATGATGTCTACATTTTTCCCCGGCTCCGGAAGCCCTCTTTCAGGCAGACCCATAGTAGAATCAATTCACACAGTGGGGAGCTTGAAACCGTCCACTCGTGCTTCTCAGCTTAGTTTGGAAAAATAAGTCTTGAACACAGTTTGGATTTTAAAGTTGTACGATGTGTTTTGTGAGAAAAGGTTGCGACGTTCTTGCAGCACTCCAGTCATTCGTTATTTTACACGACATTCACATTAAAACCGTTAAGGGATGATATCGTGTATGATGAAACGAGACTTACCTACTAGACCGAGTTGACTTGACGCTGTTCTTGAATCACGTATCGCACGTTGGCAGCAAGATATCAATCTTTCTTAATGGGCTTATGCTTCAGGTTTAAATAAATGACATTATGTCACATCGGCTATTCTCAGTTTTGAACAGGCGTCTGTATTACTTGTATTCAAATCCATACTTAGAGTTAATGATTATGCTAGTCAAATATACAATATTTTCTGGTCTGATATATCATCGATATGCAAAAGAAAAAAGGTTGACTTCCTGCATAAAACCTCCAAGAGGTCAAAAAAAAATCCAAGAACATCCTTTAAAAAGCCCCAATAGGTTTGATCCCGGGGTCAGGGGTCTTCAACCTATTTCAGGCCAAAGACACACAGAAGTAGCTCTTGTTACATATCGTTTAAATTGAGTGTTGCTTAGGTAAGTGTACGAGTTAGTCAGTGACTTTCATTGAGCAACTGATGACTTGTCAGTAATTTTCTGAGAGAACCCAACTATCTGAAAAATACGCTAAACGATTTTGTGATATATACAAAAAATAAAATGGGGTAAAATTGCCCTCCGACTCCGATTTGGACTGCGATCGAGCAGTAGTTGCTATGGTTACCTTTGCAGAGCGATTTCTGTTCGATACATTTAGCAGGCCTAAACGTTTGTGATTGCTGAAACTTGTAAATAACCAATCCCCCCAACCAACCTTAAAGGCGTAGTTCAGCCAGCAATTATGTGATCTTGATTAAATGAAAGTTCTGTCATAATTTACCCAACTCACTTGTTTCAACCTGTATGAATTTCTCTCTTCTGCTGAACAGAATATATTTTGGTTCTTAAACAGTTGACGGTAGCCATTGACTTCCATAGTATTTGTTTTTTTATACTATGCAAGTCAATGTTACCAACATTCTTCAAAATATCTTATTTTGTGTTAAAGAAATACATACGTTTGGAACAACTTGAGGGTTTTCTCTTTAAACCCCCACTATTCTTTGTACTCTTACATTGCAAAACTGTTGCAATAGGACAATATGAATATCAAGAAAACAGTGAAAAATTACTGAATTATATCACACCAAGTAACAGATGTCACCTCTGCAATGTGCAGAAATATTATTTTACTCTTATGATTGCCATCTGTCAAGGTCATTTGGATTTGTAGTCCACATCTAAAGAGGACCTAAATGTCAAGCCATCAACGAAGTATACATTGATTAGGCTTAAAAAATAAGTCCAGAACTTAAATGTAATATGCCGTTTTATGACAATCTAAAAAAAGATATATTGGGCTCCGACCATTTGAGATTTTGAAACAGGTCTGATGCATGTTTTCTCTTTAGGAAACTAAGAGGTGACATTAATAGCTGGATTTTCTTCACCAGGACACAAATCACAATCATTTTGCTTTTGGTGTCAGCTTAGGAAAGCAAAGGATCCTAGCTCCTCCTATGTGTGGATGTGAATATTAACACATTAATGGCAATATCGTTTGCAATACCTTTATCACAGGTAAACTGATGCATTTTATACGAAACGTGTTGTATATTTTGAATTCGATTACTAATATAAAAGTGTAATTTGTTTGGTTTAACCATTTTTACCTGACTCTTTCAGATGTGTCATCTGACAATAACTTGGTCAACCAGAGGCATTAAAGTTGGCATGAAATGGTAATTGTAATAGTTGTTTCTTCCCTATTGTGAGGCATATCCAAGTGGCTTGACTGCAGGCAAGCTTCCTTTGCTTTGACCAGTCAGTATATTCACGTGTTAAGCACAGTGATTCTGTCTCAAGTTAGTACCTTACACACTATGGAAGGCAGCTTTGTGTCAACCCAGATCATTCAGGCACTGAGGTTTGCTGAACGCATATGCTCCTGACTGTGTGTGTGTGTGTGTGTCTGTGTGTACTGGAGAGTGCGTCATACTTTGCCATGTGAGTCATCAGATATATTGTTAGGCTTGGGGAAGAGACCGCTCCAGCTCACCATCCAATCAGAGTTCAGGATTAGCCAAAACAAGGCCTTGGGTCCTTACTCACACTCTTATGTGTCTCTCAGCATGTGTTTGTGTGTGACAGATCCACTGCCCGCTGATCACACATCTCACATCCTGCCACACGGTGAGGATTTGCCAGCGAGCCGCCCAAGGACTGGAATCTATTTACCCAGTATGCCAGTGTTGACATGGCACCTCATGATTTGATATGGATAAAGCCAGGAACCTGCAGAAAAGAAGTGGAGCCCCTGTGTTTGTGGATTAAGCAGTTATCACTGGGTAAACAAACCATCGAGTCTCACCGTGGAAATGTAACGAGTCACTCTGTGTAAACTATAACATGGAGACAGTGAGTATTAAACAAAAAGCTTGCTCTAACACAGCAACAAACCTATATCTTGACCTATCCATAACAATTTAACACATGAATATAAAAGTTTTTTGTGACTAAAGGGCCTGTTAAACATGCAGCCTCTCTAATTCCATTGGCTTTCCTGAGACCAATCCAGCAAAAACGCACTGAAACATGTGGATGAGGCAAAGAAAAAAAGAGGCTCTGCCAGTTTCTATTAACACGCCTATGACACATGATGTACGATTAATACTGTGACATCACAAAAGTAATTGTGTCTTTATAAGTACACAAACTGCATTGCAATGCAGAATTAATTTTTTTGTTCTAAATTCATCTGTGAAAGATTTAATGGTCACACTTTAGATTAGGGTCCAATTCTCATTATTAACTAAATATTAACTATGACTTTTGCCTCAATAAAATCCTGATTACTGCTTATGGATGAAAATATGGTCATGCAGAATAAGGCATTAAAATGTGCTTTATAAGTACTAATAAAAAGCCAATATCCTACTTATATTCATGCTAATAAGCAACTAGTTAATAGTGAGAATTGGACCCTAAACTAAAGCCGAACCAATTTAATCAACATAAATAGGTTTTTGAATGATTAAATTGCTCATATGAATTAACAGTTTATAATTTTAAAAATGAACTTTGAAAAAGTTGATATAGGATGCTTGCAGAAAATTAATATCAATTACTTTTGAATTACCATCCTGTCCCAATACTCACACTTGCGGTCTTGACTCGCATGCAAGAAACAGGAAGGGCTCAAGACTGTCCCAAATCTGAATAATGCCAAAGCTCAGTGCCCCTTTTGCACACCAAATCCACACTATTTCTAACACTGCTTCAGAGCTATATTTGAGGTTAACCGTATCCCAGCATCATGCATCATGTTCAAATCACCAGATTCCTAGGAAATCATTCCAGTGCAAGTTAAATTAAATAGATATTACATATAATTTGGTAGTAAAATGTAAAGTTGCACATTTTATTGAGTATGTGCATTATGTAAAATGTTTGCAACTGCTTTTTACAACTTAATTAGAAGCACCACAATTACATTTGATTGACACTATGTACAGTAAATGTCCCATTGGGTGATCAAAAGTTCTTACACACACTTCACACTCACTTGAACACCTGTGCCAAATACAGGAAATACATCATGGAAGCAGACAAGTGGTCAAGTCCAAAGACTGCAAGTGCCAGTATTGGGGCAGGCTCTAAGTTCTCTCTGGAAGTAGAAGTCCTCCACCTAGTGGTAAAAAGCAAACACGGTAGCACTTTTTATTAAGCCTGTTCACTATATATAAGATATTTCTAATGCGTAATTGTCATCTATGATATCTTTAAATACCATATTTATCTGTTCGTGGTTAAACCCTATGAAGATTATAAAGAATATTATAACATATAAACCATAATTATTTAGGAGAACATTCAACTGATTTAAAGGTGTATCAGAAGACACTACAAATTATTTTAAGAACTGTATGAATAGCCTTTAAATGCATTATATATCCTGACTTACAGCAAACACTCCCGAAAAGAAGGAAAGCTATCAGAAACATGTTCAAAGCAAAATCAAATCCCAAGCCAAACGTTCATCAGATTTAAGTGTTTTATAAGGTGTGCACATTTTAAACAGTGCATTTACAGACATGAAAAGCATTATAGAACAAGCTCACAAAATTACGTGTTCAGCAGTTTGACAAAAAAATTGTGCGTGTCTCAGTCATATTCTTTTAGTCCTGATACAGTGATCATTAGTCCAGTGATTAGCCATGTTTCTTTCCCTAAATCGCACACATTTTTTAGTGGATGGAGATTGATCAAATGAAACTTAATTAACCTAAAATGACATAGAAATGTTCTTATTGGCATCACATGCAAAAAGAAATTTGAAGGAAATCCAGCATGTGCTGTCTTCAACATGGCACATGTTCACAGGTCAAATTTCCACATTACATCTCCTCCTCATCCTCCTCCTCATCCTCTGGCAGGATTCCAGGACACGGTTCCATGGTTACAGCAACGCCCATTCCACTGCGCCCAACGGGCATATCTGTTACAAACGTCCATACATTACTGCCTGGACAGTAGCACTCCACACTGGACAAGAAACCCCCTTGATTGAATCCACCTGGAATAATATTAAAAAGATTAAAGATTATTGACATTTATGCATTAAGCAGATGCGTTCAGCCACTGCACTCAAGGTATACATTTGATCAGTTCATGTATCCCTTTCCACCAATCCAGCTCACCTAAGACATATATCTTGCATTGGTAGACTGTGACTCCATGTGCACTGCGGCACTGGTTCATAGAGGCCATGGGTTCCCACACATCTCGAGCGATGTTATATCTCTCCATCGTTTTCAGTTGGGTTTGACCATCGTAGCCACCAACTGCATAGAGGTAGTTATCCATACACACCACCCCTACAGACAGAACACAAATCAAACAGCTTAGTACATGCCAACAAGTGTTTACTTCATTATTTGAAGTAAATTTTTAGTCTTTTTTTATTTATGATTACTGTATTTTCTGGTTTGGAGCTTCCAGCCATACAATGAAAGTGAATAGTGACCAAGTCTGTCAAGAATTTCAAAGCATTATTTTCTTTGTATAACTTAAATGTATGCACTACTTTTATGTGTTTTTTTTGAAGCGTGAGTTCCTGGTCCCCATCTACATTCATTGCGTGGAAGAAAGCAGTGTGAACATTCTTTAAAATGTCTCCTTTTTTATTACACAGAAGAAAGAAACATACAAGTTACGAACAACAAAAGTGTGCATAAATGATGAAAGAATTTTCATTCCTAAATGAATTATCCCTTTAAATCGTACATGTTTTTATGTCGACTGCACAGGTAATTCTTCAACTCTTCTGAAATTAATTATTGATGACTATGCCACAGATTTAGCAATTGCAGAACATACTGATTTGTTATGCAAGACTCCAGGGACAAGCAACTCTGGGAACTAGAAATTCCTAGAAGTCCAGTCACCTTCAAAGATATTTTTAAAATAGTTTGATCTTTTGTTATCTATTAACTTATGAACGAAAACATAGTGTATTAATTGTTTACTTAGGAAGTTGTATGTTATTTATCTTATGTTTGATTCAGGTTTATTACTACATTTATTCATTTAGCGGATAGTTTTATCAAAAGCCACTTACAAAAAGCGATTCATCTTGAGGCAATAACATGACAAGTGCTAACAATACAAAGTTTCACACACTGAATATTATGTTTTATTATGTTATTGATTAGATTTGATGTAGTCATTTGTTCTCTTATTTTCCTATTGTTGCCTTTAGTCACTTTTATATAATGGCACGATTCATGCAGAACATCACATGACTTTGGTTAACATGTCAAATAAAAGAAAACCGTTCCAATCCATTAATTTGATAAATGGTGCAGAATATTTACCAAGGCCGCTCCGAACTGTGTTCATAGGTGCCACTTGCTGCCAGGTGTTTGTGTCTGGTTGATAGCGCTCCACCGTGTTCCATCGGTTGTCCCCGTCAAATCCCCCCACCACATACAGACTCCCCCCACACATGACGACACCGGCCCCCAGTCGTGCTACTGACATAGGGGCCACAAATGTCCAGCGGTTTGTCTCTGGATCATACCTGTGAAAACAATAAGCAAGACATCCTTACAAACCAATTTAGATAATGTATGAATATGATTTCCTAGACAGGGCAATATAAAAGATCCTCTGTAAATATCTCAGGCTCATCACTTCTATTCAAGTATTCTATTGTTTCTAACAATGATATCCAGAGCCAAATACCAATCATAGTTGCAAGCAATTCCCATGAGCTGTTATATCACCAACAGAATGTCACAAATTAAAAATCAGCCTTCAGCAAGAAGAGGTTGTATTTAACCTGCCAACAATGCAACATCTCCATTTAAAATCTTGTGAAGACAGCTACTGTTACTGACCCAAGAGTTTCTGTCTCCCAGGACAACAGGGGCACATATTACGGTGTCTTGAATTTCACACATCTTTGAAATTGTAGTAGATGATCTATTGACATTTATTGTTTGAATTTGTGTCTAGCTCTAATTCTTGAATAGAATACACACACTTTCTCTCCCTACATTCCTGGACAGATTAACTTTCCGCTTTGAGCTGCTCGCTCAGATATAAATTATCCTCAATAGGACTCACATGCCTCTGTTATGAATCTATACTTGAGCTGTTGTCTACAAGAAAAGCTTTTTGAAAATTATTTAACAAATCCATAGCAAAAATAAGAAATAAAGGTTTATGCCACTTACATTCTCTGCTTGTGGCATAATGTATCTTGTTTAAGGATGTTTATTTACTGTATACACATTACAGTTTGGGGCGAGTATGATTTGTTTTAAAGAAATTTTATTCAGCAAAGATGCATGGAATTGATCAGAAAGTGTATAGTGTATAATATTACAACAAAAAAAGTAATTATTTTTCAAATGTGTGCTCAGGATTAATCAAAGAAGCCTGAAAAAGAAAATGTATAAGTTTCCACAGGAATATTAAGCAGCACAACCGTTTTCAACATTGATAATAAGAAATGTTTCTTGAGCATCAAATCAGCATTTTAGAATGATTTCTGATTATGAATGAACAATTATTTTAAATTGTACAAATTATATTTTCACAATTTCACAATATTACTGTTTTTACTGTACTTTTGATTAAATAAATGTCGCCTTGGTGAGCATAAGAGACTTCTGTCCAATTCCTTATCTCTCTCTCTCTCTCACTCTCTCTCTCTCTCTCTATATATATATATATATATATATATATATATTATGCAGTGTTGTGAGCGCAATGTCTTCATTTTGTCTTCTATAATTTAGTTATTAATGTAATTTTGAATTCTGTACAAAACTTCTGAAGAGATTATAATATCCACATTGTTTTGTAACTTGTATCAAAGTTGTCCTTATTTAGACCGTTCACTCCTTTTCAAACAAGTCTAATTAAAGATAATTAAGTCTAATTCATGCATTCATCATTATAATGTAGTTAGTTCAAAGTAGACAATTCCTTATGCAGATGTTTTTACAGTCCCAATAACGCCTTTCAATACTGTATAGCAACCAGTTCTTAGTTCTCACAGTACATTGGAGTCCTGTCTTTCAGATTCACTTGTGACATTGAGGTACAGTGCTCAACAAACAACATGGCACTTTCGTTTCAGGTTGCTGATGAATCTCTCTAACCTGATCTGTCACCATTAGCTAATAAATATAAAATATTCATATCATTACACTTATTTAGAAGATGAGTTTCTTCTGAAAGGCCTAACCTGACTCTGTGCCGTGGAATGTACGTTATGAAACAGATTTGCCTGAAGCTTGTTAGTCAAGAGTGACGGCTCTGAAAAGAACAGAGCAAACTGATCTCTACACCCTGGTGGAAGGCGATTGTTCCTCAAGTCAAAACACTTTCTGTAGCTGATGAGCGACGGGTCAAAAGTGTAGTGTGTATTGTAACCTTTCTGCTAAGATTTCATTTTTATCACGTTCTGTGTGAATGTTCTTCTGTCGGACAGGTGCGCGACTCAGTCTTTGGTGTAATAAAAACTTTTTCAACCAAGTTTAAATCTGTCACTCTGCACTGTGCTAATGTTTTGATTCCGCTAGCGTACGTATAAAAGAAAGGAAATATAATATAAAGGGGGAAAACCCCACAGCGTAAAACAAACCTTGACAACACAAAACCTTTTTGAATTGTTTTCTTCCTGTCCCAGCCTTACCTCTCAACGCTGTTATGATGTGTAGAGGCATGTGAACCCCCTACGGCATAAATGCTTCCGTCAATGACCCCGACACCCACTCGGTTTCTGGGTGTGTTGAGGGGAGCCAGCTGGGTCCATTGGTTAGTCATGGGGTTGTAGCAGGACAAAAATCCAGACTCCGTGTTGTTCTGCAGAGAGAGATTCCGTCCCCCGACCGTATAAATGAGCCCGAACAACACGCAAGCCCCTAGCCCGCTACAAGGAGATCCCATGTCAGATAGCTTTAGCCAGACATTCTTCCGTGGGTCGAAGGCTTCCAGAGAGTCCAGAGAGTGTTGCCTGTAACCTCCCGCTATGTAGATGAGTTGAGTCCCACGATGAGGAGGGGGCGGCAGGGATTTTCGAAGAGCCATGTCCTGGAAGATCTTGGACAGGAAGTCCTTGCAGGAGTTGGCCTTGCTGAGGATGGGGCAGGACTGCAGTTGCCTTTTGAGGAATGTGGGCGGCAGGGCATAGATGTGGACCGCGTTGAGGAGGGCATGAAAGTACTGCGCCCGGCCCTCCGCATCCCAGCGGACCCAGTCAATGCAGGCCTTGTAGACCTCGGATTCGCAGAGCACCTTTAGACTGTCCTGACTGATCAACTCTACCAGCTGGCAATGGGACAAACTGAAGAACTCCTCCTCTTTGGTTACCTGTGACATGAGCATGGAGGACAGTTAGATCTGAAAAGTATACTGAACAAGTCCTGACTTATTGAATTTGTATTTATGGACTTTGTAACTATTTTTAAATATCAATAACAAACTTGTAAACATGTGAGGAACAATACATTAAAAAAGAACAAATTAAAGGATTGTTCACCTTTTTGATAAATAAAGGAGCAAAAAGGAACAGTCACATTTATCATTGTTCTGTGAATTTTTGAGGGCAAAATGCAGTCATTTAAATAGGAATCCAAATGATTGAGAATTTAGGATGAGTGTGAAACAACCTTTTTTATGCCACCAAAGGCCATTTTCATGAAAAGAGCAGGATGGTTTAAAAAACAATATCAATATAAACTCTTATCATCTAGTTCTTTGAATAGATGTGAATTGGATAATCAGTGAACAATGACTTTAATTTCATGCTTTTTCTATTTTTAGCTATTGCTTGGCTTCAGAAGATGAGCAGCAAGGGTCATGTGGACAACTTTTATGGTACTTTTGTTATGGTAAATACATTTATGCATTACGTTTAGTATTTGAGCTTGACAGTATAAATCATCATCCACTTTAATTGTATGGAAAAGTGCAGCTTGCACATTTCTTTTTGAGTTGAAGAACAAACTAATAAAGAAAGAAAAAGAATACAGGTTGGAGTGACATGAGCATTTTTGGGTTAATTATAGGTTTTGGGTTAACTATTGGTTTTTTGCATGATTCACTTGACAGCTGTATAATTAATACGAATCAATATCCATCTGCAAGGCAGACCTGAGTTCCATTGACAAATCAATTAGCTACACAGCGCTGTTCTCTACAGCCTTCATTCATTCACAGACTAACTGTTACAGGTCAATTGCTCAGTACAGTTACTTAAGAGAGCAGAGCAGGTGGCAACTATCGATTGCTGCGAACTGACACTTCGGTGAACGGATTCTACAGGGCACGCACCTCATTGAAGTGAGTGTTGATATACTCTCTTGTGCGAAGGTGCAGCTCGGAGCAGCCGATCTCCTCTGCAAATCTCGAGATGCCTATGACGTTAGACGGCTCCAGGTTCTTTGTGAGGAAATCGCAGCACGCTTTGGCCACTTCTTCCATCTGATAGCGCATCGCTGTCAAGAGGACGTGAAGAACGCACTTCTCTCCCACTGTGATGCGAGAGGTGTAGGCATAGTCAATGAGGCGGCTGATGACCTGAGGACACGCGTCTCGCAGGGTGACCTCCGAGGCGTGGCATTCCTTGAAGTTACTGGTGAACATGGCTTTGAAGTAAGGACTGCAGGCAGCCAGCACCAGTTTGTGGACCTGGGAAATGTAGACACTTGTTCATGGCTGGCGTAAAAAAAGCAAGCAGGACACCCCTGAAACTAATCATGAGAGCTGTACAGAGTGTGCCATGTACTTGTAATTACAATTAAATGCCTTAACGTGTACCAACATAATTCTTCACTTGTAATGAGAACAATTTATCTGTGTGCTCTGTAATTTGCAGTCACAGAGACATACCATTTTCATGTAATATTTCATATTATTCCATGGTAAATATTTGTTGCAAAATATTTCAAAGCTGTCAGTCAGTATGAATAATTATAAGACACTGCCTTCTCACAGATTAAGGCCACTCAGTCTTATGAATAATTGAGATACTGCTGATGTATACGAGCACTGTATATGGTATGGAAAAAGTCCTGTGATGTTGATTCAAACCCGGGAAACCAAAATAGCCCCAAATAAAATCCTGAAATACCTAAAACTACTGTGTAAATATTGTTTTCTATCATGGACTTGTTAATTGTGTGAACCTCATCTCCTTTAAGACAAAAAACAAACAAAAAACCTATGGTTAGAACGGACTGTGCTGCAATGGGAGATCTCATGACACTAATAGAATAAGGGTGCGTCTCAATCAGCTCCCTTGCTTCCTACGTCGTGAATCAGTATATCGTGTACACAAATTCGGGCACTGGAAAGGACAGAAAGGACCCTGGCTCACTTCACATTGGGACACATGACTCTATTTCTGTTGACATAACAATGTCCTCATTGTATAACATCACTACTGGTATTAATGAATAACAGCAGAACTGATATCTTTCTGATAGCATTATTTTTTTATGTTATTGTAAGTAAATTATGATAAATACTTTGCTTGTTACATATACGTGCAACATTTAAGACGTAAATAAATCATAAATGTTAGCTAGATTATGTTCATGACTTGTCTAACAATGTGATACCAAAATATAATTAAATAAAAGTTTAAAAAAACATCTATCGCATGTCATTATGTGTAGTGAGTTGGCTCACGTGATTTGTTTCACACAAATCTTCTGTTAAGGGAACATAGTGAGCATTGATGCTCCCTGGTTTTCATGTTCCATTGTGAGACTTTTAAGGAAGCGAACGTTTGAGTGCACTGGTAGGATTTTGGGATTGAGACAGCCCTTAAAATGGCCAACTCCTTGATCAGTGCCCTGACTACTGAACTAGGGAGCTGATTGAGACGCACCCTAAAACAGCTTTTTCACCTAGTGCACCATTAAGAACTGACCACTGTAAATCTCACCTTAAAATCCACTATCTTGTCCTTGTACATCACATGTAGAACCAGATCACAGAGCAATTCATGATGCCGGAACTCATCCATGACCTGCATGGCTCTAGAGGGATGACTTTCAACTGTGTAATCCAAGTAACCATGACCCCTCATGGAGGGCACCGCGATGGCAGAGAAATCCTCATCTTTAATGGGCCTCTTCTTTCTTGGACAGTTCATTCTCTGAGACCTAGACTGTCACTGATATTTGTAGGAAACGAATGGTGCCTGCAGTGACAAAATATCTATATCCATCCACGAGTCATGAAGAAAAATAGGCACAACTGATGATCACTTAGGGATAGAGAGCCATGTTTCTTCTGCCTGGTTAGTAGTCCACCATAAAAAGATTCTGTATCAAGCCAAGTTGGCATTGTTGAAATATTCAAAGTATATAATAAAAAGATATTATACCATCACTTCCTTTAAATCAGACAAATGCTGCTTTTTTTCTTTATAGACGATGTAAAAAGTCATTTTTATCCTCTAGACTAGAGGATGTACACGCAAAGTTATCTTAAATTATTTTAAGCATTCGCATTAAAAATGCAATATTCTTTTCTTCCAAAAGGTTGTCCTCTGAGATGGATTGTGCTCTTTTCGCCCTGTAAAAAACAACACAAAAAAACAGATACAATGAGAAATGTTTTGTTAATTCCCCCCCCCCCCCCCCCCCCTGCTTTTATAGCTTATCAAATGCATAATTAAATATAGCCAAAGATGATTGAGGAAGATATCTTGGATATAAAACTAAACAAACATAACATGCAAAAGGCAATATAAAAGGAATACAATGGCAGCTTTACGCAAATCCTGCAGAGCCCATTTCAATCATAAGAATATTTACAAGAAGCTGTCTTTAATTACAGTCTATGTTGAAAGTTGCACAGACTTATCTGAATCATGTTTCACTTCCCTATTCCTTGACGGACGTCAAGTAGACTTAAAAAAAAAAAAAGTAAACAGCAAAGCCACTCCCTTGTTCACAGATGAAACATGTGATTTCCTGCATAATAGAGACAGGACTTCCAAAAACATACTTCTGGCACAACTGAAATAGTTGGGTATCAAAAGACCTTTGTGCACACCAACATGGTTTTCGAGTGAAGGCCAAAGTCTCTGTTGTTTATCAGTCTTAGTGTTGTTCATCAGAAACTTTTTTTTTTCATGGGTTATGTAACGTCCCACACTCGCAGGTCATTTCTGTAGCTGTTATTGTACAACTCAGTGTTAAAGACACTTATTTGTCTTAAAGCACAGTTTATCACAAGACAACACTGCCAGCCATGGCTTCTTTTGAAACTACGAGAGCTCCTTCAGTCGTGGTCTCCATCCCTCATAAAAGCTCAATGTGTCATGCTCCCACATGCCATACTGCAAAGCCGGACTTTAAAGAGAACTTTAACATGCTGAGCCATGCACATTAGCTCCATGGCTCTGGTGGGATTACCATTAACTCGCTGAGTGTCAGGTTATTTGAAAAATAATAGAACAGAAAGTGAAAAGCTCTGGAACTTTTCTGGTAGATGCTGCCAAGTCAAGTGAACTCTTGTCCTGGTTAACTACCATGATGTGCTGTATGCAATTAAAGGAATAGTCATTATTTGCCTACGCTCAATGTCATTCGAGAACTACGGAGCCCGGGAAGTCACCTGTGGGAGAAAAAAGAACAATCCATGGCGACGTTTTTGCAATCTGTCCGCTCAGTTTATAAACCGTACTCACGAATTCTCAAACTGTTCCCTCGGTTTAATAAATCATGCCCACGGATTAATAAACCGTACCCACGAGTTTCTAATCCGCGCTCTCAGATTTCTAAACCGTGCCTTCAGTTTTTGCAAGATGTACCCACAAATTCATAAACCGTGCCCACGCTTTCGCAATCCGTTCCCACGGGTTTGTAAACTGTACTTGTGGCTCCTCCCGCAGTCTGTGCCGGCAGATTCAACCAGGCAATCTGTTACGGTGCGGGATATGTAGGCCCTATAGCCTACGCATTGCATTGTGTTTATAAACTTTATTTTTAAAAATGAATAATTTAGTCATAATACAGGTTAGACAATAATTTGTATTGTGTATTAAGTGGAATACATCAAATTGTCTTAAATGTGTCTGCATGCTTCAAGTGTTTCTCGATTGTAGCGGGTATGGGGTGGAACATATATGATTTAATATGAAGGACGTGCATCAAAATCTTTTGTTTATTTGTGATAATCTTAGCACTTTATTATTACCGTCTAACCTGTATTATGACTGATAATTGCTTTGTTACTTTTTTTATAAGTTTTGGACAAAAGCGTCTTCTAGCCTAAAATGTAATATTATTATTATTATATTTGAGTTTATAACTATAAATAGTTCACTTAGTAATACAGTAATATGTTTGTCATAAAATAATTTATCTATGTTTTATTTGTATAGGCTATAACCTAACCTTTTGCAGTTTTGGATCAAATAGGCCAAAATATTTTGCATAATTTTTGCTTAAAAATAAAGCATTCATAAATTATTTTATGAACAATATATTACTGTATTACAAAGTGAACTAATTTATAGTTATAAACTCAAATAATAATAATAATAATTATTATTACATTTTAGGCTACATATTTAGAAGACGCTTTTGTCCAAAACTTACAAAAAAGGAACAAAGCAATTATCAGTCAGTCAAAATACAGGTTAGACAATAATAATAAAGTGCTAAGATTATCACAAATAAACAAAAGATTTTGATGCCCGTCATTCATGTTAAATCGTATATTCCACCCCATACCCGCTACAACTGAGAATCACTTTAAGCATGCAGACAAGACAATTTGATGTATTCCACTTAATACACATTAAAACAATATACAATAAGATTCATTAACAACTTATCTCCTGGTGTTCTTCTAAAATGAGGGCGAGCCACAAATCCGTGAGTAGATTACAAACCCGTGGGCACGGTTTATGAATTTGTGGGTACATCTTGCAAAAACTGAAGGCACGGTTCACAAATCTGAGAGCGCGGATTAGAAACTGCTGGGTACGATTTATTCATCCGTGGGCACGATTTGTTAAACCGAGGGAACAGTTTGAGAACTTGTGAGTACGGTTTATAAACTGAACGGACGGATTGTTTTTATTTTCTCCCACAGGTGACTTCCCGGGCTCCGTAGTACCCTGTATGCTGTGTCTGTGGAATATTTATGCAGAACCTTTACACAGCACTTTCCATTCAATGGCTATGTTTACATGTACACCAATAGCCAGAGTGAGGAATTACTCAGATCAATACAAGTTTACATGACATGGGCAAGATTTTTCAGTCCTACTTTTCAATGCTACTTTGATTATTCACAAGTATATACCATTGTTTATTTCCATTAACCAATGTTACGATAAGTCATCCCAAAAATCATGGCGACGGATATTGGTAGGTTTATGTATATGGCAGCCATCACACTAGCCATTATTTTTAATCGAAGGAGACTTAGGCGTGTTACCCAAGCATTAATGGCAAGGAAAGCCCCTTATACTTGGGAGTGGCAACGTATGAGGTGTTTCTGGGAGGTTATAGAATTAGTCACGTATGTGATTTCACAGAGGAACTCCAGAATTCTTTTTTCTTTTACAAGTTTAATAAAGAACTCTGTCTCATCTTCTGTCCAAACATACCACGCCATCTTTAAAGAATGACCATGTGACTTTTATGTATGCCAGGTGACCTGTAAATGTGAAAAAAAACTGTTCCCATTGCAGTTTTGCAAAATATTATTTTTTCAAATTGCCTGAAAATACACCTCATGCGAGCACTGACATGTTTCCATTGGGTGTATTTTCAATTCGCAATTTCAATTTGCGCAATATGAAGGGTAATGGAAAAGCAGTTAATGTTTCCATTTTATTTGATCTGTTTGTTTATTTATATATTATATTTTTTAAATTCATATTTATAATGTTATTTAATTCATAATTTTTTTATTAATTAATTTTTTTATTTTGCGTATGTTTGCCCTTATCTGTGTGGGTTTTCATATGTTCACACGTACTACAGTGCACACTTTGGCTAGATTGCAAGAAATGCAATTAAAACATATACACACTTACAAATTGCAATTAAAACATACATTTTACTGCAGTTATGGCTCAGATTATATGCATAATCACATTATCATAATAAACTATCCCTTTAAAGGTCATAAAAGTTATAAAACCCTAAAACACATTTTTTGAGATGTCAACAGATATGTACCGGTTACACATCCATAAAACAAGAACACTCATTATCTTTATTATTACGGGGAAGTGTTTCATTTTTTGAGCTATTTAATTCTTCCGGTTAAAACCAACATCACAAAAAGTGAGGTATAGGCCTATGCGATACTTTGGAGTGGGGATTGATTGGCTTTTCTCCACATAATTCATGAGAATAAACTCTACCAACACATGGAAACACGTGGAGCGTGCATAAGAGTGGTTTCTGCAGTGAGTTTAACAACACAAAGTGCTCATCACTTTCAGAGAGAGAGAGAGAGAGAGAGAGAGAGAGAGAGAGAGAGGGAGGGAGGGAGGGAGAGAGGAAAGAAGGGAGGGAGGGAGAGCGAAGTTCCACTGTGTCACAGTTATATATCTGAGGTTATTGAGTGTACAAAACACTTTATTAACCCTTAAACAGGCAAGAGTGGAAAATGCTAAGCAAAAAATAATTTCATGTCCTTTTTTATATCATCTGGACTTAAATAAAACATATCCAAAAGAATTGTTTAAAAATTTGATATATTTTTGGATTTTATGAGTTGTGACTCCTGAGTCACGTTGCCTGATTAGGGTATAAAAAAGGACCAAGTCATTAATCTGTTAACTATTACTGCCACTGCATGTTTAAAACAATTATATCCCATACTTCACCTGATCTAATGTTGACAAATAATATATCATTCGAAAGCTTACGAAATCAAGATTCAGCCTGTGAAACCCGTTTTGAAATTGGATGTTGCGTTACCATAGAAACGGTACTCTAAATTCTTTTATCGGGCTCCTCCTCTTTTGAGCATCGTCATGTTTCATAATTTATGATCAAAACCTTTTCTAATCTTGACAAAACATGTATTGTCAGAAAGGTCTGAGTCTCAACGTTCCATATTTTGTGACAGAAGTGATATTTGGACATCAACTTCAAATTTGGAACACAACTTAGTTAGATATATGGCTTTGATTTTATAGTAATTTTATAGTAAAAAATATTTTGTAAAACACATATTTTATAAAAAAAAGAAAAATATTAAGTACAGTATATTTGATTTACTGTAAGTTTAAACTTCCATAACTTTTTCATATTTTCATTTTTTTGAAGTCATTTTCACTTTCACAGTAAAAATCTGCTGACTGTTTTCTTTAAAACAAGACCAAACTTAGGTCTATATTCCAAAGCATTCTTGAATTACAATCATTTTAGTTTGAATAGTGCATTTTAAATAGAGCTAGTTTAATCCCTTTTTTATACCCTAAACAGGCAACGTGACTCAGGAGTCACATACATTTCAAAACGTGCTAAATAACAACATGAACAACATATTACTTAATTTTCTCATTCAGCACCTTAAGACAATGTTCACAATTAATGTTAGCTGTATTCTTTTTTTTTTTTTCAGAAGAAAAGTAAGTTTAATATATATTTACTTATTTCAAAATCTGAATGTTCTGCACCACTGGCAGCCATGTTGGAGTTAGGTCAGGCTGACTAATTGATCACAAAAAATTTGAAGCAAATTATGTGACCAGCATACTCAAGACAGACCAGGAAAATGTTCTTATGCCCCAAAAAAGACAATAAAAATGATGTGACTTGTGAGTCACGTTGCCTGTTTTAGGGTTAATAACTGCACCATGACACATCTCCTTTGCTCTGATAAAGAGCCAGTCAGTCTATGAGCGTGAGTCTGGAACGTGTTCATGACTATGAGGAAAACTGTGAATCATAAAAACATGGTGCATGGTAGGGTGGTGATAACTGACCTATAATCAGGCTGATGGGAAAGCCTTTGTTCAGATGAAGTTTCTAAGTACATACACAGCACTTTTTGCATAATGATTGAGATCTATTAGTTAAAGCTGCTGTAGGTAACTTTTGTAAAAAAATATTTTTTACATATTTGTTAAAACTGTCATTATGTCCTGACAGTAGAATATGAGACAGATAATCTGTGAAAAAATCAAGCTCCTCTGGCTACTCCCAGTAGTCCTATTGCCATTTGCAGAAATACACCGCTGCCGGTCAGAAACAACCAATCAGAGCCAGGAGGAATGGCTTAGCAGTGTCAATCGCGCTCATGTACGCGCTGATCACACCCCTCTCTTGCACAGCGCGTACTGTCGTTCAAACTCAAGATTGCCGGTGTGCTGCAGCTGTGCTAATAATAATAATAATAATAATAATACATTAGTCTAATATAGCGCTTTCCAAGGAACTCAAAGATGCTTTAGAAATGACCCAAACAAACAATGATGAGAGTGCTATTATTTTTTTTAACGTATTGCAGTTCAAAAAAATAAAAAATATGATTATTTTTAAACGTATTGCAGTTTTTTTATATCAGAGGATGGGAGGCCATATAGGAGACTATTGCAGTAGTCGAGTCTTGATGTAATGAATGCGTGGATGATAGTTTTTCTGCAGCAGATATGGAGAGGGTAGGGCATAGACGAGCAATATTTCGTAAGTGGAAAAAGGCAGTTTTGGTGATATGACGGATATGGGGCTTAAATGTGAGTGTGGGGTCAAAAATGAAACCAAGATTTCGGATCTGGGGAGAGGTGGTAACTGTATGGCCATCGATGGAGAGAGTAAAGTCTTCGGAGGAGGGGAGGAGTGATTTGGGACCAATGAGGATGATTTCCGATTTATTGCAATTGAGTTTAAGGAAGTTGGCATTCATCCAGGATTTTATTGCAGAGAGGCAGGTTGTGAGCAGGAGTGATGGATCTGGTGCTGAGGTATAGTTGTGTGTTGTCCGCGTAACTATGGAATTTTAATCCATGGTTTGGATGATAAGTCCAAGGGGAAGCATGTACAGGATAAACAGAAGGGGACCTAGCACCGAGCCTTGAGGGACTCAGTGATTGACAGGTATGGTGTGATACGTACAGTTGTTGATGGATATGAATTGAGATCTGTTGGTAAGGTAGGAGATGAACCAGGAGAGAGCTGAGCCCGAGATGCCAAGATGTTGTAGGCATTGTAAAAGGATAGAGTGGTCAATGGTGTCGAAGGCGGCAGAGAGGTCAAGTAGGAGGAGAATGGAGAGGGAACCAGAGTCAGAGGCGAGCAGAAGGTCATTTGTTACTTTGCGTAGTGTAGTTTCAGTAGAGTGATGAGTGCGGAATCCATACAGAAAGGTTTCATAGAGCTGATTGGAGAGGAGGTGATGTTTTAGTTGAGAGGCGACCGAGCGTTCCAAGATTTTAGACAGGAAAGGTAGGTTAGAGATGGGGCTAAAGTTGTTGGGGGTTGTCAGGATCCAGGCCAGGTTTTTTAAGTATTGGTGTGATGGCTGCAACTTTGAAGGAAGAAGGAACTGTTCCAGAGGTGAGAGAGGAGTTGATGATAGCCATGATGAGTGGGCTGAGGCTGGGGAGACAGTGCTTGACCAGTGCAGATGGAATGGGGTCCAGTGGGCAGGTTGTGAGGTCGATTTTGTTGAAGTGGGTAGTAAGATCGGTTTCTGTAATGACTGATAAAGAGGGGAGAATGATGTGAAATGGAATGGATGAGTCAGATTGAGGGTCTGTGCTGGGAGAAATGTTCACAGAGAGTTAGGGCTGAAACGATTCCTCGAGTTACTCGATTACAAAAATTCCTCGAGGCAAAAACTCTGCCTCGAAGCCTCGTTAAATTCCTATGACGCGCACTATACGCGCGGCGCAGGGATTTGATTGTTTCACACGGACCGTTTATTCACACGTACCTGTTCAGGAAGCATATATTTTGAATTTAGTTGGTGCGATGGCGGAGAATAAATATGTGAATAAACGGCAGAAATTGTCTAAAGTGTGGGATCATTACACACTTAATTCACTTAATACACTTAACTCGCTGAAACAAGGTAACGTAGTCTAAGCCTATTGATGTTCGCTGATTTTAATCCCATACTGTATTTGTAGCGATGTCGTCGTGATGCGGTTTGACTAGATATGATTTTTAGCTTTGATGACATTTTTAAGTAGTAAACGTAACTATCACGTTGAATTGCAAGAGAGTATAGCCTTAAAAAGGAACCCCTTCACACACACACACACACACACACACACACACACACACACACACACACACACACACACACACACGCCAGTCAGACCGATTGCAGCAATGCAGCACATATGCTTAAACATTTATGCAGCCACGCGTGATGGAGGTGATGGAGGAACAAATATTGTATTGCAGTCTTTGCGAGACCTTGTTTGTATTTCACGTCTGCCAAATACAGACAACAACAAAAAAATTAAAGTCCCCAGCCTGTTGGTTTTTAATAAAGATTCGGAGTACTCATTTTTTAGTTAAAACGCACGGAACAAAAAGTGCGTCAGCTTTTACAGCGTGTTCAACAACAAGTCACGTTACAGCTCTTCTTCAGCGTTAAACTACCAGAATACACAAATATGCTTAGAGTGGTTATATTATAACATCTTAAAGGAAAATTCACATATGAGATAGCTTTATAACTTGCATACTATATAACTTATAGTATATAACTTAACAGCTTTAACTGAAATAGACACAAGTTTAATATAACTATTCTGTTAATAAAACACACACACACAAAAAGAAATCTGATTACTCGATTAATCGATCGATAAAGTGCTAGATTAATCGATTACAAAAAGAATCGATAGCTGCAGCCCTACAGAGAGATCTTGGTGAATGCTGTCAATTTTGTATTTAAATAAGTCGATTAAATTATTGCATTTGTCCATGGTGAATAAATGAGTGATATTGTCAATGGGTTTGAGTAATTTATTAACTGTGGCAAACAACTCCGGGGCTTTGAGGATCCAGAGTGAATGATCTCAGAATAAAAAGCTGTGCGGGCTGATGTGAGCGCTGATCTATAATGATGGCTGTGATCCTTGTAGGCTTGAAGGTGTACAGTGAGTCCAGTTTTCTTATCCAGGCGTTCCAGTTATCTGCGTTCTTTTTTGAGTTTACGTGCAGTTCAGGAGTGAACCAGGGAGCAGAGCGGGAAAATGTAACTGTTGCAATGTTCACTGGTGCGAGAGTATTTAGGCTGGATGTAAGTGTTCAATTGTAGTGAGCTACAAGGTCGGCGGTGGTTGAGTTTTCAGGGATGCTGGGTATGGAAATTGTGTTTGCGATATGGGAGGAAAAAGAGGTGAGACAGAGGGACTTTAGATTTCGGTAAGATATGGTGCGTGTCTGCTTGAAGTGAGGGCTGGGGAGGTTGATGTGAAATGTCCAGTAGAGCAGACCAAGTCCAAAGTTTGTCCATGGGTGTGGGTGGGGAAATTGACATGTTGTATGAAGTTAAAACTGTTCATGATGTCCAAGAAATCCGTGGTGTGTTTGGAGGTGGAAGAGTCGATATGGAAATTGAAGTCACCTACGAGTAATACGGTTGATGAAATTGTACAGAGTTGAGTTATAAATTCTGAGAAATCTGACAGGAAAGAAGAATTGGGTTTGGGAGGGCGATAAATTGTTGAAATAGTCAGAGGAGTGGGGCCTAAGAGTTTAAGTGAGAGGTGTTCAAAAGAGGGGACAGATGGGATGGGGAGAGGGGGAAGCTTGAGAGTTTGTCTGTGGATGACAGCAATACCACCGCCCCTGCCTTCAGGACGAGGTTGGTCCATGTATGAGAATCCAGTGGGGGTGGCTTGGTTGAGGGAGAAATAGTCATGGGGTTTTTGCCAGGTTTAAGTTAAACAGATTAAGTCTAATTGTGAGTCCAGGATGAATTCGTTGAGAATGATGTTTTTATTGTTAAGGGATCTTATGTTCAATAGTCCAAGCTTGAGAGACTTTTGTTTTATAGGGGATGATGCGGAAATGGGAACTGACCGGAGGTTGAAATGGTTCACTTGACGTTGGCTCTGATGACGTTGTGCGTTGCTATTTAGATGCTGGGACGCGGAAGAGAAGCAATGAGGGAGTGTTGCGCCGAAGCTTTCATTCCCGGTGGATATGTGTATTAAGGGTTTCTATGGGAGCCTCTGTGGATGTAACGGTGGATTTGAAGTAGTTCAAAGGTTTTTATTTCAGCGGTGAGCTCTGGAGTAGCCGATGGATAACAGTTTAGCTGGAGTAGCTGTTTAGCTGAGTACCGGAAAACCATGAAGTTGTTAGTGGAGTTTTGCAACCAAGGAGGCAGGATGGAGAGCAGAAAAAGAACTAGGACCAGGTACTGCATCGCTGGGAGGAAAGATTGAGTCGTCTTGGGCAGGAGAAGTTTAGTGTAGCCGCCTGAAAGCGCGGGTGTTAACCCGATCGATCCAGTGGCGTTGCCAAATATACAATCCGTAATCCCAAAACGCTGCCGATCCAAACTGGGTCGGGTCCTTCGGTAGCAGAGGCGTGCAGGTGAAAAGGTCCAGGTAAATAGGGCAGTTTTGATTCAATAAGAAGTTTTGATTTGATTTCCCCGGAGGGAGAAGAGGCAGCAAAAAAAACGAGAGGACCAGCGTCCTCTCCCAGCAGAATCCATAAGTATACTACTAACATGAAGTTCTAATGGTGGAGAAACAACCTAAATTGCCAATTTCTTGAGTGGCACCTGCTCATAAAACAAAGAGGTAAAAGGAAAAAGACCGATGACGATAGACAAGCGAAAAAGAAAGAATTAGGCAGAGCCCCTTGACCCTGTGTCAAAACTCTAGCCGCATAAAATGTAGATAAAATTTCACGCACTGTGCTAAGCAACAATTAAAACCTGCTAATTCACTGGCTTGTCATGTTGCTGAAATAAGCAAACCTTGCCTAGCAAACCTTATCTAGCAGCATTACATATCGCTAGAATAATTACTTACATACTGTAACGTTAGTTACCGTTATATTAACATTATCTTACTAGCTATTTATAACTTATAGAAAGAGTGCAACGTTATAAAGTTACATGTATTGCAAAATATATAATGATTTGAGGACCAAGTTTGTAGTCAAAATATGGGCAGGCCATAGTCAATGTAAAGCATATTATTGATGTTTCGCCCCTATTAGTGAATGTGCCATAACTGTTTATCCGCCGTCATCGGTGGTCCTGCTTACTAGCCTGCACGTTCACGGCAGGCTCCACTGTGGGGGAGGAGCTGTGGAGGGAGGGCTGTAGCGCAGCAGAGAGCAAGTGGATGGGACCTGTAAGTTGTGCTTGTTCACAACTATACACAACTTGCGAATAGAGCGTCTAGCACGAGTGATTTCAATGTTAAGTCAATGCAAAGACGCGTTACGCGCGTAAAAAATTCCTGCTGCGCGAATGAGGCATAGAGCGGTAGACGCGAATTCGCCTCATTCGCGCGTCAAGTTCACGCAAATTGAGCGTCTGGCGCGTTCCGCGCGAATTATTTCTTTCTTTCTTTTTTGTGCATTCACGCGTTTGACGCGAATTCGCGTCTGCCGCCCGAGTTGAAAAATCTGAACTTCTGCGTCAAATTCGCGCCGCGTTAACCAATCAGGAGCCAGCTTGCTGCTGTCACGTGGTGAAGTAAATATTTTACCACATAAAAACTTGATTTTAATATATGAGACATTCATTTTGTATGCTATTTATTCCATATCTAATCTAGATTATATGAAACATTATTACTATTCTAATGTAAAGAGAACCAACATAGTTGGTGCAAGAACATAGTTCTTCATGTCTGTGTTGTGTGAGGGCGGAAGTACCGCTGAAAGCGGCCGTCGTCCAGGCGCAGCTCCTGGAGCAAATGGTGAAACTCGCCGAACTGGGTTCACCTCCGAAGGGTCTGGTGGACCCAAATACACCGATGATCCCTACGCCGCTGTTCTGCTCCCCAGAGCAAATACAGAGCGGTGACTCTCTCGATAAATGACCCATCAACAACAGACATCTTGTAAAAAGATGGCCGCCAAGGGGGTTTGAAACTTTCGCCTCTGACGCGCGTAATTTTCGCTTCAAACTTTGGTTTTTACGGTTTCACGGTTTCACAGTTTCACTCTTGTCACGCGAATTAACAAAAAGTGGTCAAGCGTCAAACTAGACGCGGTAGACGCGAATTTGACGCGCTATTCACGTCCGGTGTGAACGCACAGTAAGTCAACGTTTTCTCCAAACTCCCTACTGCAGCTTTAACTCGGAAAGAGTCGGACATACTCACACACAAGATAGGAATATATTGCAGTGTGATTGCATTGATGACTAATGATAGTTTAATTAGCTCAGGGCTCAACAATAAGGATCACCTGATGGCCCTGGGTCAGTGTGAGAGAGTTTCGGGATAGTCTTATGAAGTCCTGATCACCCTGTCAGAGTTTTTTTTTTTTTTGCAATAATGACCAGCTAACTGTACTTTATCCCTAACAGATCTTTTAGCTATTATTTGTAAATAAATAATATATAAGAAGAAAATTACTAGATTCATAAAAATATGATGCTAAAATTGAAATGTATGAGTGCTGATGTTGTTTAATTTGTTTTGAACGAATTTGATTAATTAACAATTTAATGATTAGGTCATAAATACAGGTAGGGTTTCATGTCAACACCTACTAGCATAATGGTGTGTTGATGTTTTGATGGTACGTAAAGCACTGAGGCTTTTCTCTCAACTGTGTCGTAAAAAGGTTTATTAACAGTCAAAATCGAGTTCCTTGCCACGGTCACCTTTTGGCCACTTATTTTTGGCAGTATTGACTTAAATGCACTGATCCTATTGGTTAAGAACTGAACAAAGCTGATGATGACATCACTGTTTTCTCCAGAGTGTCTTTATATATTAATTTATCTCATTCCATAATTGATTAACTTTACAACACAGTTATTGAACCAAACTGAATAAACACTGAACTGATTTCAACTGAGTGACTGTTTACTATTGTCTTTTTAGAACTGCCTTACTGCATAATTGAATTCTGTTTGCATCATTGAATCTTCATTTTTCTGTTTAACAAATATGTATTTTAAAAATCACTAGGCCATATAAAGTTACAGTGTGAGGGTTAACAGACCACCCAAAGCGTGGGGTGAGTTTGATGGGGGTAACTGAGAATGAATAGGAGAAAGCCACGTTAGAAGAGGCAATTCCATCGCGCTATGATTGGATAAGATCGGTTATGATTGGATGTGATTGGTTCGTGAGTAAATCCGTCCTCTTGTTTTCGTGCGTTCTCGAATCGCCCTGAATGAAGACAATGATGGCGTTAATGGGAAGACTAATTAAAAAGTAAGTAAACAGCTCAGTCACTTAGATATCACTGCTTTGTGTCATGTCAAAATCAAACTGGAAATGGCCTGAAAACATGATATGTCTGTGGGGTTTTTTAGTAAGCAATCTGCTTGGTGAAGTTAAAGGTAGGCCTACATCTTCGTCTGTGACCAGTGTGTAACGTTAGGCTACAAACTTGATGATTGCTGAAAATAAGTTGACTATTAAAAAGAAAAGCTAAACAATTAGTTCACAAATAATATATTGTTAATTAGTATTGCCTTTAGTTATTATTTTGGAATTGTAAATATGCGTAAAAAACATTAACTGAAATGAAATTTATACTCCACAACCGCCTGGAATGGGATTCTCGTGCAAGTAGCATGACATTAAATAGAAAACCCGGAATAGAATTCAAGCCCAGTTATTACAAAACGCTTCGAGCGTGGGAGGGATCGCTCGCTCCTATTCACTCATATACGTTATTACAGTCCGGGTTTTAGCATGTTCGTGGTGAGACCTAAAGCTTGACACTTTAGCTTATTTCGGAACTATTTTGGGGGGGCTGAAAAGAAATGTACGAACTAACTTGCCAACCTTTGTGTGAAACGTAAGTTACTCGATGTTTTTAATTACTGTTTAATATTACATTAGCAATCATGCTGTATGCTAGTAGTAAATGTCTGTACCGCGGATATTTGCCAACAGTATAGCCTAACTACAATGCTAACGTTACTACAGTAACATGCTCTTGTGTGATATTGCATTATTAAGAGCAAAACTACTTTGTCAGCACTTTCCTTTGAGGAAAAACATGAACCAGTAATCCGAGATTTTAACGAATGTAACATCATTCCACCATGGGCTATCGCACCCCTGGTAAAATTGTGTGGATACAGCGAGAAGAAAATAAAAAATAAAAAAGACTTTTAGTTAACTTAGTCAAGCCCCAGTGTCAAGTGCGTGCAGGTCTTCATCGGCACCAAGCGCAATTCTCTATCTACACCCACTAAAAACACTCACCTTGTATCAGGAACCGGCGACAGTTCTCCACTTATGTAACTGTCAGCATATATGCTTTATTTAAAGAATGATGCTGATAAAATAAAACAAAATAAATTAACAAATTAAGAGGTGAATGCCCTCCGCGCGCATTCCCGAACAGAATGTTCCTGTAGCTGGCGCGTAAAACGTCAAAGCAAAGCACACACGAAAAAAACGAAAGTTTGCTGTGCCGCGAAGCTCTACCGCCTTCCAGCTGTCAACTGCCTGTGTGAGGTGAAACGCGCGCTCACGCTGTAACCCACGCTCGCGCGCCTGCCTTCGAAACACACAGCGAAGAATGACTGGTGAAGGAGGCTCGTGCACACACTCTATCGCGCTCCCGTTGGCAGCTCTCCAAACACACAGAGTGCCTGCCATTGACATCAGCATGACTGTGCAACTCCTCTATACAGCTGAACGAGACCTAATACAGGTTGAATGACAAACCGAAAGCAAAGATATCGAGGACGAAGACTGTCAGTTGATCTCATTTGTCATTTGAATACTCGTCTCAGGTAATCCATTTCTGAGTATGACTGCTTAACGGTCTGAAAAAAATGACAAGTTCATTGCCAAGAATTCTTAAGGCTGTTATGTAAAAAGCAAACAGACACCCACTGGGAAACCCTCTTCCTAATCCTAGATGAAATTGTTATTTGCAGTGTATTTGTTTGGTCTTGTTGAGATTGTAACTGTCCCTGAGGCTTTAGTGAGTCAGATGAGTGGCATTCCACAATAATGAACAAGCTAATCCACATTTTAACCAGGGTACTTCAGACCCCTCAAAATTAGCGATTAACTATGTTGACAGAAAGCTGTGCAGTAAAATGCCAATATTAAAACTGAAAACAAAAAAATGATTAACAGAAATTACACATTTTACTCAACTTTACATTAGCTATGGATAATGGTCCTGCGTGTGAGATTCTATGTAGAATTATTTTTTTTACATCCCTCATATTAAGAGTGTTGTTTTTATATTTAATTACATAGGCCTATATCAGATTTTATGGATCTCTGGCAGATAGCAGATTGTTTTACAGTATTCCTGCGAGGCTTACCGAAGATCATACTCCTTGTTGGGTTACACCCAGGCCTTTGACCTTAGCAGAATTTGTGAGGTTTTTTGAGCTGATTCTTACCTTGTCATGGTCTTAAGGAAGTAATTGAAACAGGAACATGCAAATTCCACCAAAAGCAGGAGGTGCAAGAGCAAATAATGTTCCAACAAAGGACAGCTAAGTTTACTGTTAGAAAGATCATTATGCAAAGCATTATATTATGGCAGCGATAGCATCGAATTCTTCTTTATCAGCTTCATGAAAGTATTTTTAACATTTAATCAATTAATTATGATAATTATATGATTGCTATGATAATTATAATAAGTAATTCACTCATCGGCCACCTTTTAATGCAAGCTTTGGTGACTCTTTTGAATCACAATGAAATATCAACATTTGGTATTGAGGACATTATTTTGTGTTCTTTCATATTGCACAAGATAGTAGACTTTGTCCTGTACAATATGCAAACCACTTTCTTGTCATGCGTGCAAGACCTCAGGTGTGCTCTTTTACTGCCAAGAGAATAAAGAAAATGCCAAACAGCACAATGACACAGCAGTTCAGAAGAACATGAGATTGACTGATGGCCCTGCATCCACAGCACTTTTCCAGACAGCCCCCATCCCATTATGCAACCCTCCCTACTTGTTTCTCTATTTAATGACATCTATCATATATTAATATATTATAATTATATTTATCATATAAATCCCACCGTGTCTGGTTGCTTCAAAGATTCATTGGTAATGCGTATTAAAGCAATTTGATTGCAATTAGATTGATTATTCAACAAAAAAATACAGTAACAATGAACTGAAATGCAAATGCTCATTTCTAAAAAATAAATAAATTGCAAGTGAAAATTGGCTAAATAACAATTTTTACATGTTTTAAGATGATTTACATGCATGGCCTGGCAACTTTAGAGATTTCATTATAAATGCTGTATAATTCTCAATCCTGGATACAAATGTCAAACTGAGTTAAATACACTGTGTTTGTGCTCCCTCTAATGGTTGCCTGTGAATGACACGCAGCTCAATTGCCTAGAGATTTGTTTTATTTATGCAGTGGGACTTGTGTTCTTTGTATGTTGTTATACTTCCAAATAGCTCACTATAATCTTTAAGACAGTACAAAACAAAAGCATTGAGCATCATCATGTATAAATAAAAATTTGAACAGCATCTTATGGCAGAATAATTAGAGCATGTAAATGATCACAGATTAGTTTTAATCTATCATTTGCCAATATGTTTATATTATGCATTGACTTTAAAATCTAGTTTTCATCTAGCTCTCTTTTCTTAATCAAATCAAAAGCCCTGGGTGCGTTGAGATATTTTAGGGCTTTGAGTCATGTATTTGAATTGAACAACAAAACATTCCCCAAATATTTTTACTTAAGGTACAGCACAAATATACGGCTATAAATATGCAGAATTTGCGTAACCTGTTTGAGTAAGACGATATAGGGAGTAAGTGTGGTTTATGGGGAATGAATAAAAAAATGAAAGGTGAAAAATTCTTCTTTTTTGATTGTCGATGCATTTCACCCAGCACATTGAATCCAGATGGAATGAGGAGAAAGAGCAAGTTAACAACTCTGTGTCCCATGGGATTTTCGGCTACACATTTGCTAGATCTTGCGATCACCGAGTGTATGGTTGATATACATCTGTCATGCATTATTGGGAGGGGGGGCTTCTCTGGGTTTAGAAACTATTCCAGGGGTATCTGTCAGAAATGATGGTCTGATTTGTATTTCTTTGACTGTTCATTCCATGTTAATTCACATTTATCTGTTCTTAAGAAAAATAATAATGCATTATAACACATTACAATGTAAACAAAGCTTAGCCGAGTCTGGAAAGGCTTTGACCCTACTTCAAACAAACATTTTCTCCCAATCAGTGAGGATTGCACCGCTGGGGTCAGTGACTGTCTCTGTGTATTAAGAGGAAATTGCTTGATTTACAGTGATTTCAGCACATGTTTCACAGAGCTGGAGCCTCTCCCAGCTTTCCAGACATTTCTGTGTCGGCCAAGTTGATCGGACATAAAATGCTGAGGTGTGTTGGACTACGGTTTACCCCCCGTTGGGTAATCATCATTATGTTACTGCATGTCCAATTTGGGTTCCTCGGAGGGCTTCAAAACAAAGCAGCCAATACTTTCACACTCGGCTTGAATGCCGCGAGTCAAAGCCTGTGTCCCGAAGAGAATTCCCCCTGAAATCTTTATGGTGGGATAATTTGTTCCACATGCCAGAGCTCACCCACTAAATCACAGGGTCCCGGTAATCAATGCTTCCCTGTCTCATTATGGTGTGTCGTGCTGTCTCGGAGCGGGCTTCTGGAGGATAAATGTCCTCCTAGATACAGACAATTCCTTGAAGTGTAAGTCATGTTCTGGTCTGGATATGCATCACCTAGCTGGGTGTGTGTCCAATCAGATGCAGTCAGTGAATTGGCCGAGAGATTTATGTTGGAACTCATTTGCTTGGAGGAAGTTCTTGTTTGCTTTTCTGTTTCTAACTATCTTTGTTGTTCTGTCTCCAAAGCAGAACTCTTTTAACACATCACTCAATTACTCCTTTTCTTCCTCTCCTGTAGTTGATCTGCATAGCTAATGTTTTGGATTATTTTCCCATCTTTTAGGATTTAGTGAAAAGTATAATCACTCTCGCCCTTCAAGTTGATCCAAAGTCGTTTAATGGACTGGATTATATTCCTAAAGACTCAAAGATCTGAGGCAGACGATAGTAAGACCATTTCCTTTGAAATCTGGAGCTTATTTCGGTGCAAAATGACCACATGCAATAGTCATGTATTTCCCAGCAACAGCTACTACATTCACGGATAATTATTATTATCCGGCTTTTCATTTATCTCAAGCCTGCTGAGGTTGTTGTGATTACATCATCATGCTTTGTAAATGTACATTTCCTGAGGTGCGCTATTTATATGACATAACATTCTTAAGCACGCATTGACTCTTATGCATTACTGATAGGCATGATGCATGAGTAAACTGTTTGGAAGTGTAGATTATATTTAGGAACATGGTGTTGAGAAGTGCATATCTTTTAAATAACTGTTTAGAAGACATAAGCACGAAGTTATAGGATAAGGGCAGAATTAATGAATGTGGTGGGAGCTCTCCCTTGAGGCTCTGTTAGATGAATGGTCTTTGTCCCCATTCATTCATAGACTTTGGATGACATCCCTCTTGTTATAGCATTGTATGGTGATAACTGGAAAGGAAGTCCACTCACTCATTTACGAGACAGAATCAGCATGGAACTATCGGTAAACCCGGCTTTAACAAGCGTTTTTCGACAATAGAATAAAGCACTGCATTGTGGCTTGCTGACCCATGGGAGAACTTACTGTCATGGTTATTGTTTCAAAATATACATTGTCACCGAATGAGTGACTCAATGACTAGGACCACATCTCCAACTGCTCATAACCACCATTACTCAAACATTAGTCATGACAACGTTGAGGCGTTGGTAATGAATTGACATGATTTAAACTTTGTACAGACAAAAAAAGGAGTGAAATGCACTTTTATCACATTATTTTATGTTTTTGGAAACTTATTGTCTTAAATAATTCTATTTAATTCATGTTATTTCACATCTTAGCAGAACGAGATGTTAATGAAATATTGTTTTTATTTCCCTATATAATTATATTTAATTTCGATGTTTAATTATATTTAGTGCAATTGAACAATTGGCAAAACTGTATACAATTTATTCAAAAACAGTTTTTCTTTTTATGTTCTGTAGAACATTTGAGCATGTGGATGGAATATAGAAACGAATATTATTTTTCTGTCGTTTTAGGTTCATATTATCTACCTTCTTTCGGGCTTATTGAAATATAATATTCATATTACAGATAGTATGTCAAACAATCATGCATGGTCTGAGACAAGGTGTAGAGGTGTACTTTTACTCCTTCCAGTCAATTAACACAGAATAATGACTCTGCTTTAAGTGACTATCCTTAAAAGGGCTGAAGTGGAAAGACTTCCCATTAAGAGATTGTTCTAACCCACAGGTAGGCTGGAATTTCGGGATTCACGAGGAAAGGGAAACAAGAGGAGGGCATAGACAGAAGGAAGGGAGGAATAAAAACGAAAGAGGCAAAAATGACTTGGAACTGTGTGGGAAGACATGGGAGGAGCTTGCAAAGTATAAACTTGGATGTTTCCTAGCAGTGCAGAGCCTCAGCACGGTAAACGATGCCAAAAGTAAATGAAGAGGACGAATGCACCGTCGCATTAACAGAACATTTAGCGGATATTCTTTAAAGTTCAGTCTTCTGGAATATCCGCGAGACGCCCGCAGCTCAGGAACTGACGCTGGGATCAACTGTTCGGGTGCACTGGAGCTGGACTCGGTGTGGCATGCGTGGATCAAATATTCCTGCATAGACCAATAAGACTCTCTTGTCCTAAAAGAAAGAAAGCGAACATTTGTCAGAAGATGATCTGGCTGTTGTTTTTGCTGCTCTGTGCTGCCGGCGTGTTGTCGTCTTCCACCCGTGAGTACATTTATAGCTCTCTGTGTGTGTTACATGTGTTCTTACGTACCTTCTTCATCGAATGGGATTTTGGGGACTTTGCGCGTTTCGTATTGAAATGATATTGGTAAATATAATAGTTTGAATAGAATAGTAACTTACTTTTAAGTTTTTTAATGTTGAGGTATTTTTAATGTTACGTAGGCTACGATGGTAATAAAAAAAAATTAAAAGTAGGTATCCAGCATCTGCGAATTAAGAACAATATTTTTTTGTGAATAGATAAAAAACAAATGAGGATGTACCAGGTTCTTGTTAAGAACTTTTTAGAACTGTTTATTATATCGATGCATTTAAAAACTTTGTAAAAAAATTTTTTAAACAAAACATTGTTTTATTGTCACATTATCACAACACAATTGGGTATTTAAATATTGGTTACATTTCTTTTTACAATATTTTAACTATTTTCTCTTTTTTTTACAGTCTTTAATGTAGAAAGTTACACTACCTTAAGACGTTAAGCCATACAAAAATGTCAAAATTATCTTAATTTTAACTTTGTAACACTTTAACTGAAAACATGTTTATTGTAGAAGATGTGAATTCAGGTCATTTTTGTATGAATTGCATTTTTAACATATTTTAAATTAATGTCAGTTTTTAGTTTTTAGAACAGCATTAAATGTTTTATGTACATTGGAAAGCTGTTGTTTTAAACTGCTTGGTTTACAAATTGCCCAACTGAAAATTGCACTATATTGAAAAAGTCTGCTAGGGGTTAAAATTTCAAAAGGTCGGAGCTTACATATTTAATTTAACACATAGAGGGTTCAGCTTTATGAAGCACAATAAAAACCCTAACATCATGTTTCTGAAGCTTGTTTTTGTAAAACCTATATGACTGCAAGAAAAGGTTCACCTCAAATCAACACAGAGGTGACTATTTCTGTTCATAGCTATGTTGGTGAAATATAGGTGCTTGTGAAAGTTTAATTTGCTTTAATGAATCGCAGAGAACAATGTATCAGGATCAAAGGGCATACTTGCGTTTTAAATAACAAAGGGCTAAATTATTAATAGCTATCGAGAAATACATTTACAATGCAAGTGTTTAGCACATTCCCCTTACGTGACATTCGCAGGTGTTGGTGGAGGGGAAGCTTGAGAGTAATTACATCTAAATAAGTATTGCCTCATTCACACCCTCACTGCCAGGCAGGGAATTAAGAAAGTGAAGTGCATTACAGCCACTAATGATGGTAGACTACACTTCCTTCTCCTCTTTATACAGTTTAACATTAAACGCAAAAACGTCAGGCTGACTTTTTCTGGGCCTCAGTGAAATATAAACAGAGTTAAAAGGAAAAAAAATGTGTAGACAAGTAACCTTTTAAAGATCATTGCGGTTTAACAACACGGGCAGGAATGTCCAAAGGGTGGTCCCGCTGTTCACCGTCTCAGCGGTAAGATGTGCATCCAAGCTTTACTGCATTTCCCTTGCCATTGCATTAGTGATGACAGGACTACAGGATTACCTAATGAGATCTTCTGATGTGAAACCAAATATCTTACTGCTCATTTCCTATTCAGACACCTGTGATAAATACTTGTAATTGCTACTGTCATTAAACAGTTTGAAGTGAAATGTTTTCGAGTCTGAATTTTGTAATCAATTTAAATGAAACACCACCTTTTGAAGACTATTCAGCAGTGATACAAGACCTATAAAGATCCTGTTTCATTAGTGTTATAAGATAAAATAAATGATTTGTATCTTTCCCCTTTGATACGGAGAGAAGATTTCACTTCGAATGTGTGCTGAATATGTAATCTCTCTTTTAAGGTTAGTCTATCTATCCATCTTGATGTAATTACATTTAATCACACGGCAGTTCACTCATCACATCCATTACCCAATTGTGTTGAATTAACACTTTTTTTTTCTTTTTTTTTTGAGGGATTCCACTGTCACTTTACAAGGGTGATAATGAACTCCAGTAGGTTTTACAAAATTATAATTGTGTGTGAGTTTTTATTATGCTGATTGTTTGGGATAATTCAGCGCAGTAATAAATGTCTTCTGAACTTCTGAAACACTCAAATAAATGCACAAAATGTACAGTTACGCAGCTAACTGGAATACTTGATTGTTATTGGTCAATCGCAGCTTTCTATGGCCAAATAATTGTTAATTTATTTAAACATTGTATCGTGCAAGCACTATTTTTAACGCCGTGCTAGTTTCATATATTTTTTATTTCATATATTATCTCAAACCAATATTTCATGTGCAAATTATATAATGTTCATTCATTTATTTTAAGTGTATTTCAGTTAGTTAGTCAATCCAATAGGTTAGATAAATGTACAGTCAGATGAAGACGGACCTTCTGACTTCACGTATTCCCTTTCATAGTAAATGGATATCATCTCCTTTTGTGATAATCTTGCGTATCCCACATTGCTCTGATTTAGGCTGTCACTATCAACCTTTTTGATGTGTTAGTCATGAGGTCGGTCGGTCTCCTTCAACATCATATAATTTGAACTCACCCATAACCAGACAGCCTATAATAACCATGCTGCCTTTTTCCAGCTCTAACCTGCTATATCTTGCCCTCCCTCAGAGGTGGCTACAATCTACCCTCAAGACCCTGCCCTTCCCATCGGCTCCAGCCTGACGGCCACATGCTCAGTGAATCCAGACCACGGCATTCATGCAGGCTCACTCTACTGGACACTAAACGGGAAGCGTCTTCCCAGCAGCACCTACAGTGTTTTGAGCCCCACCATACTCAGTGTCACCCTCCCGCGGCTCTCCGGGTCCCGCCAACGTTCCGGAGACAACCTTGTGTGCCATAACAGCGGGGGTCATGTGCTGGCCGGCTCCTGCATCTATGTTGGCAGTGAGTCTTGTCTAGCATATTGTTTGCATTTACTGCGGAGTGTGTTTAATTGGCTATTGTGAACGCCGTCCAACTGAAATACAATTAAATGGATTTTGTGGGTAATCTTGGAGTCTTGGGGAATATAGGTCAGACCTAGAAGTATTAAACAGTCTTTGACCCCCTGCCACTGGGCCACAGTTGTTGCAGTATTTAATGTTTTCTGCCTGTCCACCAATGAACTCGAGAGTTGTTTAAGCCCCTTAAGATAGCTATCTGTTCCACTGTTATGCTTTTAGCACCTGTGTGGTCCATTATAGGCGCTTTCCTCGACTGACGTGTATGACAGAACAAATGTACCGCATTTGTCAAGTTACATGGAATGGTGGCAGTATGGAAAATTGCAAACACAGACACACACACACAAATTCGGAAATTGAGAGAGCGAGACATAGTCATGGAAGCGAGTGTCTGGTCATTTGGAAAAAAGATTGAAAGCAAGAAATAGAGAGACGTGTGTGTGTGTGTGTGTTGTGTGTTTGTGTGTGTGTGGGTGTGTGGTACTGTGTTGACTCAAGCTCTCTGAGGTCTCCACTGTAAGGTTTGGTTCATCACAGTCTTACACTTAGACGTCTTTTGTTCTCAGCTGAATGGAATCTTGGCCCTATTCCTGAACTTAAATGAGGATGACAGCTGAAGATACTCATCCATTATTGAAAATATTTAAAGTCAACACAGTCAAAATTGACCCTATTTACTTTCTTAATACACGGTTCTGATCTTATTGTGAATGATTCATCTGTGGACAAAAAGGCAGTATTTATAAACATTCATTAAACTTATTTTCTTTTGAAATTACTTATTTTTTAAGAGATGTTTTAAATCTCTTATGCTCACCAAGAAGGCTGAGTTTATTTGATTTAAAAAAAACTAAAATTATTTTGATGGATTTTCAAATGTAATTTATTCCTGTGATGCGAATGTGAATTTTCAGCATCATTACTCGTCTTTAGTGTCACACAATCCTTCAGAAATCATTCTAATATGCTAATGATGTGGTCAAGACACATTTCTTGTTTTTAAAGTTGAAACTGACTGCTTAATACATTTGTAAAAATCGTGATACATTTTTTTCACGATTCTTTGATGAATATTGTACATATTTAAAATATTATCTATGTATAAAATAATATATAGAATAGATTAAATATATAATATACACTGTTTTATATAGAGAAAAAATACAAAATATAATGTAAGATATTTATATTAAATATGAATATATATCTTTACCAACTGATTAAAATCAAGTTTCGTCCTTCAAAAGTAAAATGAGTTGCAAACACTGTTCGTGTTGACTTTAAACCAACTGATTATTTTCTGAAAATCTGAACATCAAGTGATTTTCCATACTATATCTACAGTACAGAATTTGGTGTTGTATGTAGTGGAAATCATCAAGTATAATTAGTGCATCTTTAATTAGGTGTTATGAGAGGCATGAGTCACTTTCCACTTACTCACTTTGACAGCTCAGTGAAAACTCTTTTTTTCTTTGTCTGTTTTTAGTGCCTCCTGAGAAGCCTGTGAATCTTACCTGCTGGTCCAGGAACACTAAAGACCTCACCTGTAGATGGGCCCCTGGGGGCCAGGGAGAAACCTTCATCAAGACAAAATACACACTCAAATATAAGCTCAGGTCAGTGCCACAGGTCATTCACACTCATGTTAATGCCTCTTCTCAAATTCACGCCTTATCTTGTTTGTATATTTCATGTTCCCACATGCCTATTCACTGGAGGACAGTGGATAATTCCTAATTCCTTCTTATGGGCACATGCCATATATTGTTCTTTTCTTTTTTCTTTTTTTGTCAGGGCGAAAGACTGATGAAAACAATTACTTCTAATTACTTAACATTAGTCTAATTTTTGTTAGTATTTTTTTTTGCATTTTGTTATTTTTATATTTATTTTTTGTTTTTTTAATTAACATTGGCTTTCATGCCCAGTGAGCAGATGGAATGCAGATTCCAGACACAGCAATTTTCCCCATTCCCATACCTGAAGTAATAATTCACAATTAAGGAACCATTCCCACATTTGACACTATATGATTGGTTCTTCCTTTGGCTTTAAAAAAAAAAAGCCTTCACATAGGGAACCCACAATAAATCACAGCGGTATCACTACGAATGTACAGTGTCCAAAAAGTTATCGGAACCTTTTAGAAAATAAACCGTGTTTGCTCACCTGTAGGTGGTATGGACGAGAAAAGGAGTGTGAGGACTACAACGCGGGAGATCCGTACACATGCTACATCCCCCGCGACCTCGCCCTCTTCACGCCCTACGAGATATGGGTGGAGGCATCTAACCAACTCGGGACTGCAACATCTGATGTCATCTACTTGGATATCTTAGACGTGGGTGAGTGTGCCTGACCTTTGGCCCCCTTTTTAGACACAAGCCCCAGGTGTTCTCCTCATGGGCAGCATGCAATACGAGAGGACCACGTGCAATGTGAGAGCGCCACTCCTTGTAAAACTGGGTGGAGGCATGACGAATTGCAGCGGTCCATCGCAGCGTCATCCGTATCCCTTTGCCTCACAGTATCTACCCACCTACTCACACATACCTGAAAAACCTTGCAGCCCCCTCCTTTACAGACAAGTGGAATTTTTACAAAGTTTTGCACTAATCCTAGTACCGTGACCTGCCTGGAGCTACTGGTTAGCAATGTGACTGGAATAGGGTGAAGTCTGTTTTGTTGAATCCTTAAGATCTTATGTGATTTGAGTACAGGCCAAGCTTGCACATAATCTCTTCAAACAGACATTTTAAACTACAAACATGTTAATAAAAATGGAATTAGTATTGTTAGGACTTAAGTATAGGGGCATTGTGTCTTGGCAAGACATTAGAAAGTATTTGATATTAAACTTAAATAGCCTTAACATTGAACTAAAGCCCCACGTCCTTAAAAAGGAGATGAGAAAGGTTATAAACTTTTACATCCTGCTTGTATAAATCAGTGTAACTGCACCTGAAGGGGGAGGCAGGGCAATTTTGAATGGAAAGTGCAGTAAGAGGAAGGTGGGTGCTCCTCGAAACATGCCATAGTTATGACACAGCCACCACACCTAGTGCCTCCACCTCCTTAGCAACAGAGACAATGCTCATTTATGTTACCAGTTAATTAAACAACAGCTTTGAGATCCAAGCAAACTACAATTGCTTGGAATGTGAAGCATTATCTATGCAATGTCATTTTATAGCAGTTACACCAAGATGCAAAGCAGAAAAATACTGAGCGAATAGTTAAATAGAATAGAATAGGATAGAATAGTGGTATATTTCAGGGGCGGCGCTATGGTGGGGCATTCAAGGGCCGTGGCCCCCCCCCCCGTAGCGGTCATTGATGCCCCTCCTACCACAGGCCATGGTGTGGCCTAATAAAATATCCCTTTTAGTTATTTTTTTAATATTAAATAGTGGCATAACTTTGCTTTAAAAAGTGGCTGGCACAGCAATCGATTTAAATAGTACATTGTGTTTAATTTGTCGTTTAACGAGATCTAATATGTGTTGGTGGTGAGAATGTTTACATGAAGAAATAAATAGATCCGATCCGACTACGTTTTGTTTGTATTTCAATGGTCCAGTGGTAGCACTTTTGCCAAGCCTGTCAGAGGTTCTGGGTGCTAATCCCCACTCGTATAGTTTTTTTTCCTCATTAAAACCGATTGTTTATCAGTGGTTGTATATCAAACAGGGTTTGTGTGCATTTTACTTTGCGATATCACCGGAACGAATAGAGAGTCTCCGCACAAGCCACAAGAGAACACTGTCTGTATCCACACCAATCGCAGCGCAACGAGCACTTTGATCACTTGATTTCAAAAACAACACATTTCAGCATGCTAGATCGCCTCTTATTTAACAAACGAACGAAATGAATGCTCTGCTAGTTAACTGGAGATGTTTTATTTATTTGTATTATTTGTTTATTAGTATTTGTTACATCCGTGGCGCGAGATGTTTCAAAAGTAGGCTAGCTCAGATTTCTGATTTCTTAAAAAAGAAAATAATAATAACTTAGGGGGCAAAATATTTTTTAGTGATTATGTGAATTACACTGCGCAAACCAAAGTAAGAAGGGTTGGCTCTCAGTCTCCACAGTACATAAAATATTAATTTAATTTTATTTTATTTTTCGTGTTCGCATTTATGAGAAAAAAACAATGTTACAGACGTGTTCTCCGTTACGGACGTGAGCGCTCACTAAGCGGCACTAAAATATGCTTTAAAACTTTCACAGAGACATCAAACAGAAAGCACAAAATCTTTCTTTAACCTGAATTTCGTTTTGTATTAATTGTACCTTAATTTTAATCAATGTTTCATCAACCAATTGCCTGGATTTAATAAATAAGAAGTAAATATAGCAGACGATAGATAAGAAACGGAGGCGTCGGCGCGTGAACTGGAGCTCGTCTCATAGCCTAAATGAACCGAAACTCAGCGAATAAGGTAGCCTAGCCTTCTTGCCTTACAGACATGTCTACTTTTAAACAGAATAATTCAAAACGAAAGAAAACACTACAGACTGCTCTCTGCTTTTGTAATCCGTATGAAATGTGCATTTCTCTCTGGCGCATTCACTAGCCTACTGAAGATCGCGAGTCAGCATCGTCAACTTCATCTTAGCCGACACTGGCAAAGAAAACACTTGTTTATTAATAAACAATTAAAATATATCCTTGCTATATTTTACATATTCATAATCATTACTTTTGCAGGTTCTTTGTGACAGCTTTTAGGTGCTTTATTGGCAGCGCCACCCTTACAAACACGAGTCTCCACCGCATCACCGCACACACCAGAATAGGCCTGTATATATAAAATTCTGACTATATATATATTTATATATATAAATTCTTGCTAAGCCCCTGGCTGGGACAATATCGACCCATGGCAAAAAGTGGTGGGGACATGACCCACCCGCAAATTACGCCTATGATTAAATGTTTTTATAGCATTTCTGCTGTGTTGGACTATGATGTCGCCACTGCGTCAAAATATTTCTCAAGCGGCTGTGCCCCCCCGCCGATGACCCAATGCCCCTCCAGTAGATCTGCTGTGGCGCCGACTCTGGTATATTTAATCTCATTTGAATCACATGAAAAAAAGTCTCAGCCTGCAGACTGAAGTTCATTCATTGATCAGTTTGCCCGTGCAAATTGCACACACAAAATTGATGTAGCTTCCTGACATCACCAGTTCCAAAATGATCGGCTTGGTTTGCAAACTGGAAGTAAGGCAGGCACACAGTTATTTTTTTGTTTTTTTTTAAAGATCCGATGCAATTTATCGTATACAGTAAGGCAACATTTTTAAGGTTTGTGGCATCTTTTTTTTTTTTTTTGACCCACTTAAGTAGCAAGTAAACTAGATATCCATGACACCAGAACTATATATTACAATAATCGGTAGTTATGGATAGAAATTGTGATCACAAAATCTATACACATTCTGTGTTTCTGTGTTTTCTGTACAATTTAAAGCAACACCAAGTAACTTTTCCTCTGCGGTCGCCCTACAGGTTGGAATAGTCCATTACCGTTGTCGTAAATAATTTAGCCTACCGTAGCCTACTGTCACACGCGCACGCACATGCTCTGTGTTTATCCAGAACTGGCTTTGGAATTACTATCACTAATGCTAGCATGTAATCAATCAAAAACGCTGACGTAAACATAAACTAAGAATCAACAATTTTGGAAGCGATCAAACATTTGAGGTGATTTTGGAAGTTATTGTAATCTTCACGGCATTCAATTCAGAACAGCAGTGCTAGAAAAACTGTTTATAAATACAAAATTACGTGCTTATCACGAATTATATGTTTGCACGATAGCTAACGCCTTATCTAACATTAGCCAATCGAAATATAAAACAATCTAACATGTACACACATGCACAGTGTTTTGAAAACTAAAAAAAATAGTATTACTTACAAGTCCAGTAACAAAAAAGCGAAGTGACTATCAGTCTTGCATCTTGCAGCCTCCTTCTCCTCTCCCCAACGAGTGTAAGCCGGTCCAATGTTCACTCTAGTTCGAGCTCTAACTCGATCATGCTCCTGTTTTCTTTTCCTCGCCTCCTCCGACATCATACCCTTCCTTTTATTTCCAGACTCCGTCATGATGACAATCCAAAAGCTACCCGGCTGCTAGGTCTCTTACATGTAGTTGTAGTCTACTGTTGAGTACGCTCCACCTATCGGCAATTGTAACGCTTGCCATAAGGCAAGTCAAATTAGTAGTTTTCTTATGTCTCATTAGAACTACAGAAACGCGACCCGATCTGGCAATCTTACATAGCGTGGATATATCAAATAAAGGACCGCAAAGCTGTGGCATAAGTGCATTTCACCATGTCACGACTTGATGAACCACTGAAACGATTTTGGAAACATTATTTTAAGGTAAAGAATCTTACTTAGTGTTGCTTTAAACTGCTGTGACACTATATGAATCAATTTTGTCTGTGCCAGTCTATTAGTGTGTTATTTATTTCATACAGTTCATAAACAGGATGTAGAATTGTAATTTGAATGTAAAGAAGTAGACTTAATTCAACTTAATTACAATACGATGGTTGGATGGATAAAATAAGGGGCTTTTTGTCGCAGTGTTTGTCGCAACCTTATCCTATGTTTTTCTCTCTTTTCCTCTCCCAGTGACAACAGACCCACCGACTGACGTGACAGTGAGCCGAGTGGGCGACCTGGAAGACCAGCTGACCGTGCGTTGGGGGACACCGCCTGCACTAAAAGACTTCCTCTTTCAGGCCAAATACCAGATCAGATACAGACTGGAGGAAAGCAGCGACTGGAAGGTACGATCAGTGTGCACAGTTCGTCAGCGTCCACCATACGCACTACAATGCCCATTATCCTCATTACTATTACCATCTTCCCACTACCACACCCACTTGTTTTTGTAGTGCAAATTGTGCATGCATGGGAGCTAAGTCAGCTAGGTTTCTCAGTGTTAAAGCATTTGCAGAGTGGCGCAATGATTAATTATAGCGGTTCAAAAGACAACAGCCATGTTTCAGTAGAATTTGGGGTGTTTGTATTACTTGTATGAAACGTCATTTCCAGCTGTAGCAGAACAGCACATGGTTTCCAGTCCTCTGGCCACGGAAGAGTCCGGTTAAACTTTAGGGCTTCAAATAAACTTAAGCTTTCGCTGTCCCCATTTCGCTCATATGGATCCAATCAGTTGGCAGGTTTCCTTCTGAAGCTGGGCAGAGTTGGGTTACATAATTTTTTTTTCCCCCTTACCCATCACTGTTCTGTCAGTTGCACAGTCCTACATAGTTAACAAAGTCAAAATATGACAGTGACCATCAAAAGCACATCATAGCAGATGATCTGTTTTTTTCTAAACGCGATAGAAAGCTGCATTATCACCCGGGCCGTTCTCAACCCCACAGATTGCTTACATAGTCTGTACGAAGGGAAATAATTACCCAGCATGCCTGTTACACGGCAACCTGATGATGTTAACATTCTGCCACTCATCACGTTCCAATAGTAATGATGGTCCTCGGATTACGGAGCTGTGCATATTAACCGTGTTTGTAGCTTTTGAAATGTGAGTCTGGAAATGGACCGCGGAGAGGGACTGATTCAGGGGTACCGGGATTGTAAATAATTACAGGGGGCCCAGGCTGTTTCGACATTCCTGCATTTGAATCCCAAGTATACCTCTGCTTTAGCACACAGGAAGGAGGAAGCATTGAGCCTGGCATGGCCCTGTCTACATCTCGTTGATGCCGTCTGCACCCGTGCAATCTTAAAATCTGTAATAAGTAATAGATAACAGATTTTCTCTCAGGGTAGTGTTGTTGCTCGCTGTGTATATGTAGAGCCAGGATGCAGTCCAATTATTTGTGTGTGTGTCCCTGTCATTTACCTCCTGTCTTTTTCTCTGATATACGTTGGTATATTCCCCAGGAGCACAAAAGGGGGAAATTTCTTTGTTCTTCTTCTTTGTAAATGGGCTTGTGTGAACTTGCTTAAGGATTTGAAAGTGAATGGCTTTTTTTTCTTCTTATAGAGAACATTAAATATGCCCGTTAGGGTAACGGTGTGTGTGTGGTATACGGCCGCTGTATGTGTTTGATGTAACAGACTGTTTTGGGTGTCTTTCTCTGCAGGTGGTGGATGATGTTGGGAACCAGACTTCCTGCAGACTGGCAGGGTTGCGGCCAGGCACAGTGTATTTTGTGCAGGTGCGCTGTAATCCGGTAGGGATTCTGGGATCTAGGAAAGCAGGCATTTGGAGTGACTGGAGTCACCCAACTGCAGCCTCAACACCACACAGTGGTAAGAGAAATATCATTTACGCTATACTTGCAAAAGCGGTGACTTAGCGGAACCTATTTTATTGGGTAGTTTACAGTGCTAATACCATGGTATTTCTTAAAGTACCAGGTAAATACCATGGTACCAAGTACAGAGGCATCACTATGCTCTTCTGCAAAAAAACAAACAAACCGAAAACCATTTTAAATTGTGTGTTCACTTTATCTTACAGTACGTACACTTTCAATGTACTTACCAAGAAAGTGCTGAGTAATATAAGGTAACTACATAGGTTAAGATTAGGTTCAGGACAAGTACCTAGCTATTACCCAGTTATTGTAATTACTACAATAAGTATAGTATATGCACATGTGAAACAGTACTGTAACATAAAGTGCAACCAAATTTGTTTTATTGATTGAAGTTATAAAACAGGTCTTGATTGAATGAGCCACTTTAAAAAAAAAAGCTATTGTAAATACACACATATGATCACAAATTCCATGTTAATGTGTCATTTTTGTGTTGCTTGGCAATGTTTAATTAACCATATTACTTGGCAAAAGTATTCTTTATTTATATGTAAGAATTTTCATGTATTAATAACATTTTTATTGCCAATGTGTGAACAGCTTTTGACAAAACTCAAAAAACGAGACCTTCCTTGACCTCCTAGGTTGTCTATGAAAGCCTGTAGACTGATTTTTTATGTGAAGGACGATTTTTCCGGGAAAATCTAAAGGATGTGACTTTTATGCACGCTCCCGAGAGCCTCTTATCCATTCTATGACACAAAACAAATGTTTTTGTTCAGGATAGTGCTGAATGAGCTATTCTGTACTGTAATGTCAATGTGGCATGCAAAGAAAAGAGATTAATTCAAACTATAGTCTCACATAGCCAGATCTATATAGACTATATTATCAAATATAGGCCTACTTTATAATCAAACTACTATAACAGTGTAATTTTAATTACCTCATCTGTCGACATGATGCCGGTGAATTGGAGAGCAATTATCTCTCCAACTGGAGAGAATATTTGCTCATAATAATATTTGCTCATAATAACAAGGGTTTCCGAATTCTACATACATATAGCCCCTTTAATAAAAACTTGGTTAACTACATTAGTTACCAATGAAAAATAATAAACAAAGATAAATAAATCCTGTAGCAAATGTATTGCTCGTTGGTAGTTGATGTTAGTTACTAACCGTTAACTAATGGGAACTTATTGTAAAGTTATTTAATTTAACTTATTTAAAAAGCACAAATAAACACAATTATAGTTGACTGTACAGTACAGAGAATAAGTGTATATATAAAAAACACATAATTAAATTAAACATATAGTTTATGATGATTTAAATTCCTGGGTAATAAGATATGACTTTAACTTCAATTTAAACTCATACCCGGAGGGTACAGATCTCACAGATAAAGGAAGACTGGTCCATAGCCTACGTCCAGAAACTGCAAACACACGGTAACCTCTCAACTTCAATCTTGTTCTCGGATGAGACCGAGTATTATTGTTTGTGGATCAAGCATCTGACCAGCTTATTCAGGTTTAGTTCTGACAAATAAGAAGGCGCCAGACCATTTAGGGATTTAAAAACAAACAGTAGTACTTTAAATTCAACTCTATAATCCACTGGCAAACAATTGAGAGTCATTAGAAATGGAATAATATGTTCCCATTTACGGACCCCAGTTGAAAATCTGGCTGCAGCATTTTGAACCAATTTAATTTTAACCAATTATGTGACCATTTGAAGGGGTTTAGGCACTTATCAATTTCAAGATCCCTGTTAACATAATATACACAACATAAAAAACACATCATGCATTCTTCTTGTAGCTATTTAATTCTATTTGAATTTCCATTCATGTAGATTATGATATTATATAAATAAAAAAATTGAATGATTCTAAAGTCATGTAGTGCAAAGGGCCTCGTGTGGGAAGCACAAGTTTGATTCCAGCTCAACCAATATATAAATTCAATTAGTTCCCGTCCAATTTGACTGTTTTTGTTATTAATGATGACAGAAATCCCAAAAGCAACATAGAAAATAAATAAATATAGCCAGCGTCTCTAGTTAAATGGTAATCAGATTGAGATGTTGTCTTCGCTGGCCTTCGTCATATTTTCACATTTTGGATGTGTCGTGCAGTCCATGCTATGATCAGATACATATTTCCGAGACGATGCTCGGTCCAGCAGACACCAACTAGCACATGCAACGCATTACTTTAGTCATACATCTCCCCATTTTGTGGCTTGCCAGAGAGCCACGGGGGAGTGTTGGATATATGTTTTCAGAGGATTGTTTCTGAAGATTAACAGATTAACTCCTCTGCACATTAACTCTTCTGGAGCGGCCCACATCTGGAGCTCAGAAATCTGCTGTTTATTTAAAATGGAAAAGGATTTATTTTTATCCCAACTTGTGTTTGGTTGGCTGTATAAACTGCGGCCTGTATCTGTGATAAGCGCATGACTCCCTGGATGGACATGTGTTGATTTTTGTCTTTCGCCCGGCAGAGCGGCTGCTGACAGGGTCATGTGACTCAAAGGCAGGGCAGCAGAACTCCACGTTGCGGCGGGACTTAAAGCAGTTCTTTGGCTGGGTGCGCAAACACGCCTACGGTTGCAGCGGGATGAGCATCAAACTTTACGATCAGTGGCGGGTCTGGCTGCAGAAATCTCACAAAACACGCAACCAGGTTGGTAAGGAGATTTTCATTCGCATTCTACTTGTTTTTTAACCACAAACTCCATTAATCACGGTTTGAGTGTCTGGTTTTCTTCAGCTTTAGTTTCTTTAACTGTGTTATGCCAGGAATATTTGCTCTCATAACACTGTGAGTCTGGATCCATTGCCTTGAGTTATTGGAGTTACCCGAGTTAATTGAATTAAAGTGCTTCTTGTGTTATTGTACCGAGTTTCCTGTGTTTTGCTCGGTAACCACATAAGTAAATAACATGAGGCGACTCATATGATTTCAGGTAACTTATCATAAACCATTGAAGTAAACCGGACTATTTAAATAAACTTGAGTAATGAAGTTCTGAACGTCGAGTATCATTCAACATATTAATTTAGTTCTGAGTTCACATCTGTCAGATTCCACAGTAATCTTGTTTTGGAAATGACAGGGATTGTCCTTCACTCGAGAATATACCCAGCAGAGACTATTTGCTCCTTTCATGTGTCCCTAATGTGCTGTGGTCTGTGTTATACGAGAAAACATGACCCAAATGCTTGTCAGCATCACAGAAGAGTGTATGGAAAGATCTAACTGCATCATATTGGATGATCCAACGTTGCCAACAAGAGATAAACCCCTTAGCAATTATACTAAGAATATCTAAATCTCTAAACCGCAAATATGCAAAGACTTTTCTTAACTACTTTTTTTGCCATCTCAATCCGTGCAGAAACCATGATCTCGGGTTGTTTTTGAATGGCTATTTGAAGCCTTTCATGTTATGGGGCGTTTATCTGATTGCTGTAATATTGTCTGCTTTCAGGTTCTTCAAGGAGATAAATCATAGCACGTCGCTCCTGGCAGGCAGAACATTTAACAACAACAGCACACTGTGGAAGAATTCACATTTTCCAGGCCGCTGCTTGGCTCAGTGCAAGAAAGTTTAAGTACAGCTGGTTAAAGTACAAAGGTGACGGGCATTTGGTCCCTTGGACACAGATTGAATTGTGCAGTTCTTTACAATGCCTTATTATACAGGAAAACAAACTGTTAAACGTCTTTCTTTGATAATAGCCAGGAAGATCATGTGGATTATATCCTCGCATCTCGCTATCCGTGGAGACAAGTTCTTGATCGTGTCGGGAAGCAATTAATTACAGGTCACAATTTGCACATTTACTTAAAAGATGGCTATGCTCGAGC